>NC_052549.1:950553-1258745 GCF_016699485.2 Gallus gallus
AGGGTAGATATAGTACTTAGGGGTATGATTAAGTGGAAAGTATTGGTTGTAGGGGGGCAGATGGTCTATGTGATTTTAGAGGTCTTCTCCAACGTTAATGATTCTATGATTCTATGCAGCCAGGGCAAAGATTGTCCAGAATTACTATGAAATCTGCTTCCTTGGAAATTACAGAGAACAATGAAAAAAGGCTCTGAGTAACCTAATGCAATTTGACTAAGGAACAAAAGTTGTCATATTTTTGAAACCCAAATGACCTTTCTGTGGCTTTTCAGAAGAGCAAAATCAAACTAGTAGTGCAAAATGAGTTCAGTTTTAGCCTGGGACTGAGTTTTTTGTGCATGATAGCACAACAAACTGTGCCATATTGGTGCAGGAGAGGGGCAGTCCCTGCTAATTGTTCTGCCTGTGATCTCATACTGGACCTTCATGGTATTATCAGGATAAACAGGAGTATACCATCTCCAAATTTTTTCCATCCATGATCTCTCTGAAATCAAGCCCTCCTACTGAGACACTTGCCTCTGCTTCTTCTAATGCTGCTTGAAGGTCATATTTTTCTTGCTCAGTTTGCTTCTTTGCTTTTTCCAGTCCATGACTAGCTTTTCCAGCTTCAGCAAGCTGTTCAGTAAGATCAGAAATTTCCTCTGAAACACAGAAAATGCACACTGAGTTCATCTTAAATAATGCTGTCGTTGGCACCTGCAATTAATGTTTGGCAGTGGGAATGATAGAAGAGATAATAATATACTAGGAAGTGACAGTGAGAAGAAATAACAGGTCTTGTATCATGTGCAGTCTTTATTTCTGATTACCTGCTATTTCCAATTCAATGTGCAAGTTTAAAAATGAGGGGAACCAAGTGGAGAGAGCTCAGAGAGCAATCAGTTACTTCTGGATTCTGACATTACATCTCCAGAGACAGTCCTGTTCGATTTTATTCTAAAATACTCCACAGGGAACATCCGGCTCCACATAAAAGAACTGAATTCTGTTTCCTTTACACAGTTAGTTCACTTATTAAATGCCAATCTGTTGTGCCACAGCTGCTCAGTGCTCCAATCGGGAAATAGATAACAACCCTCCAAGTTTTTTCTAACGGCAGTCATTGAAGTGGTATGAAAAAAATGAGTATCTGTTTTCATCATCGTTTCTGCAGATTCAGTTAATTTGGTCCCTATCCATGAATGGAATTATAATGGTGTGGAGAAGGGAAAATACAATGATGGCACTAGAAACCATGAAGAAGTAGGATACTGTCATGAGCTGTAGGCATGTGCTCATAGGTGACCTTGGGATCATCTGAACAGAAAAGAAAGTCACATAGCCTGAGTTTTGTGGGAAAACCATAAGAAACAAAAGCTTGGGAAGAGGCAGAGCTCTGGTGTACCAGAAACATAGAAGCAACTCTGGGTTCATTGTGGATCCCATCTGACAGAGATTTGAACTTACGCTGAAGGTTCTTGTTCTCCCGTCTGACAGTCTCAACCTGGTCAAGCACTTCTTCATAGGCATTCTTCATTTGGAAGATCTCAGTGCTAAGGGTGCGAGACTCCTTCTGGGCAGCTTCCAGCTCAGCCTGACTCTCCTGGTACTTCTGCCTCCATTCAGCCATGACCTAGAGTGACAGAAACTATGAGTGCACAAGAATGGTCCATTTTACAACACACCTGTCCCTGCACATTTATAGTATAAGAACCTAAGAGATGTGGTTTGTCTTGCAATCTTTTGCTTTGCACTGACTGCTTCCTGTTGGAATCTATTCACAAGGTATACATCCCCAAGGTATATATACTATGGCTGTTTCAGTGGTAACTACTTAAATTTCCCTCAAGGCTGGCAGACAAGCATCAGCCAAAAGTCATAAAATCATTATCGCAGAATCATTTGCCTTAGAAGGGATCTCTGAAGGTCATCTAGTTCAACCCCCCTGCAGTGAACAGGGACATATACAGCTTGATCAAGTGCTGAGAGCCTGGTCCAGCCTGATCTTGAATGTCTCCAGGGAGGGGCATCCACCAACACTCTGGGCAATCGGTTCTAATGCTTCACTACCCTTATCATATATATATATTTTCTTATATTCAATCTAAATTTCCCCATTTCAGTTTGAAACCATTTCTTGTCCCATCACAACAAACCCTGCTAAAGAGTCTGTATCCTTCCTTCTTATAGGCCCCTTTAGTTACTGGAAGTCAGGGCTTGTTAGTACGCATATGAAAACTTTCTCATTCTGCTTGGTCTTTCACTTGATACAGCACTTCCCAATCCCCCTCGTGAAAACTTTGTGCTTTTTAAAACTATCAGAAGCTATTTTATTGTTCGATGTGGTTACCTGGGGTTACTCACACTGTGACATTTTCATTACTATTTGTTTTGTTACATGTTTCTTACCACAGTTTTGCTTTAGATAAAACGTAATTTATCTTATGTTGAGCGAACTGAATACGTTCCGAATTTGGTCTGGCTTATCAAATTTTTATGATGTTCATATCTAGTAGCCTTTCTGAATGAACCTTGTCAAAATTCTTCTGCTTTTTATCAAATGCTGCACAGGCTGCATTTGACCTCTCCACAGCAATCATGAGGTCATCCACTTCCCCCTGCAGCCTCTGCTTTGTCTTCTCCAGTGAAGCACACTTCGAATTGACAGCCTCAATCTGCTCCTCTGAATCCTGCAGGCGCTGCGCAAGCTTCTTTCTGCAGGATGAGACAAGCAGTGCTAAGAGAAGGAAAATTCTGGCATTCTGAGAAAATGGACAGAAAGGGAGTTTGGCACAGGAGAGAGCCAGCATAGAAAGCTGTGATATTATGAACAGAGGGCATGAGCCTGGGATCGCAAAGAATGCTGGAGTGGTGCACAGGCTGGGAGAACATGTAGAAAGAGATATAAACATGTAGGTAACATGGGAAGAGGATTCCTCAGAAATCTGGGAGAAAGGCGATGTGCGTGATGGAATTGGTGGAGAAAAAAGAGCATCTAAGGTTAGACTACACCAAGGTTGGGAGGAAGCAGAAACAATTTCTGTATTGGCAGTGTGAAGAATATGATTTTTCAACAATTATGTTAAACTCCATAGCTAGTACACTGGAATTCTACATTCTACAGAGACTCTCCCAGACATCCACTCCTTCTCCTTTAACTCTTTTTTCTCCCTCACCTTTTCATTCTCAACACATTACAAAGCACAAGGCTGTGCATATTCCCACTATAAGCATATTCTGGTTTCCTCCAATTCCTTCTCATATTTTTACTTAATTATCTTTTTGCTTGCTCAAGACCGTCCCTCCACATACTTGGCATCCTCCAGTTCCTCCATACACTGAATAGCATCTGTCTCATATTTGGTTCTCCACTGGGCCACTTCGCTGTTGGCCTTGGACAGGGCACGCTGCAGCTCACTCTTGGCTTCCTGCTCCTCCTCATATTGTTCCCGGAGCAAGTCACAGTCATGGCGGGCTGACTGCAAGGCATGGGCCAGGGCGTTCTTGGCCTGTATAATTAAAATTATACAAATTGTCAAAACATTAACAATTTGTGACTGGACCTTTGTATTGCATTTTGATAAAAATTCCACCTCTCACTGACCACACTGCTAGGGTAACTGAAGGAGAAAAGTCAACAGCATTTGGGACTCTGTGTTTGAGACTGATCATGTTAATCAAGATCAGGCCATTTTCTTTAGTTTGTCTGGGACACTGCCTCTAAAACACATCAGCACCAAACGCTTCAGGACAAGATACAGTAAATACTGCAGTGGGAAAGGTGGGAATAATCTCCCCAAAAGTTTCCCTGTAAGCTTTTCAGGTAGAATTTGGTGTTTGTCTGAAGGTGGAAAAGACTTTAAACTATGCTGTCATTTCTAATCCTGGGTAGTTCACTCCTGATCTTTTTCTTATTTTCTGGTTGCTGCTGTATTCTTTGAATCAAGGATTTCCTATAGCAGTAAAGCATGTACACAGATATTCTCATTCACTTTTCTCCTGTATTTGAAGTTCAGAAAGCATGGTAAGAAGAGCTTAAATTGTCTTACTTAATTTCTAATGTCTCTTCTTGCATTAGACTCCAAGGCAAAGTTCTGAAGTTTCACTGTTGATGTCTCATTCTCAGAGGAGCTCTCATTTATTCTTTTATCACATTGATTTATTTTACAATTTTCAGGACCAAATTAAAACAAATCACCTTATTTTCTTCCTCTAGTTGCCTCTTCAGCTCTTCTGTCTGCTGTGTGATAGCCTGTTTGCCTCTAGTCAGCTGAGAAATCAAGGACTCCTTCTCCTCCAGTTGCCGAGTTAGTTCACCTAACAAGGAACCACTTTTTTTAAATAGAAACATGAGACATGGGAAATTTGTACAGATGAGAAAGACTAGCCATACACAAAGAGACTACAAGATTTAAAGTAAAATTCAAGGCCAGGCTCTGAGCATCCTGATTGAACTGTGGATGTCTCTGTTCATTGCTGGGGAGTTGGAGTAGATGACCTTTAAAGGTTCCATCCAACTCTAAGGATTCTTCAATTCAATAATTTCATTCTCATCAGGTTTGAAAAAGCTGTAAAGATAACACTATGCTAGCATCGAAGGAAATTGAGTGAACTGAGCACAGACCCACACATTCATTTTGATTGAGTTTACTTCTTTTGGCTTGTTTTGTTCCCTTGTGTAGAGTTTCCTTGACTACCCACAGAAAGAAATTCTACAGTCTGAATTTTGTTCAAACTGGGTGTTTGATCACCCAGTGATGACTGTATTAGAAAATATACAGGCAGCATATTTAAATATTAGGCACTGTACAATTATATTTAATCTAAAGACACACCATTCTCAGTCTGTAGACGTGTTTTCTGTGTGTTCATATCATTAATTAGCCGCATATGCTCATCATCTTTAGTTCTGACTTCACTGTACTGGTCTTCGAGAGCTCTACACATCTTTTCCAGATTGCTCTGTTAAGACACAGAAAGCATACCTATCAGCTCATTTAATTGTTCAGAAAAATGACTGCAGTGGTGAGAAATATTTAATCCAACCTTAGCTTTGGAGACAGACTCCATGTTGCTGGCCAAGTCATCAATCTCCATCTTCAGCTCACTCTTCTCCTTCTCCAGCTTCTGCTTGACACGTTGCAGGTTGTCGATCTGCTCCCCAAGCTCCGCTGTGCTGTCCGCATGCTTCTTCCGCAGGGCAGCAGCCGTGGCTTCGTGCTGCAGCGTGGCCTCTTCGAGGTCACGGCGCATCTTCTGAAATTCTGCCTCACGCTTCTTGTTCATATCAATCTGAGCCGCTGTAGCCCCTCCTGCTTCCTCCAGGCGCTCACTGATCTCCTCCAGCTCCCTGGAGAGGTCAGCTCGCTGCTTTTCAGTCTTTGCACGGATTGCACGTTCAGCCTCAATTTCCTCCTCCAATTCTTCTGTACGAGCCTAGGAAAGTTAATTGGTTAAATGAAAACTTCTGAAGAGACATACTTGAAATAAACTTTAAGGAATAAAGAGCAAACATTCACTTTCATTATATCAACATGGAGAGTAAAGCACAGCAAGAAAATTCACTCAATTGTGTCCTAGGTCATTCAATATTCAGTTCTAGAGCAAAAGTGAATGTAAACGTAGAAACTGTGGGATAGGTGAGTGGACAGTGAGTTGGACTGAGAAACAGCTGACTGGCAGTGCTCAGAGAGATCAGTGGCTCATAGTCTACTTGGAGGTCCTTAGCTAGCAGTGTTCCCCATGATTCAGTACTGGATCTGCTCTTGTTTAATATCTTCATCAGTGACCTGGGTTAAGGGATGGAGTGCACCCTCAGCAAATCTGCTGATGATACAAAGCTGGAAGGTGGATCTGACACACCAGAAGACTGTGCTGCCATTCAGCAAGACCTGGACAGGCTGAGAGTTGTACGCAGAGGAATCTGATGAGGATCAACAAGAGCAAGTGTAGAGTCTTGCACCTGAGGAGGAATAACCACATGCATCAGTACAGGTCAAGGGACTGGCCTGCTGGAAAGGAGATCTGTGAAGAAGGACCTGGGTGTTCTGGTGGACAAGAGGTTGGCCATGAGCCAGCAGTGTCCCCTCACAGCCAAGAAGGCCAATGGGACCCTGGGATGCATTACAAAGAATGTGGCCAGCAGGGTGAAGGAGCTTCTCTCCTCTGCTGTGCCCATGAGGCCACATCTGGAGTACTGTGTCCAGTTCTCCAGTTCTCAGTCCAGTGGAGAGCTACAAAGATGATCAGGGACTGGAGCATTTCCCTTATGAGGAAAGGCTGGGGCTCTTCAACCTAAAGGAGAGGACTTATCTGTGCTTATAACTATCTAAAGAGCAGGAGCCAAGCGGATGTGCCAGGCTTTTTTCAGTGGTGCCCAGTGACAGAATAAAGGGCAGTGGGTACAAACTAGAAAATGGGAATTTCCATTTGAACATGAGGAAAAACGTCTTTGCAGTGAGGATTACAGAGCACTGGAACAGGCTGCCCAGAGAAGTGGTGGAGTCTCCTCTGAATATATTCAAGCCTGCCTGGACACTTTCCTGTGCAACCTGCTGTAGAGAACCTGCTTTAGGGGCAGCTGGACTAGATGATCTGCAGAAGTCCTTTCCAATCTGTTTGATTCTGTGATTCTGTGAATATCTGATATTTCATTAAATATTGTAGCTCAGAATGGATTTATTATGTAATGACAAGCATAGAACTGCACTTTTCTATGAGCCTCTGAAAAATGTAAAACGACATGAGTTGTTCAGAAATTTGCAGAAGGTCAGGCCATCTCCATCAGCAAACACAACATAAGAACCTTTGGGACAAGTAACCATGGGGTGATACCACTGAAAGGAACTGTTTTCCTTGGCTCTGCATTTAGATGGTGATCTCTATGCTGATTATGTAACTTTCTTTAATTTTCTTAGAAAGATAATTCTTAATCACTTCACTGCTGTTTTAACTCAGTATCTTAGCCATTTTTGAAGCCTACCATAAGCTTTGCTTAAGAAATTCTTATGTACTCACCTATGATTATAGACCAGTGCCTCTGTAAAAAGTGCTATCAGACAGGAACAGCACCAAGTGTTTACGATGTTCATTGTTTTTTTTTATGTGAAGAATAACATTTCTCTATAACATTTTAAGAAAATATCAGATAATCCCAAGAAACCTGTACTCAGATACTCAAAATACCAATAATATTTAGACTTTACCTGAAGCTCCTTGATTTTCTTCTGTAGCTGAGAACTTTGAGCCTGCTCATCCTCAATTTTACTTTGTAGTTGGCTAATTTCAAAATCTTTTCTGTTAAAGAACAAGAATGTGAATTCAATATAGTTAAGACAAAACATGAATTTTGGAATTCAGAGAATAAAAAGTCTGTGCAATACTTTTTTAGCTTTTCATCCATCTGTTGCTTATCATTTTCCAAATCCATGATGGAATCTTGAGACATTTTCAGATCCCCATCCAGTTTTCTCTTTGCTCTCTCCAGGTCCATTCGCTGTTTCCTCTCTTGTTCCAGAGACCCTTCAAGCTAGAACACATAAAACATACTATGAAACACACAAAATATACTTCAGTAGTAAATATTCTTGATGTAAAAATCTTAACTAGAGTTGCAAATCAAAACTAGAGGAAACAACCAGATCCTATATATGTTCTCATCTCCTCCCACTCTCACTACAGGATGAAGGTTTGGTTTCTGATGTTAAGCTGGTCACAACTTGAGTGTGCACAGGTGAAATGGAAGTTATTGAAAAATAAAGAAATTAAAGATTTCCAGTGACTTTAGTTCCTACCATACAGACTGCAAAATATTGACGATTTCCCAGAGTCCATAGCTTTCTGGATTATACACATAAACTACATAGGTCTGCAACAAGCCTCAAACTGTCTCACATAGCTGCTGCAGGTAATTGGTTAAAATGTGCAGTACAAAAGTCTAAAAAGCTGAAATATCCAGTGATGAAGACAGATTAAACAGCCAAGAAAAGATGGAAAATATACTGGATTCCACAACACCCTATCAACTGCCTGTAAGTTATTAGGTAAAATTGTTAGAGCTGGCTTGGCTGTTCTAAATGTTGTTTACACTCCCAACTACAGATTTCTACTCTCCTGATCTGTCAGAGCATCCACTTACACAACTCCATATTTTTTGTCTTACATCATCTACTTGCTGCTCCAGTTTGGTCTTGGTTTTGGTGAGTGTACTGACTTTGTCCTCCTCAGCCTGCAGGTCATCCAGTGTCTGCTGGTGTGCCTCCTGGAGGGCCTTTTTCTCCTTGGTGAGTTTAGAAATATTTTCATCCAGAGCTGCCATCTCCTCAGTCAGATTCTTAACCTATTGGGCAGCAAGCATCCATACTATGAGGGGATGTAATGAGAACGGACAGACTGAGAACACAGTGAAAGCACTTTTGCAAAATCTTGCATGGACGGAGTCAAAGTGATCTCTGCAGAAGGTCTGTATTTTTTATGAGAGTAGTAACCAGTATCATGCCTGTCATACCACTCTGGTCCTGAAGTGGTAAAAATCCTTGCTTTAGTTGGTCTTGACTCCCAGCCGTACTCTGCTTTTATAGTGAAACGTGTGCTAGATATTCACTTGTACCTGCAAGCTGTACTCTGCTTGGATTTACTGAGGGCCTCTGAGTTGCTCTTGTACAAAAAATGCATTTTCTACATGTGATATATTTGCTAGGCACACAGCTGTAATTTCTCAGCAAGTGAGGTTGTTTAGAAGATATCTAATATCAAATGCAAATCACAGCCAAAAGTATGTTAAATTATCCATAAAAGTTTAGATAACTTGGCAATATACAGAGAATCTTTTGACTTTTAAGAGATTATCCTGAATTGAGGTCTAGAGCCCTTGAAACATCTGCTGACATACTAGCTCTGCTGGCTTTATTTTGGAAAATTATTCCCTGCTCTTCATGAACCATTGCACTACCAACAACCTTATCTCAAACACGTCAGCCTCTCTGCATGAGTCGGGCTGATGTTTGCTTCCCACTTTTCTCATTCAGATGGGAAACACTGACAGTATCCATAAGGAAAGTCCACTGTGCTGGGTGCTTTAGCTATGTGGTACTTATCTTACTACCCAGCACTATCTAGATTTCCTCTAAATGTTAGTATAGAAATGTCCAACATGTCTGAAATTGCAATCTTAGGATCCAGTAGTGTTTTCAGTGATGTCAGTAAAGGGAACCTCAACATGTAAATACATCTCTGTTAGTATTGTTTCTACGGCAGAACTGAACGCTGTCACCGCAGACATGGGCTTTTGAATTCTAAGATTTCAGTTGTGATTCGTCACATTAATTGTTGATACATACGTAAAGAGATCAGTGCTTTTACTGGAAGATAAATGAGCTAATGACAACCTGATCCTTAGAATTCAGGAACTCTCATCATGTAGTCAAGTCAATAGAAGGAATGGATGGCCATCCTAGCTGAGATCTGGGCTTCTTAAATACAAGAGAATTATAAGAAAACATTTTGTATTTGCAAGATCAGTTCTCGTCATTCATTGAGGAGAAAGGATCTAAATAGCCATCCTCTACTGAGCCACTCGCAAGCATACCAGTTCTCCATCCACAGGAGAGACACAGGTTCCTTATGCCTGAAAATAGCAGTGTATGGAAATTCTCCATCAAACACCTCAACAAGCTGTTAGGTTTTTTTGAAGTGCCATAAAAAAATATTTTTCCTAACAGGAAGTTATAATTTTAACAAAATTTCTTCTGTTACAGGCAATTAAGTGGCAATATCTCTTTGTGTCTTGGGCATGTACCACTTTCATTGAGAGCACTTAGGAAACTGCAACATCCCACAAAACTGAAACTTGTCTGGGAAAACTGTCTGGGGAAGAATAATTTCCTGATTTGCCTATCACCTTATTCTCTGTTGCATGCTTCTCCTTTTCCACTTTGGCCAGCGTCAGTTCAAGATCATCAATATCTTTCTTCAGCTCAGAGCACTCATCCTCAAGTTTCCTCTTCTTTGCTGTCAATTCAGCATTCATCTCCTCTTCATCCTCCATTCTTTCATTAAGTTCTTTAATTCTAGCTTCCAGCTGAATTTTACTTTTGATGAGACCTTCACATCTCTCCTCAGCATCAGCTAGATTTTCACTCTCCTGTCAGAACACATTGAAGGTGCGTTACATTCACCATACACATGATAAAAAGCAACGTACATTGTTCAAGCGCCACCTCCAGGAAATGAACTGCACAAGTCAGG
This sequence comes from Gallus gallus, assembly GCF_016699485.2. Lineage (NCBI taxonomy): Eukaryota > Metazoa > Chordata > Aves > Galliformes > Phasianidae > Gallus > Gallus gallus. The sequence continues at coordinate 960,784 of NC_052549.1, forward strand.
GTAAAATTTCCTATGCAGTTAGGAAGTAATGCACACGATCCAATTATGAGGAGATTACCCTGCTTGGTCATGGCTTAGGAAAATGAACCATAATCCCACAATAGAGACCCTTCCTTTAAGCTGGTCAAGTGGTTTGATATCAGTAATATAAACAGGTGGGTCAGCAAACTGGATGTCATGGAAGCATGAACCTACATGAGGATTTGTAAAACATAAGACATTTGAAAGTCATCTTTCATAATGTTGGTTTATTCTATCTTTAATTAGCTCCTCCAGCTCTAACGACACAGGTCTGATTGTGTCTCCCCTAACTCCTTCTGCCCCTTAATTCACATGAGACTACCTAGCTCTCTGCACTGCCTAACCTCTTTTAGCCAAAATGGGATTGGGATCATGGCAAAACAGCATTGCTTAACCTAAAGCTTAGCCTCCAATTTCTACTATAACTAACATTTTGAGCAACAAGATTGACAGATTAAATGTTACTCAAATTAATGCTACTCTGATGTATTCTAGGCAGAATACCAGGAAAGGTATATGCTGTTTCCCAGAAGAGTCGTGGAGGAAAGACACTTCTGCAGTAACAAAGGATGCTACCTCTCAAATTCATATTGAAATTCATGGGGCACTCAAAATTACTGCTATAGAGTGTGCTACTGAGTGCACACCAGTGCTACTGAGTATTATCTGATGCCAAACATGGAGAAAATGGCTTATGAGGAGCGCTTCAATTAGAGTTGATTGAAATTCACACAGCAATGGGACTTGAAAAGCAGACAGAAAGGGCTCTTCCAGTGATGAAACAGTGAGAAACTGGAAAGAGGCAGACAACACTTGAAGGGAAATAATCATATCTTAAGACTTTTTTTATGCTCTGAAATCTGAAACCATGGAGTGCATTGATGGAATCCTAACCTGGAAGCTAAACCTGGGCTTCTTGCTTTTTTTCACTTATAATCTATGTGAAGGGGTTACGGTGAAGCCTAAAATATTTCTAGAATAGGTTGGCACTGGAGAATAGGACACTAAGTACCAAAAAGAATGCAAATGAACTCAGAAAACAGTGACGTTAAGTTGAAGTGCTGAAGAAGGATTCAGGGAAGGAATCTATCCTTCAACATGCACAGTGACTGTCTTAGGGCTTGAAATAATACAGAACTCTCTAAAGACAGCTACTTCTAGAGCACATGGAGTCAAGTGACAGTTCTAGTTGCACCAGACAGCCCTGGGCCATAAAGCATCTTACTACCTTGTAACAGCTGACAGTATTCCTGTCTTCTGGAAATTCAGTCTCTGCTCAGTATTGTTGCAGCTGAAAAACATCAGTCTTTGTTCCATACTCCTCCATATCACTCCTGTCTCTGATAGAAAAGCAGCCTCATCCCTGGCTCCACATTAGAATGGTCAACAATTCAGGAAACAAGCTATGTGTCATACAGATCCAGAGAATGAAGCTAGGGACAAATTATAGATCCATGGCAAAGTGGCTTTACACTTGATCCCGGTCAGAATTTCCCTCTTTCGTAACAGTGATAATGCTAATCCTTTGTACCCACTTTGCTTAGGCATAGATGACAAGACCAGATATAAGGTACAGGAGAATGTGGCCCTGTTACCTGTCTGGTTATGTATGACAATGGAAAAGAGAATGGAAATATCTGTAGAAAAAGAGGAAGTGGAAGTGAACCTAAAAATAGAGGTTACTCACAGACTGAACCTGCAGCTGCAAGTCGTTTTTCTCTTGCAACAGGGTCACCATTTTCTCCTCCAGCTCCTTCCTCTTTGCCTCAGACTTTGCAAGCTCTTCCTTGGTTTTCTCAAACTCCTCCTTCATGTTGGCCATCTCCTTCTCAGATTCTACACTCTTCAACATGGGCTTCATTTTGAAGTACAGCTTCATCCAGGGCCAGTGCTTGACATTCATGAATGCTCTAACATTGTATTGGATTATATAAATGGATTCTCTGAAAATGCATGAAAATAATATAGGTTATGAGACTGGAGAGACTTGGGTTGGAAACAGACTCTTGTTATTGGTAACACAGTATCAGCATTTTGTTCAGGAAAGTTTTATCTCACCTTACTTGTACTTATTAAAGTCATTCCTAGGCACCAGACTGCTGAATGTCTGGCTCAGTCTGGGCAATAACGAACAATAGCTACGTCTGGGCATAATAGGGAGGACTTCAAAATAGCTAGAATTTTCTGTTGTGTTGTCTGATAATCTCTGAAACTTTCCTGAATCTCAAAGTGCAAGTGCTCGGGTGAGGACCAGAGTGAAAACTGACATTCATGTTGAGATTATAAACATGGGTGTTACTGTAAATTGTGGAAACAGCAGCTTGATGCCTTTGGGTCCGAAAAAACAACAACTATAATATTAGAAATTACTAAGATGCAAAATGAAAACAACAATGAAATCTTACTATGGCAGCTCCAGCCCCTAGCTGCAGAACAGTCCTAGCTCTGGCTCTCTAACCACGACCCTAAGGACAGGGCACAAGGAACCACCATGGGCCCAGCGTGCTGTGCTCCACCTGCAGTGCCAGCAGTGTCTTCCATGGCACAGAGGTCACTGGAACAGGGTTGCAGCAGGAGGAGCAGGATATGGAGCCAGGGGTTGGACTCAGTGATTCTTGTGGGTCCCCTCCAGATGTTCATTGCTTCTACTGAATGCCAAAGGATTTTGTTCAAGGCAGCTTTGACAGTTCATTGCAGAGAAATCCAGTACAGGTAGTCGAATTGTTAGAAACTACCCCTGGTTTGGGAAGCTGCTGAGTTAAACATATATGCTAGGGTATTACAGATTAAGGCTACAAGTTGGCAGTTTATGTGGGTTTATGTCACCCTAGCTCCCCCTAAACAGCTTTCACCTGTCAAAAATATTTGAAACAATTTGCTTGGTGTGTGCAGTACTGTCACCCCTACCCTCCAAATTTTGCATGAATTGTTCCACTCAAAATTACAGAAATTAAAAGTGTATTTTCTCAACTGTTCCACATAACATAACTTCTCCGTACAAGTTGCAATACATCATCTTAGACAGAAATGAAGCAATGAAATAAAACAGGAGTAGAATGTGAATCCATTCGTTATAAACTGATGTGATTTAATGAAATTGTCAGACAGCATGTTCCAAACAGCCAAATGAACAAGTACTAAGGTTTGTCTATCTCCATCACAGGGTTCTTTAAAGGTTGAAAATGATTCTAAAGGTTATTACATTCCTGGAGGAAGGGCTCACTGTTAAGTATCATGGTCCAAATGCTTAGTCCAACTACTAAACTGCCATTGCCAGAATTTGGAATGCTACAACAAGGAAAGTATTAGTTTCTGCTTTTTCTGTTTCCCCTAATCTTTCTCAATGTCTTCACTGAGGACAGATTTGTGTCTAAAATGGGATGCTGCAATCCCGGACTTTTGGTCTGGCACAATATGACTTGTTCTGTGTTCATGTATTACCTTCTTGCATTCATCTTTTTAAATTCAGTTCTCATGAGATACCCTCTACACATAGCTTGCATATGAGTGATGAGGTTCACAAGCTTCTCATCTCTCATTTCTTCTAGGAGTCCCAGGAGACCTGCCTTGAAGAACACCTAGAACATAAAAGAGGGCTAAGTAGTTTGAGGGTTAGGCAGATACAAAATGATTGGCATGTGATGTAGGGTAAATAAAGGCAGTTCTGGAAGAAAGTATGGAGAGTAACTCTTTAACGGCTAGAGAAACTTTGGTTCACTGTACAGATCCTTAGTGCTCCTGTTTCGTGACAAATCACTCTTTGTATGATCTAATCACGCTGTTGTGAAGTCAACTGAGGCTAGCTCCAGAGTAAGCGGGGGAAGACCTAACTAATAAAACAAAGAGTTAACCTCGCATGCCATTCTACTCTGTCCTTTCATTGTACCCTTTTGTACCTCAAAGGTCAAGGCTCTGTTAAGTAACCTATGGGCGGCATGAGAGCCATACATGATGAAGTTCATTTAATAGCATACAGAATTGTTTCCTAATCACTATGAAGGTTAATTTTATATGCAAGAAATACTTGAAACAAGTGGTATTTTTTTGCCATTAATATACCCACTCTTCCACAAGGACTTTACCTTAGTGTGGCCAAATCTGTATTGGTTGTGGTCCACATCAATGGAGGAAAGAAGCTTTTCTGAAGCCTTTTTGCTGTCAATGAACTGGCCCTCTGGAATGGCTGAGGCATTAAGAATCTTGTACCTGGAAGACAGGTTGCAAAGTGCTGGTTGCAAAATGCATGAGGAGAACTGGGGCTACTTTGCATAATAAGATAACGTGATTGGAAGCTGAGGTGTCTGAAGGCAGCTGAGTACACCATCTGAAACCTAGACAGACTTGGCTGAACAGAGTATGATGACAAGGGGATATGATTACTCTGCAGTGGAATCTGTTGGCTGTGTAACAATATAATACGTTGTGACATACAAAATTAATGTGCATACTTAACAGTATTTGTAGGTCAGGAATTAGGAAGAACATAGTTGAACATGTCAACATCCTCATCTCATCTTGTTTCATTTATCAGAATAAGGCTGTTTAAATTAAAGTGGAAGATGAATTAAAACTGCTAAAAAAATCAACTGTATTCCAAAACACAGACCTTGCAGAACTCACTGTCTATACAAGTCCCACCAGTGAATCCTTCAGTTTGGACTAGAAATGACATGGTATTATTTTTTAACTGCTAGCAACAGTCTTAGCATTTTGCAAGGTAACTCAATGATTAAGGTAATGCTATGTCATGGACGCGATCACCTAACTCTTCTAAAGGGGTTTCCTCCAATTAAGAAATGTTGAAGGGTGACTGTACACTGGGGCACTTCTAGTCAAGTAAGAGAACATGTAAAATCAAGATAATGAAAATGGCACATTGCATTTATTTTGTACTTTATGCTTCTCCTGTAGTTCCCTCTGAACATTTCCTTTTTACTGTATAGCAATTTTTGTTTCTGGACCATCACTATTTTGGAGTGTCCCCTTTACCTGTCACATCAAGCTGTGATTTTACTATGGAGATCAGCTAATATCTGACTGAATTAAACATCAGGTTGCAGGACATATTCAAAGAGGACCTGCATTCCAGTCTTCGCTTCTTCAAAGTCTGAGTATTCTTGTTGCAAAACAAATATTATCAATTTCTTGCCAAAGAGGCCAGGAAGGGAAGAAAGAAGCAAACAGGCTATGTCTTGTTGCTGGGAAAGAGCTTTTTACACCAAGTTAGCATGGAAGATGCTGCTGGTACATTTAATAGCAATAGTACCCAGTTCTGATTCAGCACTTTATAGCAACTGAGCTCTCTTAAGCCAGTTTCATCGTCTCCATTTTAAAGACAAGAAAGCAAGTTACAGGATGCAGGCCAGTGACAAAGCACCAACAAAACCTTGTAGTTTTGAATGCTTAGTGAATGCAATCTAAGGAGACTATGTCGATGTATTAATTTAATATTGTTTTGTAAGACTCCCATAAACTTATAAAGAGTAATCTATAATGCCACTTAACTCATCCAACAAGCATTCTGTATCTCTGTGAAGCAATAGGTGGTGACTACAGTTCAGAAATGATACAGGTTCTGACAAATCAACAAATCTCTGGTCTGATCAAAGACGGACTTAAGATAATATTTATGGTAAAGCTCCCTCAAATGCCACCAAACAAACATTTCAGATGGTGTTTCTCCATGGTGTCACCATATTTGTCACCTGAGTTGTGGGTTTACCAAATTTTTACATTAACAGACAGTAGCAACTGAAGACATACCGTTGCTTAAAGTCCGCATAAAGGATTCTGCTTGGAAAACCTTTCCTGCAAATTCGGATGCCTTCTAGAACCCCATTACATCGCAGCTGATGCATCACCAAGTAATGGTCCATTTCACCTTAAAAAACATACATATATAATGACTCCATTTTTTTCCAAAGGATCTTGATACTTACTAGAATGACAGAGTAACTTCCACTTCTGCTAAAATTCAATTCAGACCTTGATTAAAATGAAGGAAATGAAGATAGAATATGCCTTCAATTCATAGAAGTTGCAGAGAGTTGCTTCAACCAAGTGAGCTTTGCAACTCAGAATATTAGGACTGTCAGTGCTTATAAATCACCAGTGGTAAAAGGCATAGGGCCGCATTTCTGAAAAATGGTAGGAAAGTACTCCAGAAGATCGAGTGAAAAATTTGCAACAGCAACAGCTTCCTCACTGGATGTAGGTAGAGGTGGCACAATGTGTGCTATGGCTCTTCATTTCAGAGATGATTTTACCTTGGATCTGCTGTGGAAATATTCACTATACTCAACCTTGATTAGATTTGGAAGATAGATTCCAACAATTGAAGGAATAAGAAGGATCCTTAAAGCTCTCAGTACTTTTAACTAGCTGTAGAGGACAGCTGACTGAAATTGGAAGAATGATCTCTATCAGATATAATGATCAACTAAATTTCTTAATCTTATGCCCATGTATTGCAAAGTATAATTGGTAGAATAAAATACTTTTGGAATCACTTTGTGATGAAGAAATTTCTGTCAGCTGATACAGAGATTAATTAATGCAGAATGGCCCATATTATTCACCCTTACCTTTTCACTGTAATCTATAAATAATGAGTACCCAAAGGCACGGTTAGGAAAGCTGAGCATAATTAGCCCAAAACATCTAAAAGCCAGAAAGAAAATGTCCAGTTTCTCTTCCTTCACAATTCTTAATTCTGTTCACTCATCACCACTCTTTCTTAAAAGGCAGATGTCATATTTCCTCTGAGTCACCTCTCTCTGAATATTAAAATGACAGCCATATCTGGCAGAATCATTCATTCATGTATATTTCAGTAGGTTTCCTTAGTTCCCTTATGCCTATCCTACTGTCAAGACCACAGCAGGGTTCCTATCTCATTACTGCTGGGATATGAAATGCGGGCTTTCCATTCTGGCTTCATTTATAGTCATTGGAGTGAAACAGTATTTTCTAGGATGTGATTCATCTGATGCTAAGATGTATAAAAGAGGACAGATGAGACATATCTCAAAATGCCAGCTTCTCTCCATTAAATATAAAAGGAGTTTAGATGAATAACAATGAGGACGATTGGACTGGATGATCTTAGAGGTCTTTTCCAACCTTTATGAATCTATGATTCTATGAATAGCTGAAACGTGAATGTCATACATATGCATGTTCCTTGTACCATGTTTGTGTTTTTCAAGGTTACCAAGAGAGACAAAAAGAAGGGTAAGAAATGCTTGGAAATTCTGGAGCAGAGCAAACTGATGCTAAACTTTTTTTTTTTTTTTTCCCTTGCATTCCTGTTGCATCTACTATACCTTATCATTCCACCAGTATCAGGCCTCATAATGATTAGATGCCTAAGACCCACACAGGGTACTTAATGGCCCCAAACTGAACTGTTCTTGGAAGACTGAACTCCTTGAAAGAGTTTAAAATTTAATTCAAGAAAGGAACAAAAATATCTTTACATCAAAATACTTTTCAGGTGTAAGCAGTACCCAGCAGCTTATACAATGAGTTCTACAAGTGATGCATGATTTCTTTGACAGTCTTCCAGCTAGAATCATATTCTAACACTGAATGTTTAGAAGTTGTTAAATTGCCTTGGTATGAACCCAGCAGTTTTGAAAGACTCACTGCCTTAAAAACAGGCATTTATTAAGAACTTGGTAGTGCTGTTACTCCCAACAGACACTTCCAACAAAGTCAGTTCTAATATTCATCAACTCAATATTCATTCTAATATTCATCACACAATATTCGTTCTAAAATTCATCAATTCTAATAAATCTCATATTTATTATCTTCAGCTCTGTACACTCATTAAGCAAAGACAGGTAAGTGTGGAGGACCACAATTTTAGAGGAGGATCAAAATTTTAGAGACAAGATGAGAAAGCTCATTTGAACTTCAGAAGAAGTTTGTGTAGAAGCTGAACAGCCCAACTCTACTCAGTTCAGTGTATAATAACAGACTTACCTGGTGTCTTGGTCTCATTTGGAATCAAGCAACGCACAAAATGAGGGTGTGTACTTCTCAGGTTAGTCATCAGCTTGTTCAGATTTTCCTGTGACAGAACAAAACACAAAGTCTGAGCTCTGAGATACAAAGCTTTTGCATTTTTATCGGTTAGTTTTAAGGAGAACTTCACTTACCCTAAACACAGCAGATACTGTCTGGAAAGATCCCCCCTTCTTCTTAGCACCTTTCTTGCCACTGCCACTATCACCTTGGGAGAAGTACATAAGAGCTGAATGGTTGGAATAAGCAGTATGCCAATACAAACATTAATGTGGAATAGCAACTCACTGCTGCATGGTAGTTTATGTGAACTGTAGCTAGCTGGTTATTAATCAGTGTGGTATATTTAGGTCTCAGATGTATAACTTAGTTTACACCATAATGCATGTAGCTTTGGTGATATGGAACACTGTGGCCTGACATTATACATTTTACTCTGTGCCACTGGACATTACTTCAACTCAAAGATACACCCTCAACCTACATTGTATTTGTTTATAATTAGGTGATAGGCCACAGGAATGGCTCAGCATTGGAGATTTCCTTATGAGTTCAGTGAAGTCTTCTCTAGAAAAAAAATCCAATTCTAATGCTTCAGTTGAAGAACAGGGACCTATTCTGTGTTACGGCAACCCAAAGGCAAGAAACAAAATATAGTCTTCAAAGAATATGAAGTGCTAGTATTTTCCAAATATATTTGATACCCATCTAGATGATGGCTAGTCATGCACATGAATCACAACTCACTAAGTCAGGAAGCATCCAATCCCTGTCACTTTGTTTTGGACTTGCTGAGTGTTGCTTCTCTGCACCATGAGAATAGGGAGCTTTCTGCAGTTATGTATGTTTGCATCTCAGTCTTGTGCACACAAGATTAAGATAGGGTTAGAGGATGACAAAGAGCCTACAGAATACCGCAAAGAGGAAAAACAGAAATAGACTTTAGTTTTTTCCTGTCTTATCGATGAGCACTTACTTGTTTCTGCCCCAGCATAGTTTGAGAAAAGGAAGGACAGCAGCTTCAGGGATGACTTCTGGTACAGCCCCACAACAGTTTCATTCAGGGGATCCTTGTTCTTCTCAAGCCAGCCAGAGATGTTGTAGTCCACTGTGCCAGCATAGTGCACCAGGGAGAAGTGGGCCTCAGCCTTGCCTTTGGCAGGCTTGGGCTTCTGGAAGTTGTTGGACTTGCCCAGATGCTGGTCATAGAGCTTGTTCTTGAAAGAGGTGTCAGTTGCCTTGGGGAACATGCACTCCTCTTCCAGGATGGAGAAGATGCCCATGGGCTGGAAGAAATATGAATATATGAAGAAAGAAAGCAGTGAGGAGAAGGAAAGTGAATAAAATTTCACCTTGCATATGATTTGTAGTTTGTTTCTGTGACTATTTGTGAGGCACAGGTTCTTAAGACTTCACTAGCTACTGTAATAATCAAACATAATATTGTTATTGCTTAGATGCACCTAAGTGATCTTCTAAGCGAGAGGCTTGTAATACATCTTATATTCAATTGCTTCAACAATCTTTGCCCTCAACTCTTGGGAATGTAAACAAGTGAAATAAAAGTAGAAATTCAGAAGACAGCTTTCAGTGCCCTGTTCATGAGATGATAATGTCTGTTACAAGTGATGCGGTTGCAATTGCCAATGTAAATTTAGTCTGATGGCTCCTCAAAAATGTGCATAAATAATGGATATGCATAAGGTATAACATTTTTCTCACCGTATATGGAATGTAAATGGCATCGATCTGGCACATTAGAATACCCGTAGACTTTTAATTTATCATAGAATGTATTTAAAATTGGAAATATTTCAATACAGAAATGTTGGCATATCTTTAGACACATCAGAGCTTATATCTGAGCCAAATTAGGAATATTCTGATAGTGCAGATCTTCTAATTTTGCTGGAGATACCGATTTTACTTCTATGTCATTGAACTAGAGATTATTCTAGGAGTTCCTTCTTTTCATGAACCTTTTTTTAATATATATAATTGAATTAGATTCCATCAGACGCTTACAGCTGATACCAGGTAGACAGCTGCCATAACTAGAATTAGTGTTTCTCCGGAGCATCAGCTAACCCCGGAAGTGGGGCTAGGGGTGTCTTACTTAGCTGTAGGTGTCTCTAAAGTAAAATCTAGATCTGAGTTAACTGTCCAGATTGTTCTAGCATCAGTGCATGCATACAGACATTTCACAGAATCACTACTGAGACATATTTTATCAGGTGGTTTGCATCCTAGATGCATCTACTTCTCTCCTGTCATTACAAAAGTGACTACAGCGGTATAGCTATATATATATTAATGTACATATTAATGTATGTGATTTAATTCCTGCGGCTTTAACTATTCTGTATTGCATAGATGCAGGACACAAACTGTGTGGACGCTGAGCAGCAAGCATAACAATACGCACCACCTGTGAATGGTTGTGCTGGCTGTAGATGCTACTACATGGTGGAAACAGTGAGAGGTTAGGAAGAAATGTGAGGCTTATATTGTGCAAAGGCATCATCCATGGGTATGAATATTAAGTGATGAATGTACTTGTGGGGTGGTTGAATGAGTCACTGGGCAGCGGGCTGGGAATAGGTACTGGTACGTTTCTCAGAGGGAAGATGCTTGGATATGTGTGCATTAATTTGCAGACACTATGTAAGTGCTGTTCACAACCACTGATCACTGTGTCTGCTGCAGTGAGAGGTTAATTCCCATTAAGATCACTACTACTGTAGTGGCAGAGGGCACTGATAGAGGAGACAGAAAGAATTATGTTGAGAGAATGTGGAACTGAATTCTGTCATTTACTGCAAGAAACAAGACTAGAAATTTCACCTTACTGTCTACTACTAAAGGCAAAATTAATGTGCCTCCCTACCTTCCATCCCAGTTGCACTGTTCAGAAAATCATCCTTTGCAGAGAGGCAGTTTGCTGCTTCAAAAATTTTTATAAACTTGTAATTTTTTAATAGATTTTAGATACATTTTTAGATTTTATAAATTGCCTGTTTTATGGGAGAATCAATCCACATAAATACTTGAATTTATTAAGATTAAATGGACTATGATAAATGACCAGGAAATAAACGTGCTTTCCTAAAAAGAATATTTCCCCTACCTTCTCAATGAGCTCAATGCAGGCAGCCAGGTCCATCCCGAAGTCAATGAACTCCCAGTCAATGCCTTCCTTCTTGTATTCCTCTTGCTCCAGAACAAACATGTGGTGGTTGAAGAACTGCTGCAGTTTCTCATTGGTGAAGTTGATGCACAGCTGCTCCAGGCTGTTGAACTGCAAATTCAAAATACAAAAAAAACACCCACCATTTAGTTTGGAAAAAATTATCAATGGGCAAACACATCTACTGTAACTCACATCAAATATCTCAAAGCCAGCAATGTCCAGGACACCGATGAAATGCTGCCTGGGTTGCTTCGTATCGAGTTGCTGGTTGATTCGAGTAACCATCCATAGGAACATCTTCTCGTAGACTGATTTAGCCAATGCTCCCACTGAATTGTATACCTGTAAGAAACAGCCAAGGCAGTAAAGACGATTGAGCTAACTTCGAAACTGAAAGAACCACACAAACTGAAAAGCCAATTGGATCTCTATGTACCTGTTGGACATTTTGCCCTTTAGTCACGTATTCATTCCCAACTTTCACCCTGGGATAGCATAAAGCCTTGAGCAACTCTGCAGAATTCAGACCCATCAGGTAGGCAGCTTTGTCAGCCACTAGGAAAAGATACAGCAAGGGAGTACAACATGGGCAAACATGCCTTGATCCTCTAGAAAGCATCTGTTAGAAGGAGCCTAGCTGGGCACTGCTCAGATGTGCCTGCTGTGACAGGGAGCTCCCTTCAGCTCCTCAGCACAGCAGTGCCTCGGCCGCACCACACTAAGGGTTGCAGCAGACATTAATGTTTTATCAGTGTCCATAAATTAAACTAGTGACCTCGAGTCACCTGCTCCAACTGGTAAAGCTTGGTTTCTGGAAAGGTAAAAGCAGTCTCAAGGTTTCGGGCACTCTACAGGCCGGGGCTCCTCGCCCGGCTCAAGGGGAACGCAGCAGCCCTCCCCACCTTCCGTGCCGTCCGGCTCCGCCTGCTCCTCCCGCTGCTTCTGCTTGAACTTCATGTTCCCGTAGTGCATGACGGCCCCCGTCAGCTTGTACATCCCCACTTTCTCGTCGGGGCTGAAGCCCAGGATATCCACGGCGTTCTGCGGATAGAACAGACCGGTCGGACGACGCCGGAGAAGCGCGGCCCGCGGCACTACGATGCGACGGGGCCGCGGCCTTCTCCGTGTGAGCGTCGGGAGCGGCCGCTGCGGGGCGGCAGAGGCCGAGGCTTCTATCCGGGCTCGGCCGGGATGCTGATGCTCCTCGGCCGTACTCACGTCTGTCGCCAACAGCTCTTCGCTGTCATCAATGCTGGCAACGGTAATTTCCCCTTGGCTCACGTAGGCGAAGTCGTAGGGGTTGGTCGAGATGAGAAGGAGATCTGCAAGCGTAGAGTGCACCCTTGGTGGTAAGGGGGCAGGTCAGAGTGCAAAGGAAACTCGCTGAGCAGAGCCCAGTAGTGCTGGCACTCACCAATGAGCTCTGGTTTCTTGTTGGACATGATCTGGTAAAAAATATGATAGCTCCTTTCACTGGCTAGCTGGAAAGTCACTCTGGATTTCTCCAGCAGATCTAACCAAAAGAGAGATGCCATGAGGCTCCTGGGAGACCTGAGATCAGGAGTGCACACATTCTGTGTGTGTTGACTGTCTTCAACTCACAGGTTTCGATATCCGCAGAGGCCAGCTTGCCTGTTGTTCCAAAGTGGATCCGGATGAACTTTCCCTGTTAATTTGTAGAGATCAGCCTCCTGGCCAGAGTGATCGATGGATGAGACATACGCTAGATGTCTGCATTCCAACAAAAATGAAATGAACTTACAAAGCGTGAGGAGTTGTCATTCCTGACAGTCTTGGCATTACCAAAGGCCTCCAGCAGTGGGTTGGCGCTGATGATTTGATCCTCAAGCGTTCCCTAGTTCAGGGAGAAAATGGCTCGTCACTACTAGTTGCTAACAAGTATGGCAAGGGATACATTACAGACAGGTCATTTTTGCATCTCATACATTGTTTTAACCTTCAATTCACTGTTTTTAAGCACTCATTAGCTATCACTCAAGAATGTTGTCATTGGTTTCAGGGGAAGAGTGCTTCAAGAGAGATCTGTATTTTGTTTCCTTTTTGTACATGCTACTGTATGTTGCACATTTCATACAGAATCATCATGGCAAAAGGCAGAGAGATTGGCATTTGTATGAGAAAGGCATTTCCATATTCCCATTTACTGCTCACAAAGGACATTAACAGATAAAGAAAATGTGGAAAGTGGGTGTTTTTTTCTTTTTTCTTTCTTTTTTTTTTTTCCTGGAGGTTACTCAAACACAAGACACAGAGAAAATGGTACAGTCTTAAGGCTTTAAGTAGGACCCACCTAACAAGGGAGAATATAAAGTTTTTCAGTTACATTCAAAAAAGCAGCAGCCTTTCAGAGTGCAGCAGTGTATCTCCAGACACACTTTGATAAGAGAGGTAGAACATGGGTGAAGCCTAAGACTCAAATACCAAACTTAATGAAAAAAGGGAGCAGTGACGCTTGGAGGCTGGAGTTCTTTCCTTTTCCTTATCTTTTCTTTCCTCCTTATTTATTTATTTATTTTTCTGGATGGAAACTGGATGGAACTGCAGAAGAAAAGATCAACATGCAAAATTTCTGTACTCCATTGTATCGCTTCTTTTGAATGGAGAAAAAAAAAGGGGGGGGGGGGGGGGGGGGGAGGAAAAGAAAAAAAAAAAGGCTGAGAAAAGAAGTTTCTGTGACATTATGTCTCTTCTGTACAGTACAGTGCAGGAAGGTTACACAAGGCAGAGTCACAGCATGCTGCTTTGGGATGATAGAGAAAGGTTTTCTCTGGGCTCCTAGAAAAGACATGGTCGATCCCTGAGCAGTCAGAAAATGAAAGTGTTCCCACGGATGGTTTCCAAGCAAAGCAAAGAATGAGATAAAAAAAAAAAAAAACAAACTCATCAGTTTTATCCAGATGAAAGATCATTGGCAGAGCTGAAAGTGCTGCACATCATTTGCAGTATGGTGCAGCAGCCTGCAGCATGTTGCAGCGGGGAGGCAGCGCGTTTCCCAATAGTGTCTGCAGGCGGCGCAAAGGCTTTAAATTAGTTTGGACGTGAAGAGCCCTACAAAACTAAGCGGTGTATGAAGCGCTCTCTCTCTGTGTCCCTCTCTCTGTCTCTCATAAGAAATCTCAAATACCTAGTCTAGTGTGTCCTCTCACATATCTCTTTCTAAATGAACTTCCTCATTTTAAGAGATGTGTGTGTGTCAGTGCAGTTGATTCCACCACCAAAAAAGCTTAATTTTAGTGCGTAGCTGTAACATGGGAACATGCTAGGTAGCACTGTGAATGTGAACAGTTTGGAAGATCTGAAATCCTTTACACATGTTCAATCTGGAGTTCTGTCTACAACCTGCGTTACAAATTTCTCAAGGCTGAGAAAGCATTCCTGGGAAATATTACTCACTTCCTTTATTTTTATGCTGTTGCTTGATATCTGATTTCACTCTGTGCCTGAGACTGGATGCTGGGCTAGACAGAGCCATAGCTGAGTGTTTTATTTAGTGGTCTTAAGAAGAGATTGCTTATTTAGTAGTCTTATGAAAAAGAAAAAACATACTACTGTTATAAAGATTGTGAATACCGAGTAAATATTCTGTGAAAAAACTTAGAAGAGGGCAGAACAGGTTGTTGTCTATCTGAGAACCTGGTGGTTTTTGTTTTTTTTTTTTTTTCTTTTGTATCAATCAGTACATCTTTCAGCTGTCTCCAAGTTTTGCTGAGATCGCTCCTGGCATAGTGAGCAGCTGGTGAAAATTGAGTCCAAGATACTGAGATGGTGCTGATGGAAAGAGTGCTGGTGGTGAAATTGTCTTTGCCATAACAACCCATCAATCACAGACATCTGCCTCTCAGCGAGAAAAAGCATTCAGCCTTGGGATTTCCTTAGGATCCACTGTGCCCTTGAGTACTCAAATAGCACACTGACAGGCATCACCCTCCTTGATGCACATACCTCCTCACAGTTTTTGGGGCCACTTGTGCTGTGAGGGTGTTTGTTGCTTGCTGTGTGCTAGGGAATGAAGCCCGTGCCATATAAATGCACCACTGGGCTCAGATTGCAGCAGCTGGGCTGCTCAGCAGAAAGGGACATCAGGGCATGTGCTTTCTTCCCTGGAAGGTTCCTCTCTGAGGTCAGGCAAGTGGTCCCAGCTGTCCCAGGTCCAACCCTTTTCTTATGCTGCCTCTCAGGGTTGTTACACAGATCATGGACAAAAGAACAAGCCAGTCGAAATTACTGTGTGATGCACCTGAAGTTACTCTAACTTCAGTGTGACCTCTCTGGAGTCCACAGTTACTGTACTTCTTCTGCTGGGAATGAAACACAATTTCATGCCAGTGGGAGCCAACTATTTCAGTGTAAACATCTTGGGAAAGAAATGAGGACAGTTGACTTAATTAATCTGTTTTAAACTTAATGTAGAGAGAGAAAAATCAAATGCAATATATTTTGTTGCAGATAATGCAGCAAATGTGCATGGGAGTGATGCCTTATATGTAGAACTGACTATTAATTCCATTACATAAGGGGAGACAGCAACCACTGGGCAAGAAATCCTAATGTATATACTTTTATTTAAGGGCTCGTGAAAGCCCTTGGGTGTGTGGAGATGGCCAATCTCACAGCATACTAATGGTTCAATACGCAGGCAGACTGTCATCACAGAGAAGACTTGTGCAGATTTATATTATCTTCCTGCCTACGGTCAAAGCTTTCCTTGTGTAAATAAGGATTGAATAGGAACTGATGTTTGCTTCTTTCCTACAGTACAGAAGTGTTCTCTTCGGGGGATCTGCTTGGTAGAATGCTGTATGATAAAACTCTGGAGGGAAGAGGAGGCAAGGAAAGCTGGATAATATTCAATGATCACTTTTCCCAAGCCCAAGAATGATGCATCCCAAAAAGAGGAAGCCAGCAAAAATGCTGGGAGGCCTGTAGGGATGAACAAGGAGCTCCTGGACAAAGTCAGACACAGAAAGAAAGCTTCCATTGAATGGAAGCAAGGGCAGGTAGCCTGGGAGGAATCATGTCTGGTAAGACACTGTGCTTTGGCTTTAGGAGAAAAATATTGTTCATAACACACTGATGTTTCAGTTTTTGCTGAACAGTGCTGCACAGAGCCAAAGATACTTCAGTTTCTCAGCTGCTTGCAATGTCCAGTCAGTGGGTGGATGCAGGGCACAAGGAGGTAGGAGAGGGACCAGGACACCTCAGCTAAACTGGGCAAAGGGAAATTCCAGACCATACAGTAGAATGTAGAAAAAGCTTGAAAATGATGGGGAGTTGGTCAGGCGACCTGCTGCTGCTTGGGGACTTGTTTGGCATTGGTCAGTGGCATTGGTGAGCAATTGCTTGTGCATCACTTGTTTTGTATATATTATTATGATAACTATCATCCTCTTTTCCTCTTCTCTTTTCTGACTTAGTAAATATTTTTTAAGTCAACCCATGAGTTCTACTTTGTTGTTTTTTTTTTTTTCCTGGTTCTCTCCCACATCCCACTGGGAGGGGTGGGGTGCATGAATGACTGTGTGGAAAATGCTGAGGTACTCAGTGATTTTTTGCCTCAGTCTTTACCACACCACACTACTCACAGAATCCAAATGCAGAGACAAGAGAATGAAGAACTGCGCACTGTAGGAGAAGATCAAGAGGGAGACCATACAAGGAATCTGAATGTACACAAGTCCATGAGAGCTGATGAGGTGCATCTGAGGGTCTGGAGGGAACTGGCAGAAGAAATTGTTAAGCTGCTATCTCTCATATGTTAGAAGTTGTGGCAGTCCAGTGAAGTTCCCACTGACTGAAAAAAGATAAGCCCCATTTTAAAAAGAAAAAGAAAGAAGTTCTGGGGAACTTTAGGCCAACCAGTGTCATCTCCGTGCCCGACAAGATCAGGAAGCAGATCCACCTGGAATCTGCTGAGGCACATTGAAAACAAAGAGGTGACTGGGGAGGAGAGCCATCATGGCTTCACTAAGGACAAATCACACCTGACAAATTTCTTGTCCTGCAATGATGAGGTTACAGCATTGATGAATAAGGGAAGAGTAACTGGTGTCATCTGCCTGGACTTGTGTAAAGCATTTGATACTGTCTCGCATGACATTCTTGTCTCTAAATTTGAGAGACATGAATTTGACAGGTAGACCACTTGATGGATAAGGAATTGGCTGTATAGTCTCACTCAAATTGTTGCAGTCCATGGCTTGATGTCCAGGTGGAGACCAAGAACAAGTAGTGTTCCTTGGGAGCTAGTATTGTGACCAGTATTATTTGACATCTTTGTTGATGACATGAACAGTCTGATTGAGTATATCCTCAATAAGTTTATGGATGACACCAAGCTAAATGTTGTGGTCAAGATGCTGGAGGGAAAGAATGCTACCAGGAGGACCTTGGCAAACTTGAGAGGTGGGCTTGTGTGAATCTCAGAGTTCAACAAGGCCATGTACAAGGTTGTGTACCTCCATTGGGGCAATCCCAAACATGGATGCAGTCTGGGTGATGAGTACACTGATAACCACACTGCAGAGGATGACTTAGGGGTACTGTTTTTTTGTTTTTTTGGTTTTTTTTGTAAAAAAAAAAGAGAATATGGGTTAGCAATGTGCACTTGTAGCCCAGAAAGCCAACCATATCCTGGACAGCATCAAAAGATGTGTAGCCAGCAGCTTGAGGGAGCTGATCCTCTCTACTCTGCTCTCGTGACCCCACCTACTGTACTACATTCATTTCTGAGGCCACAAGCGTTAGAAGGACATGGGCATATCACAGCAGGTCTGGTAAAGGATCAGAAAGCCTAGAGCACCTCTTAAAAAGTCAGTATGAAAGAGTTGGGGTTATTTAGTCTGGAGAAGAGAAGGCTCTAGTGAGATCTTTTAGGGGCTCGTTAGCAGTTAAAGGAAGAGTTACAGGAAGGATGGAAAGGAAATCTTCATCAAGGAGTGTTGTGATGGGACAAGGGATGATGTTTTTAAACAACAAAGGGGTAGATTTATGGTAGACAATAGGAAGAAATTTCTCACTATGAGAACTGTGAGGCATTGGCACAGGCTGCCCAGAGAAGATGTGGATATCCCATCTGTGAAAGTGTTCAAGGCCAGATTGGATGGGGCTTTGAGTAACTGGGTCTAGTGCACGGTGTTCTTGCCTATGACAGGGTGGTTGGAACTAAGTGATTTTTAGGGTCACTTCCAACCCAATCCATTCTATGATTCAATGATTCTGTTTCTTGGGGTAGAGTTTCACTATTGTTAAGGGGGATGGAAGCTGGGCAGTGGGTAACTGGGTGTGCTCAGACAGTGTATCCTGCCCATCACCTCAGTCACACTACACTTTATTTTGATAGTCTGACAATGTAGAAATCTGCAGTGATTGCTTCTGCTCTACGAGCACATTCTCAACCAAACATTAGAAGAGGATACCAGTCACATACCTGCATTTTACTAGGCTGTTGGTCTTTCTTCTTCTCACCAGTAACTGCGATTGTTGCAAAATACTGGATGACACGCTTTGTGTTCACAGTCTTCCCTGCACCAGATTCTCCACTGTTGGAAGGAAAATACTGTTATAGTAAACAGGGACCTTTTTTACTTCTCTATCAGAGTAGATATTAGAATGAAGGTTTTTTTTACTCAGAGGGTGGTGAGGCTCTGATACACACTACCCAGAGAAATGTGGGTGCCCCATCCCTGGACATGCCCAGGGCCAGGTTGGATGGGACGCTGGGCAGCCTGATCTGGTTAGGGCAGCCCACAGCAGGGGGTTAGAACTTGGTGGTCCTTGAGGTCCTTTCCAATCCAAGCCATTTTACAATTCTGTGATTATGTGGTCAGCTTTGTCACACATATCAAAATATACTCACGTGATAAGGATTGACTGATTGTCACGATCTGAAAACAAAGCCACAGAAAGAGCTCTTCAAATGAGTAGTGGAGGGCTTTTATTCCTCAGAAATAGCTAACAGACTTCAGAAGAAAAAAAACGATATCAAAACTGTATTTATCACTTTGTAATCAGTAAATTCTGCATTAATCTGCTTGTGCATTTTTATAGGTACAGCCAAATGGAGCTGTCCAAAAATAAGCAGTGGTTGCTTATAACACTTCCCCACTTCCTTTCACATGTATGTCCAGAGCTTGAGTATTGTTTAATTGAAATTAGATTATCTTCTGTGACCATTCCACAGTGTTTCTTCAAATTCCTTACTTATTCAATGGGCAGAAAGCCAAATGGCTAGCTACAGCCAGTGCATGGTTAAGGTTGGACAGCCTGTGGCATCTTAATGGAGTTCAGCCACAGGACTATGGTGACTGTTTCCCTCAGGCACTGAATAGAAGAGCACAAAAGATGTCTGAACTGCTAAGTGTTCTGTGACCAATAAGTCAGTCCTACATTCTTGCCAAATGACTCACCAGTCAGCATGAACTGATAGGCGTTGTCAGAGATGGAGAAGATGTGTGGAGGGGCCTCCTGGCGCTTTTTGCCTCGATAGCCAGACACCACCTCCGGGTTGTACACCGGCAACCACTTGTAGGGGTTGACAGTGACACAGAAGAGGCCTGAGTAGGTCTGCGAGGAAGAGACACAGTATGTTGGCTTCCACTCAGCCTGGCACAGCAGTCCTCCCCAGCTATGCTGCCCAAGCAAGAGAGCTGCTGGTACTTACGTAGATCATCCAGGCTGCATAACGCTCTTTGAGGTTGTACAGCACAGCGGGTTCGTGGAGGTGGGTCATCATGGCCATGTCCTCAATTTTATCGTACTTGGGAGGATTCATTGGAAATACTTCATCATCCTTTACTGTCACAGTCTGTAGAAAATGAAAAGAAACAAAAGGAGAAGAAATTTTGGCTAGGGAACTTTCTGGACTGCATAGATTATGTATGATGAGTAACAGTATGACGGTTAGTAACACTTACTGTATCATCATATGTTTTAACTGTGACTTTACCACCTTCTCTACTTTGTATGGTACCTTTCACATACATTTGCTTTTGATCCACTACAAAACAGGCTGCCTTAGCATCAAATGGGCGATTCTGTGCTTCAATTCGTTCTTTCTCAGACTTCCTTAAATAGGGAGCAGCTTCTCCAAAGATTGCCATCTCTGCATCTGAAGACATGGCTGGAGTTTTCCTGGAGGAATTCAGAAAAGTTTTAGATATCCTGTGCGTGCATTTAGTTTTTTTATAATTATATATATATATATAATCGAATATTATAGATTTAGTAATTTATTATATATAATTTATTAATTTAAATTTATCCAGAAAGTAATTGTGTTCAATGACTAATAGGAAAAGAGGAACCTTACCACTGCTAGTATCCACTGAACAAATCTTAATAGAGTTCTTTTTAGACAAAAGTAAGGTTTGTAAGTTAGGAAGACTTGCTTTCACACAAGATTTCAAAGTGGAAGTGTTCTTTGTGCCATTCTGTTTTCTGTTTTAATACTAAGCAGGAAAGGTTCAACTAGTTTCTTTATGTACCAAGTACTGGACCAAACTGTGAGTGACAGTCATCATCCATCTAGAGCCAAACCTTTTTATCTTATCAACTAAACATAATGCATCTTTACATACTAGTGACAAAATTAGTAAATAAATGCATATACTGTGTAGTAAAGGATATTCAAAATGTAGTGTTATTTAGCTAGATAAGTACTTGATATTACACTTCAAATATTTTCAAAGTACCATGTTATACAGGGTGACATCAGTTATGAGTCATTAAAAGATGATTTGACTGTACCAATAATATTATGTAAGAGTTTATTCTAGTAGAAATATTTGTACTAGATATATTTATTCCAGTCACTCAACCACCTTTCCCTTAGGCAGGAATGTTTCATATTTAAGTTCTCTGCGAAGGTTACTCTTTTTATGTAAACAGTCCTACCTATCAGACAGGACAGAACATACTGAGTTTGTTCTGGATACTGGATCTTGTGGGTAAGCCACAGTCAACATACAGTGTGCTAGACCTTACCCCAGAGGAAACTAATGTAAGGGAGGATAAACTTAGACCCTTCTTGAATTGTACTGTGAGCTTCCTCTCTGAGCACATCCTCAATTTCAGACTTCGAGCAACTGGGCAGATTGCAGAGGATGAATTTTGATAGTCTACAAATTCCAAAATACCAACTTACACCACAAAAAAATATTACTGTTTCTTTCTTTTATGTCTTCTTGGCTAAGCGTGAATATCTGTCACTTTTCTTTCTCCATAACTGGAGTATTTCTTACTAAGAATTATGAATATGCTCATAATGATCAAAATATAAATTCTGCAGTGAAAATGGTTCAAAAAAAACAGTCCTTTGCCATTGTCTAGATGAGCTACACTCAACTGATTGACAAGTAAAATAAGGTTGTTTGTTAAACCCTTACCTTCAGAGAGTCAAGGAGGAAATCTGCTTTCAGTATCTGTATAGAATGGTTAAAGAAAGGACAGAGAGTTAAATAAAAGAGTTCTTGGTTAGCTTTTTGTCCATATGCTTTGAGTGTATGCTCTACAAAACGTGTTCACATTTCTTGTGTAGTCTCTTATAATTCTTAAGCTAGGGCCGAATCCCGCAGAAAAACGTGTTCCTCTCCACATTGCTGTAATCTGCTGGAAACATATATCATGTCCAGGAAGAACTGAGCAATTTTTGCATGTTATCCCAAACGATTTCAGATGCCTTCATAGTTTTCTTGCACCTTTCACAGGGCTTGGAGATACCAAAGTTTATAGAAGAACCTTCAAAAAATAGCATATAATTGCTCTCTGCTCTTCCTTGTGCCACCACACTGGAATGGGTTGGATTATTTAACCTTGGCACTGCATGTAAAACATGAATGAGAACTGTAGTAGTGATGAGTAACAAAAACATGCACTACATATTCCAATTCTTTCCATAGTTGTGGAGATGTCATGATCAGAGTATGAAGCAAGGAGATGGGACTTACCGTGAGATGTGGAGGTAACAAGGAATAAGACCACCTTTGGCGGTGGCTCTTTATATGCAACTTCCTGCCCACACAGCAATCGAGTGCTCTATTTTTGGTCAATTATAATTTACTCTCTAGTTGTAAATGTGTTGAAGCTATGATCTGTCTCCTAATTACTTAGAGGCAGGATTGGCTGAAGGTTGTATGGAGTCAGCTGCACTGACCTTCTTTTTTTTCATGTTGATCCGTGTCAGGATGGAGGATTAAGGAACTCAAAAATAGCTTAATAAGGCCAAATAAGGCAATCCTTGGTTTCTGACTTCAGGAGCTTTAACACTTAAACAAGCAATAATTCTTTTTCTTCTTTTCTAACTGTACATAATTATTTCCTTACAACACTCAATTTTAACAGATCCCATCCTACCCTCTCTATCTACCTGAGTGTGCTGGTAGAGAAGGGGGAAGATTTGGTAAGATTGATTTTTTCCTCTCATTATTTTTGTTTAAACCATTGTGTAGAATGCTAGTAAGTCTGAGGCCAGTGTAAACTTGGGACAGTGTAGAACAACAGACATTTTATGGACTACAAGAGATTTGCAGTCCTGGCCTGTAGGTTTACAATATCTGAGGCTTGCAGGCGTGATTCAGGGCTCAACTTATAGGAAGGAGGCTTCTGTGCTGCTGGCTTACCATGTAGAGGATGTCATGGAGCAGGCTGAGCACAGAACCTGCTCCATTTGCATCTTTGACTTGCTTCATTGCAAAGGTGCAGTAGTTTTGGGAGAAGATGTGGGGGATCAAGGGCATTACTGCAACTCTGTTGGATACAAGAAGGAAATCCTAAAGGTGCAGGAGCAGGCTGTCCCCTGGTACCATAAGATGAGCCAGCGGGGAAGAAGAGCAGCCTGGCTGAACAGGGAGCTTTTGCTGAGACTCCAGAAAAAGAAGAGAGTTTACAGTCTTTGGAAGAAGAGTCAGGCAACTCAGGAAGAGTACAAGGATGTCACTAGGGTATGCAGAGGGAAAATGAGAAAGGCAAAAGCCCAGTAAGAACTTAATCTGTACACCATCATTAGAGATAATTGAAAATGTTTTTACAAATGTGTTAGCAACAAGAGGAGGGCCAAGGAGAATCTCTAACCTTTATTGGATGTGGTGAGGAGCATTATCACCAAGGACAAGGAAAAGGCTGAGATTCTCAGTGCCTTCTTTACTTCTGTCTTTAATTATCAGGACAGTTATTCATGCCATACTCAGCTCCCTGAGCTGGAAGACAGGGATGGGTAGCAGAATTAAACCTCCCACAGTTCAGGAGGAAACAGCAACCTGCTGCTCCACCTGAACTGCCACAAGTCCACAGGGCCAGACAGAGTCCTCTTGAGGGTACTGAGGGAGCTGGTGGAGGTGATTCCTAAGCTGCTTTCAATCATTCATCAGCTGTTCTGGTCAAGCAGGGAGGTCCCAGATAACTGGAGATTTGCTAATGCAACACCCATCTACAAGAAGAATTGGAAGGAGGATCTGGGGAACTATAAGCCTGTCAGCCTGACCTCTGTACTGGGGAATGTCATGGAGTAGATTGCCTTGAATGTGATCATGTGGCATGTGTGAGACAACTGGGGGATCAGACTAAGCCAGTATGGGTTCATAAAAGGCAGGTCATGCTTGACCAACCTCATCTCCTTCTACGACCAAGTGACCCCCTGGTTGATGAGGGAAAGACTGAATACAATCTACCTAGACTTTAGTAAAGCCTTTGATTCTGTCTGCCTCAGCATTCTCCTGTAGAAGCTGGCAGCCCACATCTGGGACTGATGTACTACTATTCGCTGGGTAGAAAATGGTCTGGGTCACTGGGTCCAGAGAATGGTGGTGAACTGAGTTAAATCCAGTTGCAATCAGTCAGAAGTGGTATTCCCCAGGAGTTGGTACTGGGGGCCATACTGTTTAATGTCTTTGTTGATGATTTGGATGAGGGCCTTGAATACACCCTCAGTTAAGTCTGCAGATGACACCAAGTTGGGGGGGAGTGTTGATATGCCTTGGGGTGGGAAGACCCTGCAAAGATACCTGGACAGTCTGGATTGCTGGGCAGAAGCCAATGGGATGAAGTTCAACAAAACCAAGTGTTGGGTCCTTCTCTTTGGTCACAACAACCCCATGCACTGCTATAGGCTTGGGACAGAGTGGCTGGCAGACAGTGTGGGGGAAAAGGATCTGGGGGTGTTGGTCGGCACTTGGCTAAACATGAGCCAGCATTGTGCTCGAGTAGCCAAGAAGGCCAACAGTATCTTGGTTTGTATCAGAAAAAGTGTAACCAGCAGGACTATGAACGTGATCATCCCTCTGTACTTGGCTTTGTTGAGGCTGCGTCTTGAGTACTGTGTTCGGTTTTGGGCCCCTCACTACATGAAACACATCAAGGTCCTGGAGCATTCACTAAAAAAAGCTCTAGTGAGTCATGATAATGACTTCTGAGTTGAGTACATGCTACCTGTAGAATTATAAGTGTAGACGTAGAAATTCCACCATCAGGAATGAACGGATGGCTACAGGTGAACACTACAGCACCCTCTTAGGTGTCTGTCCACAATGAGTACTTTGTCACTGCTGGGAGTACTTCCCATTTCATCACCTGTACTGTTCAGAGATATACTAATAGGAGCTTACTACCATCCTTTCACTGACCATAACCTCTCAAACCATTAAAACTGTCTTACACTGCACCACACACTATTGGAAAAATGTTATTATCACCATTACCATGTCCTTGTCATGAGGTTGTCTTACTAGGTTGGAAGGCCAAAACAGGAATACTTGGCTTTATACTTTAAATTTAATACTTTATTTGTCATCTCTTAAGTCTTGGTACAGATACTGAATAAAAGCCTCTTTTTGTTATTGTAAGTAGACTAACTATCCACCCCACATTTTCCAAAGACAGCCCACCATTTATCTTCCTGTTTGATGGCAGTCGTTTCCAGGTAGAGGCCTGTGACAAGTGGTATTCCCCAGAGGTCCTTCTTAGGACAGGTGCTCTTAAACATCTTTATCAAAGATCTGGACAGTGGAACTTCATGCACCCTCAGCAAGTTTGCTGATGACTCTAAACTGAGTGTGCGTTTGATACAACCAAAGGAAGGGATGTCATCCAGAGAGATCTGGACAAACTTGAAAAGTGGTCCTACGGGAACATAATGAGATTCAAGAAGGCCAAGTGCAAGGTGTTGCACTTGAATTGAGGCAATCCCGGATATACTGTTCGTTGAAAGCAGCCCTGAAAAGGATCTGGATTTTCTGGTGGACGAAAAGCTGGACATGAGCCAGAAGTGCTGCCCGGAAAGCCAGCTGTATCCTGGGCTGCATCAGCAGAGGGGTGACTGGGGCAGGGAGGTGATTTCTCCCCTCTGCTCTGCCCTTGTAAGGCCCCATCTAGAGTACTGTGTTAAGGCTTGGGGCCTCCAGCACAAGAAATATGTGAAGCTGTTGGAGTGGGTCCAGAGGGGGGTCACAGAGATGCATGGAGGGCTGGAGCACCTCTCCTGTGAAGAAAGGTTGAGGGAGCTGGGCTTGTTCAGCTTGAAGAAGAGAAGGCTTCAGGGAGACCTTATTTTGGACTTCCAGTATGTAAAACGAGCTTAAAAAAACTGGAGAGAGACTGATTTTTTATGTGGTCTGATAGTGATAGGACAGGGGGGAATGGTTTTAAACCAGAAGAGGGGAGATTTAGCTTAAATGTTAGGAGGAATTTTTTTTTCTCAGAGGTTGGTGAGGCCCTGGCAGAGGCTGTCTAGAGAAGCTGTGGATGTCCCATCCCTGGAGATGTTCAAGTTCAGGTTGGATGGGGCCATGGGCATCTTGATCTAGGGGGTGGCAACCCTGTCTAAGGCAGGGGCTTGGAACTGAAGAATCTTTAAGATACTTTCCAAGCTTAGCCATTCTATAATTCTATAACTCTATGATTCTTTGACGATTAATAAGGCATGTGATAAACAAGCACAGAATCAGAGTTACAGAATGTCAGGGATTGGAAGGGACCTCTAAAGATCATCAAGTCTAACTCCCCTGCCGGAGCAGGAGCACCTAGATCCTGTCACACAGGAATGTGTCCAGGCAGATTTTGAATGTCTCCAGAGAAGTGGACCCCAGAACCTCTCTGGGAAGCCTGTTCCAGTGCTCTGTCACCCTCACCATGAAGTTTTTTTCTCATACTTATGTGGAAACTCCTGTGTTCCAGCTTGCACCCATTGCCCCTTGTCCTATCATTGGATGTCACTGAGATGAATGAGACTGAAATAAATGGTTACCAGAGTAGTGACAGCAGAGCCAACTCATATCACAAAGGAAATGGTGACAGTGATAACGCATTGTAAACTGGGGAGGCAAAGAGGTATTACATAGCAGTACCTGATCATAAACACAGCATTGATTTATTTAAAAATGTAGAGGTATAATATTATGGCAGAATGGTGTTCTTCTCCACTCCACTTTTTATCTTCTCCAGTCATGAATGTACACTTCCCCTGAAATGATGGGGATTCTGCTGCACATACCTATCTCCAGCCTCATTCTTTGTTCACTTCCCTCCCATTGTCTGCCTCTAGTCCTTTCATTCTCCCTAGTTGAAGTCTGTATCTAATTTTCCCTGGATACTTCACCCTAACCTATCCTTTAGACAAAGGATTCAAGCCCATGTGCCGCCCCTGTTGTTCCTCAGGTTCTGAACATTCTATAGTTTCCAGCCTGCAGTCCAAATTAATCTAATGTTTTTATTATTCTAGATTAGTCTAAGAATCATGTCACATTTCTCTTGGTACTCTATTCTTATCCTGATAGCATGTACAAAACATAAATTAATATATAAACAATCCCTTTCCAAGCACAAAAGCTAATGTTTTCAGAGAAATAGTAGTTATATCTTAGTGATCTCTGCTGAGTGGTGATTGTCATCTCAGAATTTGTTTTTTGTTCGTAAACACTGGTTTCACTGTTTAGTGGGCACAATTTATCAACATTAATTTCATCTGCATCTTATTTGCTCAGTTACAATATAGTCAAATGAGGAAATTAAGGAATGAAACTCACCAGCATTTCCCTTGAAACTCATCTTCTATGAAGAAAAAAAAAAAAACAAATTATTCTGAATTAGAACAAATAAGGGAGAGATGGAGTTAACTACCATTCTGTAGGATCAGCAGTGAGGAAATGTTCTAGCTGGCGACACATACAAAGAGGCCTAGGATAATGATTGACATATACAGTTTCCCTCTGCAGATGAATTTCCTAACCGTCAGGTTAGGAAGAAATCCCTTCTTTCCTCCTTGTGTTCCAACTGGTCTTGTAGTCCATTCTCCCCACAGGCAGACAGTAGAACTTTAGAAGGAAAGTTGAGAATGCGTATCCATTCCCACACAGGCATATGCACACGCTGTGAGTTTGCTGAAAGCCATGTAGCTATGGGCATGAGGGCTGGGGATCTCAATTCTTGAAGTGTTAGTGGGATTTGATTTGTTGACTTCAGGTCTCTCATAGCTTGGGTAAATGCTCTTACCACTAGATTATTTTGTACAGGAGATGAAGTGACAAACTAGATTTGTCAACGTTATCTCATCTCTTCTACAATTTAAAAACAAGGGAAAAAAACCCAAACATTTGTCAAAGAAGGATTTTAATTTTAACCATGACATTTATCATGTCTTTGTAGAATTTGCTCATGTCTATCCAGTAAGAAATGGATTTTCAGATGCATTATTGCCATCATTTCATTTAGTGAATATCTAGAGAATGTCCTTGGTGCATTTACACTGTTCTCATTAGCTGTTTGTTTTGGATCATGTTCAAGATGCCTACTATTTAGGGACACTGTAGGAAGGAAAGGCCAATTGGATACTGCTACATAAAAATACGGAGAATTCCTTGCAACAAGCAGAGTTGGGAAGTATTCTCTTTAACATTTTGTCTTATTTCTTGAGTCTTTAGTATTCTTTTAAATACTTTTATTACCTTGGTGGGTTTTTTTAAGTCAAAATTCTCTCCAGTCTGTCAAAGTCTGTCCTGAAGCACAAGCACAAGCATGAACACTGCATGAAATGATGGTGATAATACTCAGAGGTGGAGATAATATTACTGTCTTTTTCTTTGACTGATTGCTATATATCAGATTCAAATTAGCTGTGCTGGCTGAAGCATCAAAATTACACACACTTTAAGCATTTAGCAGTCCTGAGGTCTGGTTTTGATCCTCTCTGATATGTATTACTAGCTAACATTCTTTATTATTTGCTACGTGCACATACATTAGCACTTTAATTGTGTGTATCTTTGGTTTAACTACAGAGATAACAGAATAAAAATTACTATCTATCTGACGTCATCTTTTCTTTCGTATCTTACCTATCAAATTATTATGAAATGAAAATGATTTTGCCTTTTCTCCTAGGTAATGTTTTAATTAAAATATTATATGGCTAAGAACCAATTCTTTCTGAAGACACACTCACCTACTGGTGACTGTGCATATATGGAATCATTTTTAACCCTGGGGAGCATAAAGCATGGCATTGCTAGCAGATCAAGGGAAGGGACTGTCGCGCTCTGCACTGAATTCATATGGCCTCACTTGGAGTACTGTGTCACCACAGTACAAGAAGGACATAAAACTATTAGAGAGTGTCCAAAGGAGGGCTACAAAGGTGGTGAAGGGTTTAGAAAGGGAGAAATATGAGAAGCAGCTGAAATCCCTTGATTTGTTCCCCCCAGAGAGGAGGAGACAGAGAGAAGGCCTTCAGTGTCCCTTTAATGCAACAATAGCAAAAGTAAAAAGAGGGATGGTACGAAACAGAAAAAGTGTGATTCTTTGCCACAGACCATGATGGGTTTCAGCTGTGCAGGCTGTCTGACAGCATGGGCCAATGGCAATGATTATCTCCAAGGCAAACCTATTGAATGAAGGAGAAACAATAAGGATCATCCTTTAGCACAGCTGGGAATTCAGAAGTTATTAGAGGAGGACTTGGATTTATGAAAAACAAAGGCATGCAAGAGCTTCAGGAATACTAGCTAACCATCTCCCAGACCGTGCTTATCTCCCACAGCCAAAAGAAACAAGACTTGTGAGTGATGACAATCCCAGATGTGCTTACTGACAGCAGATAAAAGGAACTTGTAATCAGAACCTCTTGGGTTTTAAAAAACATGAAGTCCCAGTTTTTCTATAGGTAGTGAATATATGTAAAGCAGCCCTGTACCCCAGCGCACTGTTTATTATGCTTCTGGAATACTGAAAGTAAAGAATTGGTAACAACAAATTGGAATAGCTGAGAAGGGTTCAGACTGTCTTCAGGGCACGTTGCATTTTCTGTCTGTACAATTTGTGCATTTTGTTATCCTAGAAATGTTTTACTCCTTCTTGATGTGTGTTTGTTTTCTGCAGTTAGTGCAGTTTGCAATGACACATCTGTTCATAGAGCTAAATGTATTTGATGATATTGCAGTTATGCAGTTTCTGTTCCACTGGGTTCATGAAAATTTACTTTTCCTAGAGTAAGTAGTCCTGTGCAGTAAACCTGTCCATACTAAGTCCCCAGAACACTTAATAACTTTATATACCTGCAGCTGGCATCAGTGGGTTGGATAGACATTTTTGTCTTATCTAGGGTAGATATTCTAAGCTTGCATATAAAATCTCTTTTTCTAGAGCTGCATGTAGATACTTGTTCTTCATACTGTCCACCTTCCTGCCCTTTTCTCACTGCATATTAACAGGTTACCACGTTGATGTCATTGCACTTCACCCAGAGGAATGAATGGGGAAGAGAGGCAACTAACTCCTTGTTGTCTCCCATCCATATATACAGCCTCCAAAAATACAATATTCTGTTGCATTACCTTTCACATTCTTCTGTTATATCTTCAGTGGTGAAAAGTTGCCTGCCCTTTACAATAGTTCATCTCCACTATAACTATTTTTAAATTCTATATAAGTCCAGTAAACTTGGATTGTATCTGCACTTGTTTGTGAAAGTCTCTAAAAGCCACAGAGAAGATACTCTATTATAACATTACTAGTGTTGGTTCTGGGATAAACCCTGTTCTGCATGCTGTAAATCATATTACAAAGTTGTATGGGACCATTTCTGGAGAAAAAAAGGAAAAGAAGTTCCTTTCACAGGATCCATTCCACTGAACTTGGATGTGATTCTCACTGTAATTTAATGCCGTGGTAACTCCACAGTTTCATTTCATACCATCCTGTTTATTGAAGCAAATGGGCAAATGAGTGAAAATTCTTCCATAGCCCTTCTCAGATTTTTTACATATTGGACATCTATTTTTCAGTTCAAGTGACTGTTGATGGCAGAGTAAATGTATATTCATGGAAAGATGCATCTGATATATTTCTGAACTTATCAAGTGTTCCTGTACTTAAGAGAAACACATCTATTGAGCCTTGAAAATATGTACTAAAAGTATATTTCATCAGCCCAACTTTTATGACACTTTTAAAAAATGCAAATTGAAAGATAATTTATGCTAAGGAAAAATAAAGGTAATGTAAAGTACTTGGAAGTGCATGGTTCTGAAATGTTCTGAAATGTTCTGTGCCATTGAGTGTCTGACACTGCACTGAGGTCAAATAGAATTAATTATAGTCACCGAGAGATTCCTATCTTAAAAATATTTGCTAGCTTCTTTTTTCACAGCTGTCAAGTAGCTGAAAGGAGCTTCTGTTGTAATCATGGAGGATGGGCACTGAAGATGTCTTTCAGCTAACTGCTGAGCACTGCAAAATGGTCAGTGATATACATTATGTACTTGGGGTGAAAGGTGATCTCTATCCTAAATTTATCATTCTTTTTCCAGTATAAAGCAGTGATATGATCATGTCTTCAGGTTGTTTCTACAGTTGTGAGGTTGGCAGCAGTCCATATTCTGTGTAAGTTACTGACAGGAATTAAATATTACCCTGAGGACTGTGGGGCTACTTCACCTTCTGCCTTCCCTGAGTCAGCCTAATTAGAAAACACTACAGAGAATCATAGAATAGTTTGAGTTGGAAAGGACCCTTAAATGTCATTCAGTGCAACTCCTCTGCAATGAACAGGGACATACACAGCTCCATCACTGCTCAGAGCCCCATACAGCCTGACCTTAGGTGTCTGCAGGGATGGGGCACCACCACATCCCCTGGCAACCTGCGCCAGTGCATCACCACCCTTAGTGTTAAAAACTTCTTCCTTATATCCAACCTAAATCTCCCCTCTTTTAGTTTGAAACCATTTCCCCTTGTCCTATCACAACACACCTTGCTAAAGAGTCCATCCTCTACTCACTATGAACTGAGATGTGTGAGCTATTACTAAAACTACTGTGCTATTGGAGGTCTGGAAGTTGTCTAGCAGAATGCCAGTTTTTAAAAAGTATTTCAAGGAAAGGTGGTCCTGTACATCTAGTGGTTGCACTGGAAAAACAATAGGAGCTGTAATGGTAAATTCAGTACGCTGAGAAAAAAAGCTGTTGTAAAGGAAAGTCATATCCCACCAGCATATGGAAGAATTAAAAATATGTGGACTGGAGAGAAACAGATGCTATTGTCCTAATGAATATCTAAAGGTCATGTGAGAAGGTATGTCACCTTTCTTATCAGAGCTAAGTGTGAGTCCCTGTTGTTATATGATAGTTCTGAGAAGTGATCCTGGAAGAGGATAGCCAGATAATCATCACTGCAGAAATATGAGTGTCCCTGAGCATGGTCTCTGAGTGACCAGAGTGGCTTGATCTGAAGCAAATCCCAGAGCAGCTTGAGGGAAAGATCACTCCAGCAGCTCTATTTATAGGCTGTACAGATGGGGCTGCATTAGAGCCCAGCACAGCCCTCCCAAGGTATCTCAACAGGCCTTGGGGCCTCACATTCCTTATGTAATTAACTTCACACCATTCCTAAGTAACGCCCTTATACCCTTGCTATCATTCCCTGTTAGAGCCTGCTAGATTATGAAACAGCAATCATTATTTTAAGACATTAATGTACTGTAGAGGGGCAGGTGCTGATCCCTGCTCTCTGGTGACAGTGACAGGAGCTGAGGAATGACATGGAGCAGGTGGGGTCAGGGAAAGGTTCTTCCCCAGAGGGTGGTGGGTATGGAGTAGCTGCCCAGGGCAGTGGGCACAGCCCTGATGCCAGAGCTCAGGGAGAGCTGGGACATTGCTCTCATATACAGGGTTTGGGTGGTACTGTGTGGAACCAGGACTCGATGGTTCTTGTAGGTCCCCTCCAACTTGGGGTGTTCTATGTAAATGTTCAAGTGAGTCAGGAAAGCCAGCAGTGTCAAAAGTATCTTGTATAGTGCCAATAACTCCACTGGTTTTGGTAAAATATCTTCTACATTTGGGACATCAACTCTGTATATCACTTGAGCTCTTTCCTATTCAAAGTAAGCAGTAAAGACATAGTGGAGAAGTGGCCTTCTGACAGCCCACACAGGCAAGACTGCTATTCTTTTTTGTCTTATTATTGCCTATATCTTGGAAGGTCGATATTTATAACAGTGGAATTTGTTGTTTCTCAAGTATACTCTGCTTGAGAAATACTATGTACCATTGATGTCCTCCTGCTCCATCAGCCTGGGGATGCATAGGGCTGGGCTATTACTCATACAGTCCATCAGGCTCCCCCATTCTCCCCCACTGTCTCTGGGGATCATGCATCAGGGCTCCATCTTCCTGTCAGGCAAGGGGTGCTGTGTTCTAATGCCTCCAACCACCTCATGTACCAAAACCATCACATATTTCCTCATGGCTGCCCCCAAGACAGGTAGGACAGCCCCTGTCAAGACTGATCCTTATCACATAACCCCTCAGCTACCACATACCCTGACCTTCTGCAGGGCAGCCCTGAGCCCCATCTCCTTAGAGCAGAGGAGAGCTATGAAATAGTGCAGAGTGTAGTTGAGGGGCAGGCTCTGCAGCAGCTCAGCCACCTGCTGCACTTGCACGTGGGGGCCTGGCAACGGTGGAGGAGACACAGTGATCAGACAGACCCCAGATCCAATAGCCTGGGGATGCTGCAGGGAGACACTTACTGATGGCTTCAATGAAGGGATCAAAGGGGATCTTTCCAGAGGAGGACCTTGAGGGCACTGATCACCCTGTGGATGTTGCTCCACTTGGGTCTGACAGGCTGAGCCCCTCCTCTGGGGTGAACAGGGGGCTCAGTCAGTACTGAGCAATGCCATGGCAGCAATGCCAGGACCACCCCTGCTCCACTGTCCCAGATGACCTTGGCACAGCTGCTGGTGGAAGATGTGGCAGCCATCTGAGGTCATGGCTCGCTCTGTGGGGTTGGAGCAGGTATCACAGAGGGACAGCCACCTTCCTCCTATGCTCCTGTGCTCCAACACAGCCCTGATGCCACATCCCCATCTTGTGTCACCTTGTCCCCTTGTTGTGATCCACAACAAACCACTGATTTGGTAGATCCCGTCATCTTCAGTGCCTGAGAACAATGAGTGGGTGAATCATGGTGAGTGGATCTGTGATAACTGGAGGATGCTTCAGGGCCACCATAAGCTCCTACCTCCTCTCCTCAACAGCTTCCATAGAGAGCCAGACAAAGCAGGGCACTGTGCTCTCCTGCTGGCATGGGGCATCCAGGTGGCATCTGAACACCTGGTCTGGGAGAGGGCAGTGCTGAGGCAAATTGGACTGGGAGGCAATGGGACTTGGGGTGGGAGTAGGACTGTGGTCACAACAGGGAGCAGCTTTAGCCAGAGGGTTGGACAGGATCAGCTCCAGAGATCCCTCCCATCCCCTGTGATTCGGTGTTTTATTGAAAAGGACTATGCTCTCTATTCCATTGGCCTTTTCTTCCATTCGTGACAGTAAAGATCCTGTGCTAACTCTTCTTAGCTCCTT
Source organism: Gallus gallus (assembly GCF_016699485.2). Lineage (NCBI taxonomy): Eukaryota > Metazoa > Chordata > Aves > Galliformes > Phasianidae > Gallus > Gallus gallus. Next base: position 994,885 of record NC_052549.1, read on the forward strand.
TCTTATTCTCATCTGAATTCATTTGAAGGAGCTCCTGTATGCTTTTGTGGCAGCAATTCAGCAAAACCACTAACATGCTGGATCCAGTAGCCCAACACAGCTAAGGCTGACAGAGCTCCACATCCTTTGGTCCTAAAAGTAAAAACGCTGCAAATGTATCCCAGTAGGCACACAGACACAGCACATACTTCCACAGTGTATGGGAATTACAGACCTATACTGTGTACATTATTGGCAGTATTTGCACATATATTATACCAGTATTTACGGTACTTATAGCTACAGTTTCCATTTCAAAGAAAGAACTATATAAGAATGTGTGGAAATAAAGCAGGTAGGGAAAGGGCAAAAAGCATAAAATAATTTAAAGAAAGGTAAGGATGACATTTGTCCCTCCCAGAGGACTGTAGTGTTCCTTGGAGGTGCCCAAGGTCAGGCTGGATGGGGCTGGATGGGGCCCTGGGCAGCCTGAGCTGATGGGTGGCAACAACCCATGGCTGGAGGTTGGAACTGGATGATCTTTGAGGTCCCTTCCAATACAATCCACGTTTGCTGTTGGAAATGTTTGATCAGACCAGAGACGTATTTCCTTACTGCCACTGTGTTTTAATACTTTGTTGTCATGATGCCATGGCTTTTCAACAGGCACGGCACAATACTGGAATCACTTCAGGTAATATTAAGACAGTATTTCCCTATGACTACTTCTATTACAGAGAAGGCAGAATTGGGATGATGTGGGTATAGAGACTCAGTGATCCTTGGTAGCACTGCTTTCAGTATTCTCAGGGTGTGACAGGAGGGGTAAACCTGTTACTCAGCCTATTCTTTTAGGATTTGCCTACTCATATTCAGCCTGCCAGGCACAGTTGAAGTACATGAGACCTGTGACAAGTCAGAAGAAGTTTGCTGTGACTGTACTGCACAGTGCTTGGACCACACCATAGTGATGAGGTCGTGTTTGTCGCACAGGAATGACACTATGTGCTGCTGGCAGCAGGTGTACATACTCCCACTCCTGGATGAGTTGCCATGTTGAGTTGATACAATGGATCTGACCTATCAGCCTGGGTTTCTGTAATTAACTGGTAGAGATCCCAGAGTCTGAGGAGGAGGTCTACCCTATATTCAGATTCATGCTGCTAATGAAACCTTACCTGGTCCTACACAGAATAAAAAATAAGGAAGGCATAAATACAGCAGTATGGCATGGATACAAAAGTAGCATCATTTAGATCAGTGAGAATTGCAAACTGAGGTGCAGTAGAAGGCTTTGTTGCTAGAAAGAATACTTCCGGGGGCGGTCATACGCCCTGGGATGTATAGGCACCCAGGCCTATGGAATAGCTATGAAGGTGGGACCTGGTCCAATGGCTAAGTAGTATGGATGATGTCACCTAATTCTGTATAGATTTTCTCCTTTTGTATCCATTATCTGGATGCACTGATTATGTTTGTACCTCTGTCTGTCCAGGCTGTCCCTGACAGCTTAGCCTGAAGGATAGGATTGTATCCTGTAGTGAATACTTAACACTTATGGAGAAAGAAAAGATCCTCATATGGGTAAAAACTCTTGTAGTAAAAATAAAAAATCTTGTAATAAAAGCAACTCAGTAGTAGAATCCTGCAGATATTTGTTATCAGTCTGTACTTTTCAACATGTTCAAAAACGATGTGTAGAAGAAAGCAAGTGAGATGACAAAATAGTAGTATGCCAAACAGGAGTTTTTGTCCTGAAGAGAAATATACTTGGAATTTATAAAAGTAGAAGTGGCTTTAAAAGATGAATGATGGTTTGCTTTTATACAATCTCTGCCTGCTCAGTTTAGAATATATAGCCATCTTTAGAGAACAGAGGATGAAAGACTACATGAGATAGCTTGTATTGCTGCCCTTGCAATGTATGCTTGCGTATCAATTTCATGAACAAAAATTAAAAGTAGTTTCCACTTTCGTCCTCAAATGTCCTCAGAAAGTCTTGAAGAATTGAAAAGATTTAACCTGAAAAAAAAAATGTCTCCTTGCAATTTAGCTACATGACCTATTCAATAATCAATTAGTAGACGGGATTACCAGAAGATGCAATTAAGTTTTGTTCCCTGAACAAAGCCTTCTAGTTAAAATGTTCTAGTTAAAATCTTCCTGAACCAAAATGTATAGGGAATAGTTACATTCAGTTGTAAAGAAATAATGGTTTTCTCCTTTGAGGAATTCTTATGTGAAATTCCAAGGTGAGAGTGAAGCCAGATAAATGAACAGACCACTTAAACAGTTGTCTTTAAAACGTAAATAAGGGAAAATGTAAACCTTAAAAGAATCTAGGGTAATGATTAAAATACAACAGTGAACTAATTATTTTCCATGGGAAAATCTCTACAATTTTTATTATCTAAATATTAATTATCTAGAGATAGTTGAAGAACTAAGCAGTAATTACAAATCAAAGTGATAGAATTTCACATTTTGTGCAATTCTATTTCACTTTGCACCGCTAGAGGCATCTACTCTTCACTTTCTGCCTTCTTGCCTATTTCACGGCTCTTTGCTCGGAGCTTGTTGACTTGCGACTCTGCAATGTCAGCCCGCTCCTCGGCTTCCTCCAGCTCATGCTGGATCTTGCGGAACTTGGAGAGGTTGACATTGGACAGCTCCTCCTGGGAAAAAGAAATCAGATAGGAAAATTTTAAATAATGTAATTTCTATTTTTCATTCACTGTGTTGATGTGAGATTTACTAAAAGAAGATTATCAAATTCATGCCGATTTCTTTAGAAAACTTACTAAAACTTATTAAAAATAGGTTTTAAAATGTTTAACAGTAATTTTTTTCTCATTGAAAAACAACACCGGACACTCTATGGTATTTTGTCTTTACAGGAAAAGAGTCAAAGACTGGGATAATATCTCCAATACTTCTACAAAGAATCCAAATAAATAGCTTAAATGCTAAATGGTTAGATGGTTAATAATACATGACAGGAATATAAATCTCTCTGTAAGTCCTCATGCACTTTGAAATTTCCAAATAATACATATATAATTATAGAATAATTTAGGTTGGAAAAGACTTTCAAGATCATCAAGTCCAATTGTCAATCTGACCTCCCGAGCCCCATCATTAAACCAAGTCCCTTAGTGCCATATTTACATACTGACTAAATATATTCAGGGATGGGAACTCTCATTCCCTGATTTTCCAAACCTGTTCCAGTGCTTGATCCATCCTCCATAAATAAATTTCTTCTAATTCCAATCTAAACCTTACCTGGTAACTTGAGGCAGTTTCCTTTCATCTTATCACTTGTCACTTGAGAAAAGAGACCAACACCCTTCTCACTGCAACCTCCTTTCAAGTAGTTAGTTGGTAGTGAAAAGGTCTCCCCTGAGCCTCATCTAGACTAAATAATCCCAGTTGCCTTAGTTGCTCCTCATATGTCTTGTTTTCTAGTTGCTTCACCAGCTTCATTGCTCTTATCTACATGAGCCTGAGCAACTCAACATCCTTCTCGTAGTGAGGGGCCCCAAACTGAGCACAGTATTTGAGTTGTGGTCTCACCAGTGCCAGGGACAATTGCTTCCCTAGACCAGTCGACCACACTCTTTCTGATACAAGCCAAGATGCTGTTGGCTTGTAGGCCAACTGCATACTGCTGGCTCATGGTCAGCTGGCTGTTGATCAGTAACCCCAGGTCCTTTCATGCTGGGCAGCTTTCCAGCCACTCTTCTCCAAGCCTCTGCCACTGCATGGGGGTGTTATGACCCAACTGCGGAATCTGGCATTTAGTCTTGTTGAATGCTGTGTGATTGGATTCAACCTACTGATCCATCCTGTCCAGATCCCTCTGCAAAACCTTCCTATCCTCAAGCAGATCAACTCTCCTGCCTATCTCTATTCAATTAGGACTCTTTGAGCCTAGCCATCCAACCAGTTCTTAAATGAGTACATGTGTACAACATATCACGAACCAGTTTCTCCAGGAGAATACTACAGGGAACATTATCAGATGCTTTACAGCATCTAATGCTTTCCAGATAAACAATATCCATAGTCTTTCCTTCCTCTATGAAGCAGGTCATCTTGTCAAAGGTGATGAGGTTAGTTAGGCAGGACCTACCTTTCATAAACACATGCTCACTACTTCTGATCACTTGATTGCCTTCTATGAGCCATGTGATGGCACTCAAGGTGATTTGCTCCATAACTTTCTCTGGTAGTGAGGTCAGAACACAGCTTGTAATTCCCAGGATACCCCTTACTGACCTCCTTAGGAGTCAGGTAGATGGAGGCAACTCCTCTGCCAACATTAGTTTAAAGCTTTCTACACCAGCCTGGCAAGCCTGTAAATCAAAGATGCTTTTCCTGTCCCAATAGATGGATCCTCTCAGTCCCCATTACATCAGTTTTCTCAGAGAGTCGAATGTTAAAAGAAGCCAAATTTGTTTCTTTAAGACCAGCACTGTAATCATGCATTTCTCTGCCAGATTTGTCTGGTCCATACAAAGCCTATTCCACTGACCAACAGGATCAAACAAAAGACCACCTGTGCTCCAGAGCCTCTTAAAACTATTCCAAGGGCATAAAGGAGCCCCAAGGGAGATTTATTTCTGTTAAATCACTTTCTGTTTATTTCCTGCTATAAAATAATGTATTAGAATTTTTAGAAAGCAATTTCTATTTCTTCAAGAGACAATTATCAAATGTGAGATGAAGAAAGTGAAAGAAAGAAGCAAGGACATGCTCCCATGTGAGTTGATCTTAGACTTCAACAGCATCTAGTTATGCAACAGTACTCAGAACCCCCGAGTTATTGTGCAGTGCATAGACCAAAAAAATGAAATAAACATTAAGGGCTTGAACAGAGCTAGGCAGAGAAAAATGCCAACACAAAATGCCAGTTCTGCCAGGAGGGAGACTGCTCACAGTAATACTTACAGCCTCCTCAGCTTGCCTCTTGTAGGATTTCACCTTCATCTGCAGCTTGTCCACCAGGTCCTGGAGCCTGAGAACATTCTTCCGGTCTTCTTCAGACTACAGAAAAAGGTAAATAATAGTAACACTTCCTATCCTCCCCCCTTACATTTCCTCTAGCTGAAACAAAGGTAGTAACACTCCTCAGAGAGCACTGCTGTCCAGTAGGACAAAAGAAATAGACATGTTAACAATGTCAGTGAAAGAGAACAGTGGGAAGAAATCACAGTATCAAAGAAATCACAGTGTCAGTATGACAATACTCTGACTTCGTGAGAGATGGATGTGTAAGAAAAAGCTTTTTCTGCCTTACCTGGTAGGTCAGCTCCTTCACCCTCCTCTCGTACTTGCGCACACCCTTCACGGCTTCAGCGCTGCGCTTCTGCTCAGCATCAACCTCCCCTTCCAGCTCCCGCACCTGCAATGAGAAACCCATATTTGGAGCTTCCCTGCTATCTCTGACCTGGGATTGCACACGCTTGCACAAATACCAGTCCTACGCACCCTGGCCTCCAGCTTCTGGATTTGCTTCTTGCCTCCCTTCAGGGCCAGCTGCTCTGCCTCATCCAGGCGGTGCTGCAGGTCCTTCACCGTCTGGTCCAGGTTCTTCTTCATCCTCTCCAGGTGGGCACTGGTGTCCTGCTCCTTCTTCAGCTCTTCTGCCATCATGGCTGCCTGGAGAAGAAAGAATCACTTTGTGACTGGAGATATTCTGGGGGAGAATGCATCCACCATCAGCAGTGAAGGAGTGCCCCAACTCACATCAGTGATGGCCTTCTTGGCCTTCTCCTCAGCATTGCGGGCTTCCTGGATGGTATCCTCCATTTCACTCTGAATTTGGGAAATGTCTGATTCTAGCTTCTTCTTGGTGTTGATCAAGCTGGTGTTCTGTCGAAGAAAAAGCATACGGTGTTTTCTCCAGCAGATTTAATATACCATATTTAGTAAAAACCAATTTACCCGCTTTTATATAGAGTTCTCTTAATGCTTATATGAAGAATATCCCATAAATAGTTGTAGTAGAAGACTGCTGAAGAGCCATGGGATATACTCATAAAAAAAATGAAAATGGGTTTCATAATTATGTGAGTTCTCTAAGAACTGTTTCTCACATTTGACTCTGAATTTGGGAAACATTTCCAGTTTCATCCTGGTGCTGATTCTCTTTTGTGTTCTGCTGAAGATCATCATACCTTGTAATATCAAATCAAGAACACTGAAAAATATTGCTTTTAAATGTGAGTTGTGCCATCAGGTCTCATGGAATTCTGTTCTAATGGAGTCGCTGGCATAGCTTTTTTTTTCCATGGCTGTGATATGCTTCAGTAATTTAGAATGTACTCCATAAAACTTACAGTTTGTGAGTCAACACGGAAGGAATTTATACTTGCCATGAAAACCCATATAATCTTCTCTTATCATTTTCAGTCTCATTGCCTAAAGCAAATTAGCCTGATCTACAGAATACTTACAATGACTTTGCTAAAAGATTACTTTCCAAATATTTCTACTGTAGCCTAATGAAACTCTTGCTGTATCTGTAGATGAAAACTCACTTTTACTATTTCTTTCTTGTACTGTACATGTTACAACACATAGTTTACTAAATGCTATTTATGTTCAAGCACTCCTTAGTTATTTTCTTTGTATGTAGCAGAAGTATGGTTATCTATTACATTTATAGACTGACCTGGGTATGGAGGAGCTGCACACGTTCACTTGCATCCAGAAGCTCCTGCTCAGCCACTTTCCTCGAGCGCTCTGTCTGTTCCAGGGCTGCTCGTAGCTCCTCAATCTCAGCCTGCAACAGGTTTGCTCTGCGCTCCACCATGGCCACCTGCTCCTTCAGGTCCTCCTGTGACCTGAGAGCATCGTCCAAGTGTATCTGGGTATCCTGAAGAGCAAAGGAAAGAAATTATAAGATTCATAGTCCTCCAAAATTGAAAATATTAGTTAAGATTTTGTTAATGTTCATAATTTATTCAATGGACCTTGAGCACTCCTTGTGTGTTTCTCAGGTTCTTCTGTGCTTCTGCAGCCTGGCGGTTGGCATGGCTCAGCTGGATCTCTATTTCATTCAGGTCTCCCTCCATCTTCTTCTTCAGCCGCAGAGCTTCATTTCTGCTCCTGATCTCCGCATCCAAGGTGCTCTGCATGGAATCTACAACTCTGAGATGGTTTCTCTTCAGCTGGTCAATTTCCTCATCTTTCTCTGCTATTTTCCTGTCAATGTCAGACTTGACCTGGTTGAGTTCCAACTGGACACGAAGGATCTTCCCCTCTTCATGTTCTAGAGAGGCCTGTGGAAGAGTAAATGAGAATTGAATACATAACAAATGTTGAAAATAATGCTTGAGTAACAAGTAGTGCAATGTTTCTGGCAGTATCTCTACACGTTCATGGAAGGATTCTCATTCGCTTCTTTCTGGGAATGACTTTACATTACTTATGAGGAGAGTGATCGAAGACCTAAATCAGATAAATAAATAATATTTCTGGGTACCTCAGCTTCCTCTAGAGCTGCCTGAAGTTCAGATTTCTCCTGCTCAATCTGCTTCTTGACTTTCTCCAGCTCATGAATAGCCTTTCCTCCCTCTGCAATCTGCTCCGTGAGGTCAGAAATCTCCTCTGCGTGAGCAAAGATATATTGTAATACACAAGGCAAAAAAAGGAGTAGCCCTGACACATTAAGGCAAAGATGTCTTTGTAGATCTTCTGGCAAACAGACGTGCAGAGGTGAACACACACAGTTGAGAAAAAGCCCTGCTATGACTGTGGACTTACGCTGCAAGTTCTTGTTCTCACGCTTCAGTGTTTCCAGGTGGTCCAGGGATTCCTCATAGGCATTCTTCATCTTAAACAGCTCTGTGCTGAGGGAGCGAGACTCCTTCTGGGAGGCCTCCAGCTCAGCCTGCGTTTCCTCGTACTTCTGCTTCCACTCCGACAGGATCTGAGGAGCAACAGAGCATGAGTATGGATGTGGCAATCACGTTCTGCTCAGGAAACACAGGGTTGGAGCCCAGAATACCTTGTCAAAGTTCTTCTGCTTCTTGTCCAGAGCTGCGCAGGCAGCATTTGATCGCTCCACGTCAATCATCAGGTCCTCCACCTCATTCTGCAGCCTCTGCTTTGTCTTTTCCAGGGAAGCACATTTGGAGTTCACGGCTTCGACGTGTTCCTCGGCATCCTGCAGGCGCTGTGCCAGCTTCTTCCTGGGAGGTTGTCAGCACAATTCCCAGTGAGAAAGCAAATTTCCAGGTTCACAGTAAGCTATGGTGTGCAGCCAGTATGTTTTTTGGAGAGCAGTCTTGGCCACTTGATAGTGCCCATTTACACCACATATACAACCTCTTTCAGACAAAAATTGTAATTGCATGTCTGGATGCTGGTCTTTAGTGAAATACTCCCTGCTGTTCGCTCTGTTTTTCACTCTAGTGCATCTCCTCTACTCTGTGTCTGAACAGCTTTGGTGCTTCTGCTTCTCCTAATACATATTTTCTCATGGCTATATTTTCCTTTTTCCTATTACCCCATCCCAAAGTACAGGATTATTTTTTCCCTGATAATACTTCAGCAGTCTCCTCAATTTCTGTTATTAGTTTCTGCCAGCCTTCCCCACTTTCCCCACATACTTGGCCTCCTCCAGCTCCTCTGTGCGCTGAATAGCATCCGTCTCATATTTGGTTCTCCACTGGGCCACTTCGCTGTTGGCCTTGGACAGGGCACGCTGCAGCTCACCCTTGGCTTCCTGCTCTTCCTCATATTGTTCCCGGAGCAAGTCACAGTCATGGCGGGCTGACTGCAAGGCATGGGCCAGGGCATTCTTGGCCTGTGGAAATGTTGTAGTAAGGTAAGGAATAGAAATTTCTTGAGAAATGTCCTGAGTGAAAAGTTATTGGACACTAGATAATTCTTCCATGAGAATAATGGCAATATATAGAATGAGGAAGGAATAGCTGGGAATTTGCAACATCTTAAAGGATAAGTGGTAAGTGTCAGAAAGATAAAATAACTCACACCAAATTAAATATCTTTTTTGGTTTTTTTTTCCTGCTCAACATGATGTTTCTGTAATTTTATATGTGTATGAAAAACCTCTTAGTCAGGAAAATCCACTGGATAAGACAGAATTCTGGCAAACCTCCTCACCTTTATCTCCTCCTCTAAGTGCCTCTTGAGTTCCTCAATCTGTTGGGTGAATGCCTGCTTGCCTCTAGACAGCTGAGAAATCAGAGCATCTTTCTCCTCCACCTGGCGTGAATATTCACCTGGGAGAGTTTGCAGTCAAGTAAGAAAAATTTTATGAATTTAAAAAATTTTTATCCTCAATAATCAAATACATGTGAAAATTATTTTGTTAAATAACATTTTATTTCTCTCATTGAATATTAACCACTGATCTTCATCCATATCTCTGAGTCAACTATTCATTTAGAGTTAGGAAATGAGATTAATCACTCTTGCTTGTTTGTTATTTGATTATTTTTACTTTATATTTGAACTAAATTTAGTGGTCACTGAGCTTACAGCATGAGTAGAGGTGCATATTCCTGACAGCTCCTGAATTTCTCCTGGCAAGGGAGGGATGAAGTCTAGTTTAGGAGATAGATGAATTTTTCCTTCAAACTACAGTTCCTTAATCATTTTGTTGGTCCTGTGCTAGACTTGCTCCTGAATATCTCCAACTCTGACACTGGAAAGTGTAATACTGGACACAGGACTCCAAGGTGTGACCTCAGAAGTGCTGCATACAGAGATGGGCCACCTCCTCCATTCAGCTACTGCAAACACTCCTCCTAATGCAGCTCAGTATTCTGTTGGCCTTCTTTGCCACAAGAACACATTGCTGGCTTATGTTCTATCATGTTCATGTTCATATTCATGTTATGGTTTCTATCAAGACCCCAGATCTCTATGACCCCTTTTTGACCCCATATTTCTAAGCTCCCGGCTATTTACTGTGTTGTCTTAAAAACCACAGTTGTCTTACCTGACTCTGTTTGTAGACGAGCTTTCTGTGCACTGATGTCATTAATGGTGCGCTGTTGCTCCTCTTCCTTTGTCTTAATTTCACTGAGTTGATCTTCCAGGGAACGACACATCTTCTCTAAATTTGCCTATTTGCATGAAGAACAAAATGAAGGATGATTGGTGATTTAACATAATTACATCTGAAGTCTCATGAATAGCAAAAAAAATGAAGCTAATGATTTAGAGTATGCTAAGTCAATATATGTCATGTAACTGATATACCTTTCTATATTTCTGCATCCTTTATTCCAATACTTATACAATTAATTAACATACAATCAGTTTTTGAAATTCATAAAAAGGATGATGGCACACTGTGCCATTATTTTAAACTTCTGCTTCACATTTAGTTATTATGTAATTGATGCATTTAAGGGAGGAGGAATAAAATAATAGGGAAAAAAGAAATGTATGACTGAAGCAATTTCTAATTTAGAAAAAACTGAAAGCCTGCTAATGTCAGTGTCTTTCATTAAAATATCAAGCACTGAATCAAGCAATGAGTTCTCCATAGATCCTTATATTAGGCGCATCAGCTAAACATTTTCAGCTTTCAGCAAAAAGATGCAGTGCATTATTACACTAATCTGGAAATGCATAAACACAAATTCAACTTGTAAAAGACAACTACTTATTGTAAAATATGATTGATTATCATGCACTATAAAATATGAATACTTGCTTATAAGTTTGAATTAATCTAAACATGTATTTCAGTACCTTGGCTTTGGAGACAGACTCCATGTTGCTGGCCAAGTCATCAATCTCCATCTTCAGCTCACTCTTCTCCTTCTCCAGCTTCTGCTTGACTCGTTGCAGGTTGTCGATCTGCTCCCCAAGCTCCGCTGTGCTGTCCGCATGCTTCTTCCGCAGGGCAGCAGCCGTGGCTTCGTGCTGCAGCGTGGCCTCTTCGAGGTCACGGCGCATCTTCTGAAATTCTGCCTCACGCTTCTTGTTCATATCAATCTGAGCTGCTGTAGCCCCTCCTGCTTCCTCCAGGCGCTCACTGATCTCCTCCAGCTCCCTGGAGAGGTCAGCTCGGTGCTTCTCTGCTTTTGCCCGAGAGGTTCGCTCTGCCTCGATTTCCTCCTCCAGTTCCTCAATACGGGCCTGGGGAACATCGGGGATCCTTTACACCCATGCCCTCCTCAAACTGATGTTTTCTGAAGGGCAGAAGGGAAGGACCAGAGACTTGCCTGCAGCTCCTTGATCTTCTTCTGTAACTGCATGCCCAGGGCTTGCTCATCCTCAATTTTGCTCTGGATCTGGCTGATTTCAAAGTCTTTCCTTTTACACAAAGCAAACTATGTTAGCACCTGAAAAAGATGTATGTACACCTGCCCAGCACTCAGATGTCCCACAACCTCACTTACTTCTTCAGTTTCTCATCCAGCTGCTGTTTATCATTTTCCAAGTCCATTGTGGATTCCTGAGTCATTTTCAGGTCTCCTTCAAGTTTCCTCTTAGCTCTCTCGAGGTCCATGCGCAGCTTCTTCTCTTGCTCCAGGGACCCTTCCAGCTAAACCAAAGGAGATCATTAGTGCTCTGCCAGCCATGTTTATCTCCACAACTGTCCTGTAATGGCTGTATGCATTTTGCTTACATCGTCTACTTGCTGCTCCAGCTTGGTTTTAGCTTTGGTCAGCGTATTGACTTTGTCCTCTTCAGCCTGCAGGTCATCCAGTGTCTGCTGATGGGCCTCTTGGAGGGCTTTCTTCTCTTTTGTCAGCTTGGCAATGTTCTCGTCCAAGGCTGCCATCTCCTCTGTGAGGTTTTTCACCTTTGATAAGAAGGGAGCAAGTATAATTAAGGCAAATAGGTACAAGACTCCCATAACAGCACAGAGTTCTTTTCTGGAGTGTGAGAGACATCTTCTCCCTCATACCTTGTTTTCAGTGGCATGCTTTTCCTTCTCAACCTTGGCCAATGTTAACTCCAGGTCATCTATGTCTTTCTTCAGCTCTGAACATTCATCCTCCAGTTTCCTCTTCTTGGCTGTCAGCTCAGCATTCATCTCTTCCTCATCTTCTGCTCTCTCTGTAAGCTCCTTAATTTTGGCTTCCAGCTGGATTTTGGTTTTGATGAGCTGGTCACACCTTTCCTCAGCATCAGCCAAACCATCTGCTTCCTGCACATGATTTGAATGAAGTATTTTTAAAAATGCTATTTGTTTGTAAGTCATTATTTTTCCATTTTTTAACTAGCAAGGAATTATCATTTTCTATGCAGCTTTATGATGATATTTTTACTAATAACTTGTTATCATACAAGTATTTATTTGTTTTGGAATGCCTCAAGCACAGAAGGTAAAGGAATACATATTTTTAAATGTCAAACTATGGTTACAGATGTTGAGAAGCGTTGGGGTCAGTTGAATCCTATTCCTAATCCTTTGCCAGTAAAGACAGTTCTGAGGGGATCATTGCTGCTATCCTTTTATTTCCTGGGAAGGACAGGACTCCGTTTTCATCGAGACTTTTCCTGAGGAGGCAGGGACCAGAAATGCTAGAGAAATGCCTCTCACTCTCACCCACTCTTACTCCAATTGAATCCCTTTGTAATCCCCCAAGTTAAGGTATTAATTGGACCTCCAAGCTACCTTCATTAATCAGTTTATAACATATCAAAATTATATAGTAAATGAGGCTATTTAGAGGCATAATGATTGCTGCTGTAAGTTGTCATCTATGATTTAAATATTATACTGTAAATTGTAGAATTTACTTGGGAAATAGATTAATTCTCTCTTGATTTAAAAGTGTAAGGAACCAAATGTCATAATTAATTGCAAATATGTTAATATTTATGTATTTCATCTTAGCTTTTTAATGTGTTTTTTCCTTTCTATTTTAATAATTATTATTTTAATATCCTTCCTATCTAAATAATTATTTATATGCTGTTTAAATTAATACTGATTTGGAATAATGTGTCTGTTACTGAGACAATTGCGATAATTTCACATAGGACATCATGAAAGCCAAAGCATTAGCAATGCTCACAGCCTGCACTTGGAGTTGCAGATCATTTTTCTCTTGCAGCAGGGACACCATTTTCTCCTCCAGCTCCTTCCTCTTTGCCTCAGACTTTGCAAGCTCTTCCTTGGTCTTCTCAAACTCTTCCTTCATGTTGGCCATTTCCTTCTCAGATTCTGCACTCTTCAGCAGGGGCTTGATCTTGAAGAACAGCTTCATCCAGGGCCAGTGCTTGACATTCATGAATGCACGAACATTGTACTGGATACAGAAGATAGATTCCCTAAAAGGTATTGAACATATATTATCTCATATATTTTTAAATGTGTAATACATTATTAAATGTCTATATAACAATATATCTTATATATATATAAGTAGAGACTGTTCTACATAGAATACTTCATGTAGTTCTCTATGTAATGGATTATAGACACACAAACATATATATTTTATATATATTTTATGAATATGTGAAGTAAATGTCCTATTGTGATGTAAAGATAGTCAATTTGTATGAACAGATTTGAAGTTCAGATGTTTGACCCGTTTTTATGGCCACAGAAAAGGATCACCTCCAGGAGGGGACTTGGTTCATTTCATGAGTTATTCAAGGGAAGGGAAGGCTCCTCTTGTGCTAGAGGTATGTGTTTCTTCCCTTTGATTATAATGGTAACCTAAAATAATTTGAATAATTACTTTATTTATAATTTATATTTATAATTATTATCATATTTATTTACAGTTATTTTAGATTGCATATCTGAATTCTGGACATTTAAAGAATTCAGTAAAAATTGCTACAAAGGGTGACATAAGTTAAATATATATTTTTTTCCCCCCCAAAACAGGGCTTTATACTGGATTTTTAATGAAAACAAGTTTTTTACTTCATCTACTGTCATTGTATACTTCCAAACACATCCATACTGATAAAGTGAACTAATGAGAAATATATGAGATTAATTGAGATGGATCTCATTTTCAGATGTTTTCATGTCATTGGTGTGTGATGAGGATTGACCCAGCAGGCCAAATAACTGTATATATCTACCTTCTTTCCATCATTTTCTTGAACTCCACTCTCATCAGGAAGCCCCTGCACCTGGCCTGTGTGCGAGTGATGAGCTGTGCCAGCTTCTCATCTCTCATCTCCTCCAGGAGTCCCAGCAGCCCAGCTTTGAAGAACACCTTGAGAAAGGGAACAGTTACAGCACATAATTTTCAGGTACTGTAAAGTACAGATACATAGCACTTCAGTCAAGCAGTATTTGTACCTTGGTGTGACCAAATTTGTACTGGGTGTGGTCCACATCGATTGACCCAAGGAGTTTCTCAGAAGCTTTCTTGCTGTCAATGAACTGTCCCTCAGGGATGGCACTGGCATTAAGCACCTTGTATCTATGGGAGGAAGTAGAATATGATGAACAGATTCCTGAAAGCTCAGTGAAACCTGTATCAAAGTTCAAGGTAGTCAATTTTCTGGATGCTTTATCACATACTAAAGAATGAATAAAAGACTCAAAATTGCCCTTTGGAGGTGACTCTTATAGTCAGCTATAGAAAGAAACTAGATACTAATTTGGACAACCAACTTTAGTATGACTGAAGATAGGTACTATAAAACTTCCATAACATCCACAGTATTTTAAATAGTTACAAAATAGAAATTATTCAGTAAAGATGTGGTAAACAGTGAGTTAAGCGGAGGCTGACCTCTGTTTAAAGTCTGCATAAAGTATTCTGCTTGGGAATCCTTTCCTGCAAATCCTGATCCCTTCCAGCACGCCGTTACAGCGCAACTGGTGCAGCACCAGTTCATGCTCCATGGCACCTAAAAAATGACATTATGAATTGGTATTTCATTGTACTGCACAGAGAAGAACAAATTTCTCATGTCTGAACCTGAAGTACTTACCAGGTGTTTTTGTTTCATTGGGAATGAGGCATCGCACAAAATGGGGATGTGTGCTTCGCAGGTTGCTCATCAGTTTGTTTAAATTTTCCTTAAGAACAAGAGCAAAGATTATGTTTAAAAATGTCACTTACACAATCTCATTATTAGATGGAGTATAACTGCTGCATTAAGATCATGATCATAAAACAATTTTTCAGCAGTTCTGTAGTAATTCTTCCAATGATTTGATGAAAACTCTTTGTTATGAAACATAGGCCTTTCCTCTTTCTGAACATAAATATTTAATATATTAGATTGATATAAAGCTTTCTTTCCTGTACTGACTTTTCTGTGTCTTTTTCACAATTTCATAAAGTTCATTATGCTTATTCTACAGTACCCGGAAAAGAGCTGAGACAGTCTGGAAAGAAGACCCCTTCTTCTTGCCTCCCTTCTTGCCACCGGCACCACTCTCTGAAAAATAATATATATACTTCTAAAAGAAGTGAATAACAAAAACATGTGGTTAGAATTTTGAAAACTATGTATTTTTATCTTAAGAAATAGAAACTGTAGTGATATGAGAAAAAATAACAAATGCAGACAGTGTTTATAGCTAAAATGTAGTGTTTTTCAGATAATAGCAGAAGAAAATCTAATGACATTTCTTAACACAAGTTAAGAAAATAGAAATGGGAAATAAATGCAATATCTTGTACAGTAGCATAATTAAGGAATTAATTCATGAATGAATACAGTAAATGCAAGAACTTATTAGTCTTTAAGTATCTTTACATCTAAAATTACACATAAATGTGGTACCATTGTTTTGAGTTTGATATTACTTCCTGAAGTATGTGGGAATGCCTCTTACTGTAGAAATTAGCCAGTGTGTCAGCAAGTCTTTGTAAATTCTTTAGTGTAGTTGTCTGATCATAAAATCAACACATTTATTAAAGTTTCCAGGAAAATGTAATATCCTTTATTAGTCTGAGTGACTGAATTCCAAAAGCAGACAAGATTTTGGACTCACAAACTTTTCATTATTTTAAGAAACCTTTTACATATACAAGACTTCTTTTCTGTATATTTTAAACTCCAGTGATCAAAGTAATACTTGCTACATTTACTTATGAAAATGGAAATGCTACATTTATAAAATGTAAATATTACTGAAAAATGATGCAAAATATTATTGCAAATATTTAGTTATTTATTGTTGAAGAATTTGTATAAAATAAATTACCTGCTTCTGCCCCACCAACAGAGGCAAACAGTAAGGCCAGTGTCTTCAGGGATGATTTCTGGTACAGCCCCACAACAGTTTCATTCAGGGGGTCCTTGTTCTTCTCAAGCCAGCCGGTGATGTTGTAGTCCACTGTGCCAGCATAGTGCACCAGGGAGAAGTGGGCCTCAGCCTTGCCTTTGCCAGGTTTAGGCTTCTGGAAGTTGTTGGACTTGCCCAGATGCTGGTCATAGAGCTTGTTCTTGAAAGAGGTGTCAGTTGCCTTGGGGAACATGCACTCCTCTTCCAGGATGGAGAAGATGCCCATGGGCTGGATGAAAATACAAATACATATAAAAAGAAAGTCAGGACATGGGAGAGATAATATAAAAAAAAGGAATGGAAGATAGTGATGATACAAGTGTGTCATCCCTTTTTTCTTCCAGATATTGTTAGTAGATGTTTCATCATTTTTATGAAAACAAGTTCATCCAAATGTTTCAAGGTTGTAATGTAGTACAGATCTAGCATGTAAACATTCATGTTGTGCATGTTAGTTGAAGATGACAAATAAAATGAATGAAATTATCAGCATTTAGGTGTAACAGAGTTTACATTACGTAAATGCTTTTTTTTTTTCTTGAAACAAGGTAGGAAATTTCTTCAAACATTAAAGTAGATGTTGCTCAGTGTATTTACTCACTCAACATACATAAAACAATACAAGCATTTCAGTGTGAATTCTAAAACAGTCTTACTACTGTGATTAGGACTGAAAATTTGACCGCCTGAGAATATGTACTACTTGGCAAAATCCCACAGGTAGTGATATAAGGTACAACTTAACCATCTCAAAATCAGACACATGAAGGCAAATATACAGAGCTCACTGTCCAGGAAAAGTATGTCTTGCATTAAGTGTGAGTGCCACATGTTAGAGTAGTCTAAATTTTAGCATGGAAACATTCCTTTTACATCTGAAAAACTATTAAGTGCAGGAGGCCCAAATACCTTTTCAATGAGCTCAATGCAGGCAGCCAGGTCCATCCCAAAATCAATGAACTCCCATTCAATGCCTTCCTTCTTGTACTCCTCTTGCTCCAGAACGAACATGTGGTGGTTGAAGAACTGTTGCAGTTTCTCATTGGTGAAGTTGATGCACAGCTGCTCCAGGCTGTTGAACTGCAGAATGCAAGGAGATTCACTCACTAGTAAAGTTCAGTTCCATGAACACATGAGATTTTCCAGTATGTCTCATTTTCATCCCATTAAGGTCTCACCAAATCTTAGAATGGCTTGGGTTGGAAGGTATCTTAAAGATGATCTAGTTGCAACCTCACTGCTGTGGGCAGGTTTGCCACCCACTAGATCAGGCTGCGCAGGACCCCATCCAACCTGGCCTTGACCATATCCAGGTATGGGTCACCGACAGCATCTCTGGGCAACATGTTCCATTGTCTCATGACCCTGAGAGTAAAAAATTTCCTCCCACTCTTTTAGTTGAAAACCAGCCCCCTTGTCCTATCTCTATGTGCCTGTGTAAAAAGTCACTCTCCATCTTTTTTGTAAGATTGCAATATATTCCCCTCAGAGCCTTATCTTATCCAGGCTGAACAAGCTCAGCTCCCTCAGTCTTTCTTCATAAGAGAGTTGCTCCAACCCTCTGAGCATCCTCTTAGCCCTCCATGAACGTGGACCTGGACTGGTGACTGAAGTATTCCATCCTTTAATATATTTACACTTTCAAGCCCTAGCCCCTCATGAACATGTTTATGAACACTGGAAAACATTCAGAGCTTACATCAAAATGCTAGTTATCACAGTACTTTGTCTTCTTGGATTTGGCTATACTGATGGTCTGTTCCCAAGAATTCAGAGGGAGTCTGGCTTCTGCATTAACAAAATCTTCAAGAATACAAGTTTTAAATTCCTCACCATCTATTTTAGCCATCAGTTATTAAACATTGTGATAGCACTTTTAAATACTACTTTCATTGCTGCATGCAACAAATCAACAGCCTTTGTAAATTAAGTACTTTGTGAGTTAAGTACTTCATAATGAAAAATAAAAAAGAACTATTCCAGTTTCTTAATGTCCCTTCCATTAAACTTGTAAGACTGTCCTCTTACATCAAAGATCTCAAAGCCAGCGATGTCCAGGACACCAATGAAGTACTGCCTGGGCTGCTTGGTATCCAGCTGTTGGTTGATGCGAACAACCATCCACAGGAACATCTTCTCAAAGACAGATTTTGCTAGGGCACCCACTGAATTGTATACCTAAACAAATACAAAATAAAAAGATAACATCCATGATAAAAGCAGAAGTCCAACAGTTTTAGTTCATGCCATGTGTTTTCTGTCATCACTTGTTTCTTACCTGCTGCACGGTTTGACCCTTGGTCACATACTCATTTCCAACCTTGACACGGGGGTAACACAAGGCCTTGAGCAGGTCTGCTGAGTTCAGACCCATCAGGTAGGCAGCCTTGTCTGCAACTAAACAATCACACAACAGGATCAAGTCTTAGCTCTCCAGTAGATGTATCTTTCAGTAACTTGGAATAGCTTCGGCATAAAACACATATTCTGAGTCACATGCTTACAAGAGTTGTATCCTCTCTTGATTTACTGTTTGACTGTGGGGTTTTTGTAATTGGTTATTTTTTAAACTTTTTTTTTCCAGTTGAGGTTTTTAAATGTAAAAATTCTTCCAAATTAATTTACAATGTCCAAGCAAATTTTGAAGTGGCTAGCCATTTCCTTAGCCTTTTGCCAAGTTACAGTTTCTGAACAAACAGAAAAAGAAACAGGCTGGTAACAAAATATGCTGTACTTAATGGAGTTAATGACATTCTATGGGAATTAGAGAGATGTGACGGATAGTGTTTCATAGATAGAAGGATGTGTTTCAAACACATAGGAGCTATACACACGACAAATAAGTTTAATAAACTATGAGAAAGAGAGGGGGAAAGGGTAGGAAAGAGAAGAGAAAAGGTAGGTCTGACAAAAAGGCATCTGACATGAAAGTGCATATGAAGAATATGTGCATAACTGAATTCCTCCATGCAGAAAAAAAATTGCACCCATTGATCACTCATTCATCTACACTTGATAAATGTTTACAGAAACCAAACAGTTGAAGTCAGCAGTGAGGGGGCAGATGGTGTGTTTCATCAATGACACCATCACTACAGCTGTGAAAGAGTGGGCCACTGCTAGCGGTGCAGACTTTATGATTGCAGCATGCAGGCTTATGTTCATCACGGCAAAAATGCATAGTTAATGGTGGTGATTGTGTAGTTGAAAATTTGCTCTATCAAATAATGTTATTGTGCTCTTTGCTGTAATTTCCACAGAAATAAATAGGAAGAATTACTTTTGGATCGATTTACAAATATACAAATCCTAATTTTGATCTGTTACTCTTGTATGTGTTATTTATGCCTATGTATTTTAATTGCATTTATTACTAGAAAAATAGCAAAGGTATATCTAAAAACTCTGGTTTTTAGAAATACTTCCAAAAACTTGTAAAGGAATAAAATCCTGAACAATTCTAGGGAAAGGAAATGGAGTAGATGTATGATAGCTGCCTGTTTTTCAAATGGAAGTCCTGGAAACATGCTTAAACTCAACAGAAAATGTAAGAGCCACATCTGCAGTATTAAATGCTGTTCCTTTTTAACCTCCTGTGTAAATTAAATCGGCTCAGTGCTCTCACTTCAGGCACTGAGAGTTGCCTTCAGAACACAGGCTTTAGGGCAGAGCAGCGTCAGGATTCTGGCTTATTTTTACGTGGAAATAACAACCTCAGGAGGTGACTACCACTGATGACAAATGATTGTAGCTGCCTGGGTACATGAACGTAAGTCAGTGAGCGGCGTGGTTCTTGATTATGTACCAGACGTAGAAAGCTGCCAGTCAGAAGAGCAGCAAACCTTGTGTTTCTTCTGCCTGACTAGTACGATGTCAGCCAATGGAAGTGTGGTTCAGGATTCCCTGGCCCTTGTATTGGCATAGTTCAAAGCAGTCTGCATCTCCCACTGGGTTGTGTTCTTCCAGGGAAGACCTCTATTTAGGACACCCTTGTACGCTGCAGTAGGAGCATCAGGGGAAAACCGTGGGCAGAGTTGGTGACTCTGAACAGGAATTACTGCCTGTATTAGCAAGTGTTTCAGTATATATTGTGCTAATACCTTCTGTGCCATCGGGCTCTGCCTGCTCTTCACGCTGCTTCTGCTTGAACTTCAGGTTGCCATAGTGCATGACAGCCCCCGTCAGCTTGTAAATGGCTGTTTTTTCATCAGGAGTGAAGCCCAGGATGTCAATGGCACTCTAACAAAGGAAGAAGTGAGGAATACTTAGACATAAGTACCATGCTTGCTTCCAGGTCAGAGTCCACCCAAGAAAACTTCTGTGCATTTCTTACGTCGGTGGCCATCAGCTCCTCCTGGTCATTAATGCTGGGTACTGTGATCTCGCCTTGACTCACGTACTGATAGTCGTATGGGTTGGTGGTGATCAGCAGCATCTCTGAGAAGAAGGACAAAGCACATATGGACCAAACAGAATTGGCATAGAACAGGAATGAAAAAGATTGTCCAGTGCGCTGTGTTTGCAGAAGTTCCTACCAATTAGCTCTGGCTTCTTGTTGGACATGATCTGATAAAAGATGTGGTAGCTTCTTTCAGCCTTGAGCTGGAAAGTGACCCTGGACTTCTCCAGCAGATCTGTCAAGGATGGTAGGAGTAACTTAGCACAAAAACCGAGGACAGTCAGAAAGAACGTGACCGATCAGGCCTGGAGGGTCTCTTACATGTTTCAATGTCAGCAGAAGCCAGTTTTCCTGTGGCCCCAAAGTGGATTCTGATGAATTTACCCTGAAAGAAGAAAAAAAAAATGTGACCGAGATCCGCCTTCCCATCTCTGAGTCTGAAAATATTTCATTTGTTGCATTTATGAGGAAAAGATTTGTTTCTTAAGCCAGGCAACAACTTACAAAGCGTGAGGAGTTGTCATTCCTCACAGTCTTGGCATTTCCAAAGGCCTCCAGCAGGGGGTTGGCACTGATGATTTGATCCTCAAGTGTCCCCTGGAACAGAAATCTTGTTATGCTACAGCTCAAGAACAGTCTGACATCTGCAGGGTCTTACACTTAGGAGCTCACCTGCATTTTGCCCGCTGGCTGCTCCTCCTTCTTCTTATCTCCACTAGCTGCAATTGTTGCAAAGTACTGGATGACACGTTTCGTGTTCACAGTCTTCCCTGCACCGGATTCTCCGCTGTCGAACCAAACAGAGAAGCAGAGAGCGTGAGGTCAGGGAGAAGGTCCCCTGGCACAGGGCAGCCCCGCAGGGACCTGATCAGGGACCATACTTACGTGATCAGGATCGACTGATTCTCGCGGTCTGTGAAAGAGGCAAAAGGAAAGTTTAACCATTGTCCTGAGTAGCACTGAGCTGCCTTAAAAGTAAAGCTGTAAGTTGGAGCTTCTCCAGAAGCACTAATTCCCAGGGAAGAAAAATGGATTTGCTTCTGTATTCCACAGTAGCAGCACAAATGGAGGAATACAGCTGTCAGAGGCACATGGTCCTCACACAAACTGCGTGTCCTCTTGCCCTTCACACAGTTCTAGAGTCAAGGAATCTAGACCAAATGCCTACCTGCCTACCTTCAAAGTAAACAACTGTCTAGAACAATAATGCTTTCTCTTCCATCACTGCAAAATAGTAACAAACTCCAAGTCCAGCTTTACATCTGCACTAGGAAAGTGTAGGATTTGGTACAATACAATATTGCAATATAACATATAATATATACATATATATATATAATATAATATATACAATATAACTACAATATTGGTAAATAGCACACAGTGCTGAATCTATGTGTGTATCTGGTACAGTTTGTCTTAACATGAATTCCTCTTCCACTTGCTGTCATATAGCTGTGTGGTGTTTGGTGCTGGTTTGTCACATAGTCCAGTAAGAGCAACGAGGCTCTTCAGTTCACGTTGCTTTGAAGGAGATCAGGCACTCACCAGTCAGCATGAACTGATAGGCGTTGTCAGAGATGGAGAAGATGTGTGGAGGGGCCTCCTGGCGCTTTTTGCCTCGGTAGGCCAACACCACCTCCGGGTTGTACACCGGCAGCCACTTGTAGGGGTTGACAGTGACACAGAAGAGGCCCGAGTAGGTCTGTGAAGAAGGGACACAGCATGCTGGCTTCCACTCAGCCTGGCACAGCAGTCCTCCCCAGCTACGCTGCCCAAGCAAGAGAGCTGCTGGTACTTACATAGATCATCCAGGCTGCATAACGCTCTTTGAGGTTGTACAGCACAGCGGGTTCGTGGAGGTGGGTCATCATGGCCATGTCCTCAATTTTATCGTACTTGGGAGGGTTCATGGAGAAGATTTGATCTTCCTTCACGGTTAGAGTCTGCCAAAGAAAAGGCAAATCCCTGCATGTCAGCTCAGAGACCACTGTGGGAATTGAATTCACATTGTAAATATTGCCTTTTACTCACTTCACCACCTTCAGTCTTGACAGTGACCTTCCCCGATTCTTTACTCTGGATTGTACTTTTCACATAGGATTCTTTAGCATGTACCACAAAGACTGATGACTTGGCATCAAAAGGCTTGTTCTGGGCCTCAATCCTCTCCTTTTCTGACTTTCGGAGGTAAGGGGCTGCCTCCCCAAATATGGCCATATCAGCATCTGTAGCCATCGTCGCTGTTTATTGGGAGTAATGCAGCAAGTATCTGTATGGGTATAAAGTAAATTAGAGTAATGCACAACAGAAGAAACCTTGACTCATTACAGTGGATTTTTATGGTGCTCTGCTACAGCATCACAGAATCATACAATGGTTTGGGTTGAAAGAGACCTTAAATACCAGCTAGTTCTTACTCCCATCAGCATGGGCCTTGCTGAACTGCACGAAGTTTACCTGTGTGAACCTCTGGTTTGTCAGCATCTCTCTGCATGATTTCCGTTCCTTCTAGCATGCCAACTGCATTACTCAGCTTGGTGTCATCTGCAAACTTGCTGACGGTGCACTCAGTTCATATAGCCAATGAAATGTTAAATGTATCACATCAGCTTATGTATCATCCAATTTAACTGATAACTGATGCTTTCTTTCATTTTTTTTTCTAATGTAGATGTCTGTTCTATAATTTTTTTTCCACTCTTTTTTTTTTTTTTTTTTTCTTTTCTTTTAAGAAAGAACACTAGGCTTACAATACTACTGCATTTTCAGCTAAATGTTTCCATGGTTCTGCTCTCAGTAGATACTCCACATTTTGAAACTGTGAAAGCCTTATTGTGTCTTTTCCATTTAGTATCTTTCAGACCACATATCTACAATGAAGAACTGGAAGAGAACACTTGATATGCAGACAGCTTGTATTATTAGCACTTCTCATTAAGGACTTTTCTTTGGGATAAAATAGCCCAAGGTGTTAAATCTTTCAATTATTCCACAGATCCATCTGCTGACAATGTTTATGTTCTCTGTGTTGATCTGTTTCCCAGTTTCACAGCAGAAACCTAAGAGTAATCTTACATTCATTCACCACTTCTGAGTAACACCATGTATTACTGCCGCACAGTTATTTGAAGGAAAAATTCCATGCAATTGTGAAGCCAGTTAAAGTATATTCTTCCAAAATGAACAGTGTTTCTAATTAATCCTTCATTTTATCCTAATTTCACCTCGATACACCATTTCCAATTTAGAATTTGAAAAAGTTTACCTAATAAATTAGGAAGCCCATTTCTTTACCTACCTCTATAGGTAGGTAAAGATCTTTAGGTGAAAATCAAATAATCTGTTTGCTTTTCTTGAGAAACTATTTCATTTTGGTTGTGGGAAAGACATGCTGAATTTTGAATACTTTTTGTACTGTTTTCTGAATCCTTTACTATTTAACAACTTCTTCACTGAATTATGTCCAGCCTAATTGAAATAATATTTTAGTAATAATTACATTATCATTGTGCATTCTAAAACTCATTCCACTCAGTATTCCACTGTTAATGTGACAAAAATTGCTTTGTCTTCTTAGCCAATACAGAAGTTATACATCAGAAAACTTGTTATCAATTCAAATGCATTGATATTATCTACTGCTATAAGCATAAGCATGACTATTCTGTTTCTAATTACGTTTTCAACTTTGTTGACTTAAAATAATATTAAGTAAGTGAGACCATTTCACAAAATGATTACATAGGTTTGTAAAATTGATTCAATCTTTCAGAAGTTGTTTTAACATTGTATTTAATATTATTCAAATAAACACATATTTTTACCCACTGTTTCCAGGTCAATACCAGTAACCCTTCATGTCTGAGGTAAAGGCAAAGAAAAGGATGATTGTTGGCTTCAAGAACATATTTAATTTATGGGTAAGTAACTGAAAACTGCTACCTGATTTTTTTTTCTTCTTAGGGCCATTACTCGTAAGCTTAGGACTAAGTGTCTATAAATGTAGGAAACCACTCCCTGTGGAAGAATCCTGGGGAGAATGTAGGCAATAAAGCACCTTTCAAACTACTGTCTTTGTGAATTCTGTCTGTTACAGGCAATCCAGCCCACATATCATACCGTATTTCTACAATGGACATAAATGGATGGGATATAGGGATTGCCAGCACAACTACATAGAAGCTCTGTCTTAGAGCATCGCTCTCTATCCCTAAAGAGCAAATAAATCAGTATCTTACCTTTTGTGAGATCAGATGAATGGCTCGCAGACTGGAAGTTGGTCTGTATAATAAAACAGAATTAGTAATTTTCCTTCTTACCGTTGCACAGAATTCCAGAGAAAATTTATAAACAGAAAATGTACAGATGCCTTGAAAGCAGATTGAAAATCCCAGCTGACACTGGCAGTCTCCCATGGAATGAATATAAGCATTTGCAGGAATGCACTGGTGCTTGTGGAACGCAGGGCCACTTTCCCTTCACTCTCCCATCTCCCCAGTTGAAAGTCCCCGACACTCTTACCTTAGAGATTTCTGAAGAAGGACAAGACACACTGACCCTAAGGTCCTTTTATAGGCTCTGATTTGCATACGTAGCAGCCACCTCCTGTTTCTTAGGTCAAAACATTTTTGGCACTCTTAACTCCTAGCAGAATTCCCATTCATTAGAAGTGAATGGATATAATTAGACATAACGGGTCTGTGAATCTATCTCCTATAAATAATTTGACAAGAGTGTGTGAGAAGAGGGGAGGGAGTATACAGGAGTATGTACTAAAGGAGATGAAAGGGACTGCATGGACGCTGTAATCAATCAGATGATAACTTGAGCAGAGAAAGTAAAGTGAACGAGCCAGCATATTGTAACAAAACATGATGGAGAGATGAAGGTGCAGACTATTGCCTTCTGCAAATGCTCTGAGCCTGAGATGTGGAAAAGCACAAGTGCTTGCAGTGACATGCAGGGTCATTGTTAGAGAAAGGGAATCCCAACAGAGGAGGGAGCATCTGAATAGGAACAGAAGTCACAGGAATGAGGTTTAAGGGGTTCAATATACAACCAAATAGAAAATAGGCTGAAGCTAAAGCAAGAGAAGGAGGAAAGAATAAGTCTTTGAGGTAGTGACAAGGAAAGAAGGCTATGAGATTAAGGAAAAGAATGTAAATAGGAGTGTGAGTCCAAGGGGATAACATTGGTCACCACGGGTTCAAGGACCAAGAAAAACAAAACAAGTTAAACAAATCTAGAGTTGAAGACAGAAGCCTTTGAGACTGAAATAACAGTGAAAGAGCTCAGAAGAAAGGCACAGAAATTTAACTCTTGTTTCTGGGCTGAATGATTCAAGGATCATATAAATGGAGCTATTGAGCTGCTCACTGAACTTAATACATGTATCCTACTGGAAGCAGGAGGAAAATGTGCTGTCTCAACATAACAGAATGGTTTACACTGTTTCTGTAGTGTAAATGTGCTAGGTGGAGGGAAAGATGAATAAATTTAGCTTCTCTGAAAGAGGAATTGTCACATCATATGCTAGCTTGGAAGAGAAGTAGTAAGCGTTAGAAAGATCCAGTCCCCATGCTAACATGCAAAAAGAGTCTCTTTACTGTGCTGATCACTGAAGTTGTCTGCAGCTGAGATTACGAAGGATATTACATGTGTTCTGCAATGTGGCAAGGAAATGAAAGGTAAGGGGGGCAGTGCAACCCTTTACTTCATGGAGAAACACTTTCACACTCATGCAATGTACCTTGATTTTTTTTCCATATAGTTCCTTCTACAAACAAGGAAATCTGAACTAAAACAAAACTCAGCAGCTTCTCCTGATCCCTTAGCATACTGCCGCCCTACTTGGCAGCACCTGTTGTGTCTCACTCCCTCTTAGCATCACCTACTCAGAGGTCTGGATAAGAAAGCAAGGAAATTCCTTCCTCCTCTTCTCTCAGCTGACTCTCACTGTGATGGTCCTGTAATCCTGCGGCTGGGGAGGAAATTGGCAAAGGTCAAATTCACACTTGGAGTAAAAACATACTAAAGAATGATATTGAATCCTATGGTTTGACTCTAATAGGTATATCTTTAGCTGAGTTAAAAAACAAAAACAGCGTTACTTTCATGTCTTTAATGCAATTACGCTGCTTGAGAAATGGTATCTGCTGAGAATTTCAGATATCTTATTGATTGTGTGTTGCCTCATTTCACTGGTACTTGCACTTCCAATCTGGATTAAAATTGGCTAAAAACAAAAGAACTGTGTATGTTTTAGCACACATGATTTTCTCAGTCATATGTATAATACTGACAGGTAATAGCCTTTATGTGCAAGATGTTTTCAAACAGAAAAAATAACTGTACATAACTTTTGGAAGACTGAAGGACATATAAGGGATAATTTTTCAATGGACTTTTCAATGTTACATTGAAAATATTCACAAACTATAATTTTGCTTAGACTGTTTTTCTCTTTCTTTCCCTTTACTTTTGTTTCCATGTGATTACTGGTTATCTCTCTGAATTTATTCTTGCTTTTGTTTTTTCCTTTTTGTGCTTTTGAGAGCAGTTTTCTTAACTTGGAGAAACTCTGCAGTCATGAAAGAAAAACTGACACTGTGACTTTCTGAGATGAAAAATCTTGGCAAAAGCATAAGCAAACAAAAGATGGAGGTCAAGAAAAAGTGTGTGTGTGTGTGTGTGTGTGTGTCTGGGGGATTAAATTTCGTATAGAATTTGTTTCCTTTGGTGGTAAAAGAAAATAATAATAATAAAAAAACCTAATTGTGTCACATCACAAATATGCATTTATACTTTCCCCCTTCCGAAGTGTCAGGAAATCTTTTGTTTTAAATTAACATTACTGGTTAGCAACCCTGCCTGTGGAAGCAGGGTTGGAATGTAATGATCCTTGAAGTCCCTTCCAACCCAAGCCATTCTAGGATTCTATGATTAGTTTCATTTCAAGCAAGCAGAAGAGAGGTAGCCACAAGTTTTCACAGCTTTTCACAATGGGCATTCTGGTGTTTTTCTCCTTCCCTAGCAAATCCCGTGTTGCTTTCTCCCTACCATCTGCATGAGTACAGCTCTTCCAGTGTATACAAGCATCCCACATTAGCTCATGTTCTCCACCTCCATCAACCTTTAATTCCATAACAAATTATTTGCAGACATGCATGACATCCTCCTGCAAGCTAGTTATCTGAGATCCCATTATCACAGAATCATAGAATGGTTTGGGTTGGAAGGGACCTTTAAGATCACCTCGTTCCAACCCCCTGCTATAGGCAGGGACGCCTCCCTCTAAACCAGGTTGCTCATAGCCCCATCCAGCCTGGCCTTGAATGCTTCCAGGGAGGGGCATCCACTGCCTCTCTGGGCAACCTGTTCCAGTGTCTCATCAGTCTCATCATCTTTACAGTAAAGAATTTCTTCCTAATAGCTAGTCCAAATCTACACTCTTCCAGCTTAAAGCCATTTTGCCTTGTCCTGTCACAATATGCCCTTAAAAAACTATCTCCCCAGCTTTCCTGTAGGCCCCCTGGAAGAGCAATAAGATCCCTCACAGCCTTCTCTTCTCCAGGCTGAAGAGGCCCAACTCCCTCAGCCTTTCCCTTCAGGGCAGGCCTTCCAGCCTTCTGATCATCTTCGTGGCCCTCCTCTGGACCTGCTCTACTGACTGAGCTCACTGATAGAGCTCAAGCTCCTATGTTCTGAACAGCAGTTCAATCGCCCTCGTGTGGTTCAGGGAATAGGGCCAGGCTGTGAGTGGGGACCGGCTTCCAGGGGCCTGCGGCAGGCTGTGCAAGACCAGCTGCTGACTGGAGCTCAGGGCAGGCTCTGGGCATGAGGCGCTGGGGGCAGAGCACAGCATGACCAGGGCTGGGAGAATAGTGAAAAGAGAAAGGGAAGTGTTGAAATTCCCACACAGCTGACTAAACCACTAAAAAAGTGTTTAAAAGCAGCTTTTAGCTGACATTTGTTGGCCCATGTCCCTACACACTCGCAGGGCCGGTTGAGAGTCGCCCTCACCCCAAGGGGCGGGCAGGCAGTACTACTGTGCTCCTCACACACCCAGCGGTGGGGGGAGCAGGCCATAGGCAAACAGCAGCAGCAAGTGATCTCTCCCGTGGTGGGAGGCCAAAAGAGCAAGTGTATTACCAGAAGCACCTTGCTTATCTCTTGCCATCCTCTCTGATAAGCAGCTGGTACCAAAAACCGTGATCGTTTGGTGTGGGCTTGCGGTAGAACCCTTGGAATAACAGAGCATGTGTAAGCACACTTAGAAATCCTGCTGCGGGCGACACTTCTTCACATTGCTACTTACGATGTGTTCAGCATTACAAGCATCACAGGAAAAACAGGTGCTGCTTGTGTTAAAGGCACCACAATAACTCAAGGGGTTCAAAGTGCACTAGAAGCACCAGGGATGCTTAACAATGATTTCTAAAATGAACTGATCCATGTCCCTTCTTACCTCTAGCTGTCTTCTGCTGCCAAAATGTTATTTACATATTTTATTAAAAACCATTATTGTTTGAAGCTGGTGTTTTTTACGGCGATTGAGAGTTGGCTGGTGGATTGGAAGAGATATCCGAAAAAGGACACATGAAGGTCAGCTAGGGATTGACAATTCTGGAGGGATAGCCAGAGATGTTTAGCACTTACTTTAAATAAACAGCAAGATTGAGATAGCTGCTAAAGCTTGTCACGTGTGCCAAAAATACCAACCAAGTCAATCACACACTCTCTGTGGCTTTGCAAAAACAAATTTCTTGACCAGTAAAAGGAGTCCATGAAGAGAAAAACAACTTCACTTCTAATTAGACAGAGCCCTTAGGTACACTGTGTGCATTTCCAAACCATCTAATTTACTTACTAGACTGAATGGTGCTGAATGTTTAGATCAGCACAACACAAATACTATGTTTGGGGCTAATAACTTGTTCTTAGGAAAATGGAAAAGTCCAGTGTGTTGAGAATGACAATGATGAAGAAAAAAAATTAGCTTGTGAACAGAGGAAGGGGAAAGAAGGGAGATGAAGTAAGGCAGCTGGAAGGTTGGAGTAGGACACACAGAGCCACTAGTCTTGAGGCATGAAGTGGGCTCATGGGCAGAATTGGCTCATTTTGTTCACAGAGGATCTTGGTATAGTGCAGTAGCCTCCACCACATGCTCTGGGGGTGAGGAATACATCACCACCTTCTCACTGCCTTATATCTTGAGGATGGCTGGAGGCTTAACACTTCTTACAGCATAGCACACTTGCCCACAATGCTGGCCTTACTCACAGTTTGTGGAAAGGAACACAGACTCCTTCTATCCAGTGCTAAAGCTTTGCCTCAGTCATACAGGGAAGAGAGCTAAAGCTTTTAAGAAGCTGCCCAGACTGGAGATTTTCTTGCCCTGGAATTGGTTGTGTAGACAGGAAGATAGTAGTGGACTTGTATGATATGACAATAGCATTGCATCTGAAGAGAAGAGTTTGCCTAGCTGGCATGTTTATCTAGATGTGAATGATTAACAGCAGTAGTCACTGTAATGTCATTTGTATTCTATGAGGTGACAGCTATACCTTTGCTATGGATCTGTACACTGGCACCAAACCCACAGTTTCCCAAGCCCATTCTTGGATGGCTATATGATAGATGCTCCCTGAAAGTAAGGGGAGAAAGTAAGGACATAAAGAAAGGTAGGGGAGGGCTTAACTCAAACTGTAAGTATATAAAATGTACTGAGATTTCTATATCAAATGCCCAACCTAGGGCATTCCACCCTCCTCTAAATAAGATTTTGAAATACACTGCAATACAATGTGAAAAACAAATGAGATGCTTGGGAAGAAACACCCTGTTTCTTATTTGCTTACTGAATCTTCCTTGTGTTGAAAGGGCTCTTGATCTAGAGACTGGGGCAAACACTGCTCCTTTATCCAGCCTGGCTCTGCTGTCCCCAAACTGCAGCCTCCATACTCTGCTGGACCCTACATTCCAAATAACCCAGGCTATTTGAGAACACCGACATTGGTTTGTGACAGCAGGTTTTAGGAGACTTAGGCAAAGATGTCTTTAAAGTGACTGTTTAGCTTGTAAAGACAATTCAGGGAGCTTGTGTGCACTCAGGAATCCCCTTTGGTGTTTTAATCCTCTGACAGATACAGATCACTGCCAGCAGTGATCACTGCTAGAATGTATCTCCATGTTTGTCTGATTTACTTTATGATTTCTGGATGATGGATCACAGTGACAATTCAACAGCACAAGCCAGTTCTCCACTCATGATCAGTTTTGATGGTAAAAATACACTATTACACATGAAATATGTACCATGTACCAAAGTAGTTCTTGCTCCATTTTCCCTTTAGGCTGACCATCCAGCTTCTGTCTAATGTCTAGAACATTACTGTGATGTGGTAGCTTAAAGAAGGGATTATTCTTTTTAGGCCTTTGTGTGACATTTTTTGAATTTTGACTGGAATCCCTTTGAACTATGTGTGATGTTGGGTGGGACTTGGCCCATGTTGAGAACAGGTCATGGAGCAAGAGAGCCTGCAAGTAGGGAAGAGGAGTAGACAGATGCTTTTAGGTAGGAAAACAGATTTTTGCCACTTGTGAAAATTTCTGTAGCAATGCAGAAATGTGCCAGTTTTGACAGACCTTCAAGCTTACTTCTCCATTATCATATACTTCCTGTTTTCTTCGCCATAATTAGCTGCTCTCACCACCAGCTTTCAAGTCTGTGAGGACCTGAAAATGATTGGTGCAGTCTCTCAGCCAAGAGGTGACACAAGATTGTCGATGTTGCCTTGTTGAGAGATATGTCTTGTAGTGTTCCTGATGATAGGGACCTCCCAGAATATGTTCCAAGATGGTAAAGATTAGAATAGGTGTATGAGTGATCTCTCTCCTCTACTTCCAAGTGAGGAAAGCTGTATTTTGTGCCCAAAAGTGCACTTCCTCCCAGTGCTGCCACATGAAAAAATCATGTCAGGCTGCACTTGGCCTGTCAGGGAAGACCTAGGCAGTCTTCCTTTCACTTCTGCAGGGCATCTTTTTGCAGGGACTCCCTCTAATCTTTCCTTCTCCTGGTCTCTTCCAATGGTGACAGATACTCCTCCATACCTCTTGCTGTCTAAGGACAACACGAACAGACAACTTTCTGTGAAGGTCAGAATGCAGAGAATATAGTAAGCCATGGGTGTCCAGCATTTTGGCTTGCCTGGGACACACTGAGTGAAGAGGAATTGTTTTCAGCTGCATATAAAATATATAAAATATTTAATGCTTATAAGTAACAAAATTTATTTATATAAATAGTAACAAAAACGTAAGGTATTTGAATTTGTTTTTGTGAAACTAATGTATCACCCTGGTTCAATAGCAGTGGTTGCAATTCTTAGTGAGGTATCAAAGTGATTTCTGATGAAATTTTACTCTTCCTATACTTCATCCCTTAAAACAGTTGTTCACAAGTGTACGTACTGCCAAAAAGTGATGGCATGAATATGGCATGATTGTGAATTGAGGGGTATATTTCTCTGGTAAAATAGCTCTTATAACAGTCTGGTAAAGAGACATGATCAGATTTTTTAGTTGAACATCTGACTGAAACCCTATACATTCAATTTGAAAATTTGCAGGCAATGTATTTACGTCAACTGAAAATGGAGTTGCAAATATACAAAAAAAATGGTGATGTTTGGTTGTTGTTAGTGATAAGGGTGCATCTGGAGCCAGGCTGGGTCACTTGGTGGGAAGAGCTGCTGCCTTTATAGTGCAGGGCAGAGGGTGGCCACAGGACATGCTGGGCCAGGCTGCACATGGGTGTGGGCCACAGGTTGGACATGCCTGTAGTTAAACCAGAAGATTATACTTGTTTTCCACAGAGACTCCTTCTGCAGGTTTTTCTGTAGCAAACATGCATTCAAGAAATAGTGAAGTGAATCAGTGAGATGAAATGAACACTCCAATAGGTATCTGTCCTGCATTGCAACGAAGCAGGTGAATCTCACTCAGAACATGTAATTCATTATGAAATGATGCTTGATTACTATAGAAGGCATATTCTACGTACGTACATCAACAGATGAGAAAGATTTCCATCCACTGTTGATAGCTGCTAAGCCTCTTCTAAGCTTTTGTTTATGCCTGAGTTTTAATGTTAAAAAATTTCCTTACTGTGTAAAAACCTTAAACCGAAGTTGGAGTACGTTCTGCACATCCTTTCTTTTAAGTTAACTGTATCAGTTATCATCACTTAACATGAGATGACTATCTTGCACTCCGATATTTGCTCCTAGTACTGCTATTTAGCAAAATTAGCTGCAGACTACAGCCTCCTTTTGTTTCACAAAGAACTTTCTGAAAGAATATGAGGCCTGCAAAATTATTTTTCTTTTTCTATGATATAAAAATACCTACCCGTGTTCAAACTCAGCCTCTGTATAGCTGACTTTTCTAATGTAATACTAATTCCTTAGAAAAAAATATCATATTTCTTGATTTTCAATTAGACTGTTTTTTCCTCCATGGTTTTTAAACTGTGGATTCTTGCCACTGTCCCCATTTTTGAAATGGCAATTGATTTGTGCTAGTCATCATTATTCCCAATGAATTTTTAAAAATGTAAATTAAATATATTCTTGTTTACTATAGCTTTAAATGTAAACATAAGAAGTATATATGCACTGTAAAAGTAAAGATTACCCCCCCAAAATAAGTACAACATGCTAATCATATGCAAAGGTCTCTACTCTCTTTATTACCTAGACATAGATGACAATGACATAAAAAAGCAACACAGAGGTTCACATTTTATGCATGCCTCAGGTCACACTTTAGCCTTGTGAGCTTTATTCCTCCTCTTCTATCTTCTTATGAAACTCACGACTCTTCACTCGGAGCTTGTTGACCTGTGACTCTGCAATGTCAGCCCGCTCCTCGGCTTCCTCCAGCTCGTGCTGGATCTTGCGGAATTTGGAAAGGTTGACATTGGACAGCTCCTCCTGTGTGGGGAAAGGGAGTAATGAAAACAACAGCATGCTAATGGTGTCAGAGTGCCTAATGAGTGGATCTATTCCAAAATATTTAATTTTTTTAGAAACAGTTCAGTATTAATAACAGCTCAGAGAAAAATCCAAATACTGGACATGCAGGGCCAACTTCCAAAAAATGACAAGGAAAGAAGCTGTTAAGTGCAATATGTTTTCCAGAAGAGAAAAGAACATCAGGGTATTGGAAAGGCCAAGACCATTTTACACATAGCACAGTCCCAACAGAGTCCATGACAGGAGATGGTTTGACAGCAGCTCCTAATAGACAGGGGAGGACAGAAATTGAGAGATAGAGCGGGAAACTGACACTTAGAGCAACACTAGAGATGAGGCAGTGTAGTCCGTCCCCAAAGCAACAGTTCTCAATCTTATATTTTTCACTGCCTAGTCTTGCAAAAGCATTTAAAAAGTCAAAATAACACAAGCTGCACAGAAAAAAAGCACCAAAACAAACCAGAAGAGATTTTGGCCCATTTCAGAATGACACTTACAGCCTCCTCAGCCTGCCTCTTGTAGGATTTCACCTTCATCTGCAGCTTGTCCACCAGGTCCTGGAGCCTGAGAACATTCTTCCGGTCTTCTTCAGACTACAGAAAAAGGTAAATAATAGTAACACTTCCTATCCTCCCCCCTTACATTTCCTCTAGCTGAAACAAAGGTAGTAACACTCCTCAGAGAGCACTGCTGTCCAGTAGGACAAAAGAAATAGACATGTTAACAATGTCAGTGAAAGAGAACAGTGGGAAGAAATCACAGTATCAAAGAAATCACAGTGTCAGTATGACAATACTCTGACTTCGTGAGAGATGGATGTGTAAGAAAAAGCTTTTTCTGCCTTACCTGGTAGGTCAGCTCCTTCACCCTCCTCTCGTACTTGCGCACACCCTTCACGGCTTCAGCGCTGCGCTTCTGCTCAGCATCAACCTCCCCTTCCAGCTCCCGCACCTGCAATGAGAAACCCATATTTGGAGCTTCCCTGCTATCTCTGACCTGGGATTGCACACGCTTGCACAAATACCAGTCCTACGCACCCTGGCCTCCAGCTTCTGGATTTGCTTCTTGCCTCCCTTCAGGGCCAGCTGCTCTGCCTCATCCAGGCGGTGCTGCAGGTCCTTCACCGTCTGATCCAGGTTCTTCTTCATCCTCTCCAGGTGGGCACTGGTGTCCTGCTCCTTCTTCAGCTCTTCTGCCATCATGGCTGCCTGGAGAAGAAAGAATCACTTTGTGACTGGAGATATTCTGGGGGAGAATGCATCCACTGTCAGCAGTGAAGGAGTGCCCCAACTCACATCAGTGATGGCCTTCTTGGCCTTCTCTTCAGCATTGCGGGCTTCCTGGATGGTATCCTCCATTTCACTCTGAATTTGGGAAATGTCTGATTCTAGCTTCTTCTTGGTGTTGATCAAGCTGGTGTTCTGTCGAAGAAAAAGCATACGGTGTTTTCTCCAGCAGATTTAATATACCATATTTAGTAAAAAAAATACCCGCTTTTATATAGAGTTCTCTTAATGTTTATATGAAGAATATCCCATAAATAGTTGTAGTAGAAGACTGCTGAAGAGCCATGGGATATACTCATAAAAAAATGAAAATGGGTTTCATAATTATGTGAGTTCTCTAAGAACTGTTTCTCACATTTGACTCTGAATTTGGGAAACATTTCCAGTTTCATCCTGGTGCTGATTCTCTTTTGTGTTCTGCTGAAGATCATCATACCTTGTAATATCAAATCAAGAACACTGAAAAATATTGCTTTTAAATGTGAGTTGTGCCATCAGGTCTCATGGAATTCTGTTCTAATGGTGTCGCTGGCATAGCTTTTTTTTTCCATGGCTGTGATATGCTTCAGTAGTTTAGAATGTACTCCATAAAATTTACAGTTTGTGAGTCAACACGGAAGGAATTTATACTTGCCATGAAAACCCATATAATCTTCTCTTATCATTTTCAGTCTCGTTGCCTAAAGCAAATTAGCCTGATCTACAGAATACTTACAATGACTTTGCTAAAAGATTACTTTCCAAATATTTCTACTGTAGCCTAATGAAACTCTTGCTGTATCTGTAGATGAAAACTCACTTTTACTATTTCTTTCTTGTACTGTACATGTTACAACACATAGTTTACTAAATGCTATTTATGTTCAAGCACTCCTTAGTTATTTTCTTTGTATGTAGCAGAAGTATGGTTATCTATTACATTTATAGACTGACCTGGGTATGGAGGAGCTGCACACGTTCACTTGCATCCAGAAGCTCCTGCTCAGCCACTTTCCTCGAGCGCTCTGTCTGCTCCAGCGCTGCCCGTAGCTCTTCAGTTTCAGCCTGCAACAGGTTTGCTCTGCGCTCCACCATGGCCACCTGCTCCTTCAGGTCTTCCTGTGACCTGAGAGCATCGTCCAAGTGTATCTGGGTATCCTGGTGTGAGAGATGAGACATTGTGAGGCATATTTTTCCTGTTTTGCTGTTTTCACATCAGGGTAGAACTTATAGAGTTGAATCACAGAAACATTTTTATTTTTTGAGAAATCAATGAGTATGTCTTTAGTTTTGATATACCTTGAGCACTCCTTGTGTGTTTCTCAGGTTCCTTTGTGCCTCTGCAGCCATGCGGTTGGCATGGTTGAGCTGGATCTCCATTTCATTCAGGTCTCCCTCCATCTTCTTCTTCAGCCTCAGAGCCTCATTCCTGCTCCTGACCTCAGCATCCAGAGTGCTCTGCATGGACTCCACAATTCTGAGATGGTTTCTCTTCAGCTGGTCAATTTCCTCATCTTTCTCTGCTATCTTCCTGTCAATCTCAGACTTGACCTGGTTGAGCTCCAGTTGAAGGCGCAGGATCTTCCCTTCTTCATGTTCCAGGGAGGCCTGTCAATTAATTATACAATTGACAATATCAGTAAGTTTACAAGAGCTGTTCTGCTGAAGAATTTAATACAGCATCATGTCTAATCAGCAAAGGAAAACAAAGGCTACCTGTGTGTCAAAAGGGTATAATGATGCTCAATGTATTTTTTATACTAAAATTAAGAAATGAAGATTTACTTCTGCTTCCTCTAGGGAGGCTTGAAGTTCAGATTTCTCCTGCTCAATCTGCTTCTTGACTTTCTCCAGCTCATGAATAGCCTTTCCTCCCTCTGCAATCTGCTCCGTGAGGTCAGAAATCTCCTCTGTGTAAGGAAAATAATGTTGTAATACACCAGACAAAAAAAAAAAAAAAAAAAAAAAAGAGTTGCCGTGACACATTAAGGCAAAGATGTCTTCTGGCAAACAGACGTGCAGAGGTGGACACACACAGTTGAGAAAAAGCCCTGCTATGAGCAGAGGACCGTGGACTTACGCTGCAAGTTCTTGTTCTCACGCTTCAGTGTTTCCAGGTGGTCCAGGGATTCCTCATAGGCATTCTTCATCTTAAACAGCTCTGTGCTGAGGGAGCGAGACTCCTTCTGGGAGGCCTCCAGCTCAGCTTGCGTTTCCTCGTACTTCTGCTTCCACTCTGATAGGATCTGAGGAGCAACAGAGCATGAGTATGGATGTGGCAATCACGTTCTGCTCAGGAAACACAGGGCTGGAGCCCAGAATACCTTGTCAAAGTTCTTCTGCTTCTTGTCCAGAGCTGCGCAGGCAGAATTTGCTCGCTCCACGTCAATCATCAGGTCCTCCACCTCATTCTGCAGCCTCTGCTTTGTCTTTTCCAGGGAAGCACATTTGGAGTTCACGGCTTCGACGTGTTCCTCGGCATCCTGCAGGCGCTGTGCCAGCTTCTTCCTGGGAAGAATAAAGCACAATTCCCAGTGAGAAAGCAAATTCCCAGGTTCATGGTAAGCTGTGATGTGTAGCCAGTATGTTACAGCCAGTAAATTATGGTGCTCTCCTCAATTCCTGTTATTAGTTTCTGCCAGCCTTCCCCACTTTCTCCACATACTTGGCCTCCTCCAGCTCCTCTGTGCGCTGAATAGCATCCGTCTCATATTTGGTTCTCCACTGGGCCACTTCGCTGTTGGCCTTGGACAGGGCACGCTGCAGCTCACCCTTGGCTTCCTGCTCCTCCTCATATTGTTCCCGGAGCAAATCACAGTCATGGCGAGCAGACTGCAAACCATGGGCTAGGGCATTCTTGGCCTGTGGAGAGAAGTTGTAAGATGACGTAGAATAGAAATTTATTGGAAAGTGTCCTGATGGAAAGTTATTGGACTCTGGATAATTCTTCCATGAAAATAATGGCAATATACAGAATGAAGAAGGAATAGCTGGGAATTTGCAACATCACTAAGGATAAGTGGCAGATATCAGGAAGATAACGTACTAGCTCTGAATTAACTATCTTTTTTTCTCCCTCTCAACACAATGTTTCTGTAATTTAATATGTCTGCAGCACCTTTTGGTAAGGGGGACGCACTGGATAAAACAAAATTTTGGAAAACCTCCTCACCTTTATCTCCTCCTCTAAGTGCCTCTTGAGTTCCTCAATCTGTTGGGTGAATGCCTGCTTGCCTCTAGACAGCTGAGAAATCAGAGCATCTTTCTCCTCCACCTGGCGTGAATATTCACCTGGGAAAGTTCGCAGATACACAGGCCTTTAATTGTCACTGATGACAGTGTTGTGGACAATTAGGGCTGGACTTTAAGACAATATATTTGGCAGAGCTTTCAAAAACTTATAATATTAATTCATAAATTTCTCCTTATAGGAGAGACAATTCTGTTGGATAGGCCTCATGGCCAGAAAGGTAAATTATACACTAAGTTAATCACAGAAACACAGGATGATTAAGGTTGGAAAAAACTTTCAGAGGTCATGTGGTGTAATCCCATCTTGAAGATTAAATTGCTCTCTGTGATCCTCTCTTTGTCTCCTCTACTTTAAATGGAACAGACTCAACTCTCTGACACTGTTCTGTGACATATCAGAAATGTGAAAGTCTCACCTGATTCTGTCTGCAGACGAGCTCTTTGAGCATTAACATCATTGATCATCCGTTGATGCTCCTCTTCTTTTGTCTTAATCTCACTCAGCTGATCTTCCAATGCTCGGCATGTCTTCTCCAGACTTGCCTATGTGTCAACATACAGAAAGAGAATTAGAAATTCATACTCCCCATAAAGGGGTGAATTCCCAGAATTCCTATGAGGCAATGAGCCTATAAGGTAATGCTGTACCTTCGCTTTGGAGACAGACTCCATGTTGCTGGCCAAGTCATCAATCTCCATCTTCAGCTCACTCTTCTCCTTCTCCAGCTTCTGCTTGACTCGTTGCAGGTTGTCGATCTGCTCCCCAAGCTCCGCTGTGCTGTCCGCATGCTTCTTCCGCAGGGCAGCAGCCGTGGCTTCGTGCTGCAGCGTGGCCTCTTCAAGGTCACGGCGCATCTTCTGAAATTCTGCCTCACGCTTCTTGTTCATATCAATCTGAGCTGCTGTAGCCCCTCCTGCTTCCTCCAGGCGCTCACTGATCTCCTCCAGCTCCCTGGAGAGGTCAGCTCGGTGCTTCTCTGCTTTTGCCCGAGAGGTTCGCTCTGCCTCGATTTCCTCCTCCAGTTCCTCAGTACGGGCCTGGGGAACATCGAGCACCCTTCATACTCATGCCCTCCTCAAACTGATGTTTTCTGAAGGGCAGAAGGGAAGGACCAGACACTTGCCTGCAGCTCCTTGATCTTCTTCTGTAACTGCATGCCCAGGGCTTGCTCATCCTCAATTTTGCTCTGGATCTGGCTGATTTCAAAGTCTTTCCTTTTGCACAAGATACATGGTGTTAGTGCCTGAACAAAACATCTAAGTGTACCCGTCCAGCACTCAGATGTCCCACAACCACACTTACTTCTTCAGTTTCTCATCCAGCTGCTGTTTATCATTTTCCAAGTCCATTATGCTATCATGGGCCAACTTCAGGTCTCCTTCAAGTTTCCTCTTAGCTCTCTCGAGGTCCATGCGCAGCTTCTTCTCTTGCTCCAGGGACCCTTCCAGCTAAACCAAAGGAGATCATTAGTGCGCTGCCAGCCATGTTTATCTCCACAACTGTCCCATAATAGCCGTATGCTTTTGTTCTTACATCGTCTACTTGCTGCTCCAGCTTGGTTTTAGCTTTGGTCAGCGTATTGACTTTGTCCTCTTCAGCCTGCAGGTCATCCAGTGTCTGCTGATGGGCCTCTTGGAGGGCTTTCTTCTCTTTTGTCAGCTTGGCAATGTTCTCGTCCAAGGCTGCCATCTCCTCTGTGAGGTTTTTCACCTTTGATAAGAAGGGAGCAAGTATAATTAAAGCAAGTAGATTCAAGACTCCTGTAACATTTGGACTTACAACTCTCTTGAGTCTTTTCCAACTCAAGACATTCTGTGTTTCCAAAAGCACAATGTTCTTTATTGGAGTGTGAGTGACATCTTCTGCCTCATACCTTGTTTTCAGTGGCATGCTTTTCCTTCTCAACTTTGGCCAGTGTTAACTCCAGGTCATCTATGTCTTTCTTCAGCTCTGAACATTCATCCTCCAGTTTCCTCTTCTTGGCCGTCAGTTCAGCATTAATTTCCTCCTCATCCTCAGCCCGTTCTGTCACCTCCTTAATTTTGGCTTCCAGCTGGATTTTGGTTTTGATGAGCTGGTCACACCTTTCCTCAGCATCAGCTAAGGCATCTGCTTCCTGGGGGGAAAGATAGTCATTTTTTCTACTTCCAAATTTTAACAGTCTTGGAATAGGAAAGGAGTCTTTCATTTTGAATATGAAGACATGAAATTTCTTTCTTTTTTTTTTAATCTTGATAGAAATATTTTTTGTGTTGTTTTTTTTTTTTACTGAGATTTTGTTTGTTTGTTTGTTTAGTTCTATTTTATCCTCAAGTCTTCTCTTGCTGTATTTATTTATATGATTTAGAAATATATATATATATATATATATTTTACTGCAGGCTTTGTTTCCTTTGCTTGAAAGTTTATAAGAGGTATAATTGTACAGAGATCTTTTTCTTTTATCTTTGTGAAGAGTTTTGTTAGCATAAGTGAATTTGAATTTGAACAAAGCAATATATAATCTAGATGCAATTGTGGGCAACCACTTAAATCTGACTGTATTCTGAAGCTCTGAAGTAGACTCTTTAATGCTCAAAAAAATTGACAAATGTTGCCAAAACTTTTGATGTGCAAAAGAACATTGTATACACTGAAATACAGTTGTATTTGGATGTAGAGGGTATTTGTGTCTTTCTGGAGTAGTAAGTAGTAGTAGCTGCAGGAGTACAGGTGAGATGCCATGTATCTTAAGAAATGTCACAAGGCTCTTTTATTTTGACAACTGATTAAAGACAGTTTGCAGTCAACTATAATCTCTCTCCATTATCTGTATTTACTAATTCACTACTGACTACATCTGGAACATGTAATGTGAACTTACAGGGAGTAACATACCTACAGGCTGTGAGACTTACAAAATTCTTCCTAAGCTGGAACTCCACATTATAATGGTGACAATGAATTTTACCTCTAGTGATGCAGGTTAGAATACTTTTAAGGCAGTTTTGTGTGCAGTTGGAGGATTCTGTACTGTGAAAGATAACTTAAACTTTGCTTGTTTTGCCCAGGAATAAATATATTAATAATACTCACAGCCTGCACTTGGAGCTGCAAGTCATTTTTCTCCTGCAGCAGGGACACCATTTTCTCCTCCAACTCTTTCCTCTTTGCCTCAGACTTTGCAAGTTCTTCCTTGGTCTTCTCAAACTCCCCTTTCATGTTGGCCATTTCCTTCTCAGACTCTGCGCTCTTCAGCAACGGCTTGATCTTAAAGAACAGCTTCATCCAGGGCCAGTGCTTGACATTCATGAATGAACGAATATTGTACTGGATGCAGAAGATGGATTCTCTGAAGCATAATTAAAACATACACTGAATATTTTTGAGTGTGATGAGCGGTAACACTTCTACTCAAATACAGTGACCTTAAGTGAAGATGGGGAACACCTACCTCCTCTCCACCATTCTGCGGTACTCCACTCTCATCAGGAAGCCCCTGCACCTGGCCTGTGTGCGAGTGATGAGCTGTGCTAGCTTCTCATCCCTCATCTCCTCCAGAAGTCCCAGCAGCCCAGCTTTGAAGAACACCTGAAGAAAGGGAATGTTGTAGTGAATAATTTTCTGGTACTGCAAAGTACAGATACATAGCACTTCAGTCAAGCAGTATTTGTACCTTGGTGTGACCAAATTTGTACTGGGTGTGGTCCACATCGATTGACCCAAGTAGCTTCTCAGAAGCTTTCTTGCTGTCAATGAACTGTCCCTCAGGGATGGCACTGGCATTAAGCACCTTGTATCTGAGGAATGAAAGAAGATAAGAGTTACTGTAATCTCAAGTCATAAGGTTATGCTGCTTTATTGAAATTAATGGTATTCTTTGCTGCAGAACTAGCCTGTGGCATTCCATCCCTTTTTATGGATAGCATTAATAATTAAGTCCAAATCTAACAAGAAAATAAAAGATTTAAGGTATAGGTGTAAATAGAATGCTGATCTCTAACTATTGCATTCTGTTGTCTTCATATCTTAAATTATGCTGTTGTTCTTAAATTTGCTACACAGGAACATTGCTACTGTGTGTGTGGTAAGAAATCATCTTTCCCTGAAACTAGCAGATGATACAATGTCTAAAGCATTCTCAGTGTGTAATTTTTGCATAAGAATTTTTTGTATCCAGGTATCAATCTTCATTTTTTTTAATGAGCACAGGCTTGTGTAGCTCTAGTATACTTCCATAGTCAGACACTTTGGCAGAGCTTGATTTTTTTATTAATAAAAATCAATGAGGACATCTGACAAGCCCTTAATTTCTCAACATTTTTTCCTATGCTAGACATAAATGTTGGTTTTGGTTATACATTCCAGCAGTTTTCTTTTGTTTCAGATTTAACTAGGTAGTTTTGGAATTCAAAATAACCATCAATCTTAAAGTAGTTAAAAAGGGCACTTAGGCAGTAAAGACTCAATGGAGAGCAAGCAAGAGTCTGACCTCTGTTTGAAGTCTGCATAGAGGATTCTGCTGGGGAATCCCTTTCTGCAAATTCTGATTCCTTCTAGCACACCATTACAACGCAGCTGGTGCAGCACCAGTTCATGCTCCATGGCACCTAAGCAAATGAGACAGTTATTTGATATTTCATTATAAAGCATAGAGCATAATGGCTGCGTCACACTAAGATTTCTCTCTACTTCAGGTTCTTACCGGGAGTTTTTGTTTCATTAGGGATGATACAGCGCACAAAATGGGGGTGAGTGCTCCGTAGGTTGGTCATCAGCTTGTTCAGGTTCTCCTGTGGAAGCAAGAACAAATGTTTTTCATTAACAAATGTTAACTCTGCAGTTCTGTGAGATATTGGAGCTGTTGTAAAGGAATAATGGACTTGATATTCCCATGTAGTACCATACCAATTTGAGGTTTTTAATAGTTTTTAGTCTTGAAGTCCTGGTTTGGAGTAATGGCAAAGCTGTTGAGTATGAAAAACTGTACGGGATGCCAGATCATATCTAGCGTTCAAATAAGAGTGTTTCCATCTGCCTTACACTGTGGAGGGGTGATAGCTGGTGTTGGCATTTCCCTATTGCTTTGACTTCATGTGTATATTCATTTGCAAATGCATGTGCAGATCCAGACTAGACACTCCTTCAGACAGACATCCATATCCACCATTGTCCTTCCAGGACAGAAGAGAGCTTAGTCCTACTAACCCACATGCATATAATTAAATGAAACTGTAGCCTGACCTAGGCTACTTTTTCAAACATTCAAGGAGAGACTAAATCAGTATCTATCTTTCCCCTGGCCTCATCTGACTTGAAGTTAGCCCTTTCATGAATAACTTAAAATATGTTTTTGATACAAAGAAAAATGTTAACAGGTTCAGTAAAATGAGAAAGATCAAGAGACAATTACTTCTGTACTTACCCTGAAAAGAGCTGATACAGTCTGGAAAGAAGAACCCTTCTTCTTGCCTCCCTTCTTGCCACCACCACCACTCTCTGTAGAATAGCCAAATAAAAAGATATTACAGCTTTGAGTTGTAGAATTTTTCTCTGTGAGACTGCAAGAATCTTGGTCATATGTAATGATCAAACTAAGAAAGGAAACTAAGATAATACAGGAAGTAGAGAAAACATTCAGACTAAGAGACCAGGAGTATTGATGAACTGGAATCTTCAGGATTATCATGGCTGAGTGGATGTCTGAGACAGATTCATTGGTTTTCCTTTATTAATAAACTCCAGTCATGGAAGACCCTGCACAAAATGCAGTTTCTGAAGAACATTCTACTGATATTCACTGTTATCAAAGAGTCACTAAATAAGAAAATAAGAATTTCAAAGGACTGACCTGCCTCTCCGCCAGCAGAAGCAAACAGTAAGGCCAGTGTCTTCAGGGATGATTTTTGGTACAGCCCCACAACAGTTTCATTCAGGGGGTCCTTGTT
Organism: Gallus gallus; assembly: GCF_016699485.2. Lineage (NCBI taxonomy): Eukaryota > Metazoa > Chordata > Aves > Galliformes > Phasianidae > Gallus > Gallus gallus. The sequence goes on from NC_052549.1 coordinate 1,038,967, forward strand.
CTTGTCAAGCCAGCCAGAGATGTTGTAGTCCACTGTGCCAGCATAGTGCACCAGGGAGAAGTGGGCCTCAGCCTTGCCTTTGCCAGGTTTAGGCTTCTGGAAGTTGTTGGACTTGCCCAGATGCTGGTCATAGAGCTTGTTCTTGAAAGAGGTGTCAGTTGCCTTGGGGAACATGCACTCCTCTTCCAGGATGGAGAAGATGCCCATGGGCTGGGAGAAGCAAAGGGAAAGAGAAAGAAATGAAAAGGGAACAAGAATCATAGATAGAGAAGCAGCTTCCTGAATGGGATGATATTAAAACTCCCATGGCTTTTAAAGTAAAATACTTCTACTCAACAGAGCAAGTTGTGAAATTATATCCTACGTTGCATCAAAAGAAGGGTTGCCAGCAGGTAAAGGGAGGTGTTTGTCCCCCTACTTTGCCCTTGTGAAGCCCCATCTGGAGTACTTCATCTAGGCCTGGGGCTTTAGTACAAGGAGGTGGCCTGTTGGTGTGTACCCTGCTGGTGCCTGTCCAGGGCAGGAACATGAAGATGCTCAGAGGGCTGTAGCATCTCTCTTGTGTAGAAAGGCTGAGGGAGCAGTGTTTGTTCAGGGAGCTGGCCTGGAGAAGAGAAGGCTCTGAGGACACATTACTGCAGCCTCTCAATATTTAAAGGGAGCTTATAAATAAAATGGAAAGTGACTTTTTATGTGGTCTGATAGTAATAGGACAAAGGGGAACTGTTTTAACTAAAATAAGATTAGATGCTAGAAAGAAATTTTTTACTCAGAGGGTGGTGGCTGACTGTCCAGGGAAGCTGTAGATGCCCCATACAAGAATATGTTCAAGGCCAGGCTGGATGAGACCCTGGACAGTCTGATCTAGTAGAAGATAACCCTACCCATGGCAGGGGTTTGAAACTGACTGGACTTTAGGGTTCCTTCTGACTCAAGATATTCTATCTTTCTATAATCCTATAATTCTATGATTTTATTATTCTTCTGTATTAGACATTGTGAATTAGAAGATACCTTTTCAATGAGCTCAATGCAGGCAGCCAAGTCCATCCCAAAGTCAATGAACTCCCACTCAATGCCTTCCTTCTTGTACTCCTCCTGTTCCAGCACAAACATGTGGTGGTTGAAGAACTGTTGCAGTTTCTCATTCGTGAAGTTGATGCACAGCTGTTCCAGACTGTTGAACTGCAAAATACAGATAGAGTTTATTATTAATATAAATATGAAAAAGTAAGGATAAAGAACAGTGCTGTTTCTTTTTTTAACAAATTACAGAAGGATCTGCAAGTGGATCCTTCCTTACTCAGTCAGGAGTTTGGTACTTGCCAGGATGTCTCTGCTGCCAAGCTAAACTTTATTCATATGTTTATGAACTCCTTTAAACTTGTCAGTTTTGATATCTCCTAGACTGGCCCAGTTCAGTTAAAGGATTTACAGCTACTGATTTAAAAGCATGTCACAAACCATCTAAGCACAGAATGTCTCTATGGAGCTTGTGCCTATGCATTCGGTACAAAATGTTAATTGCTGTTCATAAACAGTAAAAACCATACATTTATGAATGTCAATAGGCATATGTGCAACACAAATCTATTCTCAATGAATTCTTGTAGGAGCTTTGATGCTTTAGACGCAATCTAAATTCTATGCAAAGAATAAAAACCCTTAAAAAAAAAAAAGACATTTTCTTCTTAAATCCTTCAACACGCAATAGAGTTACTTTTAAAACTGTGTTAAAACACCACCCTTACATCAAAGATCTCAAAGCCAGCGATGTCCAGGACACCAATGAAGTACTGCCTGGGCTGCTTGGTGTCCAGCTGCTGGTTGATGCGAACAACCATCCACAAGAACATCTTCTCAAAGACAGCCTTTGCCAGGGCACCAACTGAGTTGTACACCTAAAAAAAACCAAAACAAAACAAAAACAACAACAACAAAAAAAACCATAAGATTTGCAATTATCCTGCAGAACAAAAGTGAAAGTCTAGGGTATCAGCTATCAAACACTGCCCAGATGCTGGTCATAGAGCTTGTTATTGAAAGAGGTGTCAGTTGTCAAACACCAGATTTTTGTTACCTGCTGCACAGTCTGACCCTTGGTCACAAATTCATTCCCAACTTTGACTCGGGGGTAGCACAGGGCCTTGAGCAGGTCTGCTGAGTTGAGACCCATCAGGTAAGCAGCCTTGTCAGCAACTAAAGACAAAAACAAACAAACAAACAACAAAAAAAAATGTTGCTGGAGTACTAGGAGACATTAGTGTTCTTCTAAAACAAGCAGTGAATGACAATTCCAGTCAAGTTATGAATTCTGATTTAGAAAAATGCATATTTACATTTTATTGTAAGAACAATTCCCTGAAGTTATGGAACACATATACTGTTAGAATTTTTTTCAATGATGGATTTTTTTTTTAAATTTTATTTAATGAATAATTAATTTAGAGACATTTATGTAAGAGAAAATCAACAGTAAATGCTTTAGAAAAGAAAAAGGAAAACTAAGTCTGGGATGATAGCAAGAAATCGGAGATACTTAGAGAAGCAAATACAGTGCAATTTCTATCAGTGACTACAGGTACAGTAAGGCTAAAGACAGGATACTCAAGAGAGGAAAATACTGAAGAACAAATAACACCTAAATCTGAGTGAAGACTAATTTTTAAAATTGCATCTTCTAACAGGTCAAAATGTTGGCATTTTAATTTCTGCTTCTACTTCTAGCATGGAATTTAGATTCAGACCCATGCCACTGGCACAGAATGCAAAATGATGTGTCCAAGAATGCCTGAATAAGTAATACAAAATGTAACAAGAAATGACAGCAGATTGATTCATGATTATTAGAAGTACAGATTCGCTGCTATTGTAGTCCTGGAATATTAAACTAAGATCTCAGTGTCCTAAGAGAAAAAAGCAAATATAACACATTTAACATACATGGAAATAACTCTGGTTTTTAGAAATACTTCCAAAAACTTGTAAAGGAATAAAATCCTGAACAATTCTAGGGAAAGGAAACGCAGTAGATGTATGATAGCTGCCTGTTTTTCAAATGGAAGTCCTGGAAACATGCTTAAACTCAACAGAAAATGTAAGAGCCACATCTGCAGTATTAAATGCTGTTCCTTTTTAACCTCCTGTGTAAATTAAATCGGCTCAATGCTCTCACTTCAGGCACTGAGAGTTGCCTTCAGAACACAGGCTTTAGGGCAGAGCAGCGTCAGGATTCTGGCTTATTTTTACGTGGAAATAACAACCTCAGGAGGTGACTACCACTGATGACAAATGATTGTAGCTGCCTGGGTACATGAACGTAAGTCAGTGAGCGGCGTGGTTCTTGATTATGTACCAGATGTAGAAAGCTGCCAGTCAGAAGAGCAGCAAACCTTGTGTTTCTTCTGCCTGACTAGTACGATGTCAGCCAATGGAAGTGTGGTTCAGGATTCCCTGGCCCTTGTATTGGCATAGTTCAAAGCAGTCTGCATCTCCCACTGGGTTGTGTTCTTCCAGGGAAGACCTCTATTTAGGACACCCTTGTACGCTGCAGTAGGAGCATCAGGGGAAAACCGTGGGCAGAGTTGGTGACTCTGAACAGGAATTACTGCCTGTATTAGCAAGTGTTTCAGTATATATTGTGCTAATACCTTCTGTGCCATCGGGCTCTGCCTGCTCTTCACGCTGCTTCTGCTTGAACTTCAGGTTGCCATAGTGCATGACAGCCCCCGTCAGCTTGTAAATGGCTGTTTTTTCATCAGGAGTGAAGCCCAGGATGTCAATGGCACTCTAACAAAGGAAGAAGTGAGGAATACTTAGACATAAGTACCATGCTTGCTTCCAGGTCAGAGTCCACCCAAGAAAACTTCTGTGCATTTCTTACATCGGTGGCCATCAGCTCCTCCTGGTCATTAATGCTTGGCACTGTGATCTCGCCTTGACTCACATAGTGATAGTCGTATGGGTTGGTGGTGATCAGCAGCATCTCTGAGAAGAAGGACAAAGCACATATGGACCAAACAGAATTGGCATGGAACAGGAATGAAAAGATTGTCCAGTGCGCTGTGTTTGCAGAAGTTCCTACCAATTAGCTCTGGCTTCTTGTTGGACATGATCTGATAAAAGATGTGGTAGCTTCTTTCAGCCTTGAGCTGGAAAGTGACCCTAGACTTCTCCAGCAGATCTGTCAAGGATGGTAGGAGAAACTTAGCACAAAAACCGAGGACAGTCAGAAAGAACGTGACCGATCAGGCCTGGAGGGTCTCTTACATGTTTCAATGTCAGCAGAAGCCAGTTTGCCTGTGGCCCCAAAGTGGATTCTGATGAATTTACCCTGAAAGAAGAAAAAAAAAATGTGACCGAGATCCGCCTTCCCATCTCTGAGTCTGAAAATATTTCATTTGTTGCGTTGATGAGGAAAAGATTTGTTTCTTAAGCCAGGCAACAACTTACAAAGCGTGAGGAGTTGTCATTCCTCACAGTCTTGGCATTCCCAAAAGCCTCCAACAGAGGGTTGGCACTGATGATTTGATCCTCAAGTGTCCCCTGGAACAGAAATCTTCTTGTTATGCTACAGCTCAAGAACAGTCTGCCATCTGCAGGGTCTTACACTTAGGAGCTCACCTGCATTTTGCCCGCTGGCTGCTCCTCCTTCTTCTTATCTCCACTAGCTGCAATTGTTGCAAAGTACTGGATGACACGTTTCGTGTTCACAGTCTTCCCTGCACCGGATTCTCCGCTGTCGAACCAAACAGAGAAGCAGAGAGCATGAGGTCAGGGAGAAGGTCCCCTGGCACAGGGCAGCCCCGCAGGGACCTGATCAGGGACCATACTTACGTGATCAGGATCGACTGATTCTCGCGGTCTGTGAAAGAGGCAAAAGGAAAGTTTAACCATTGTCCTGAGTAGCACTGAGCTACCTTAAAAGTAAAGCTGTAAGTTGGAGCTTCTCCAGAAGCACTAATTCCCAGGGAAGAAAAATGGATTTGCTTCTGTATTCCACAGTAGCAGCACAAATGGAGGAATACAGCTGTCAGAGGCACATGGTCCTCACACAAACTGCGTGTCCTCTTGCCCTTCACACAGTTCTAGAGTCAAGGAATCTAGACCAAATGCCTACCTGTGTTCAAAGTAAACAACTGTCTAGAACAATAATGCTTTCTCTTCCATCACTGCAAAATAGTAACAAACTCCAAGTCCAGCTTTACATCTGCACTAGGAAAGTGTAGGATTTGGTACAATACAATATTGCAATATAACATATAATATATACATATATATATATAATATAATATATACAATATAACTACAATATTGGTAAATAGCACACAGTGCTGAATCTATGTGTGTATCTGGCACAGTTTGTCTTAACATGAATTCCTCTTCCACTTGCTGTCATACAGCTGTGTGGTGTTTGGTGCTGGTTTGTCACATAGTCCAGTAAGAGCAATGAGGCTCTTCAGTTCAGGTTGCTTTGAAGGAGATCAGGCACTCACCAGTCAGCATGAACTGATAGGCGTTGTCAGAGATGGAGAAGATGTGTGGAGGGGCCTCCTGGCGCTTTTTGCCTCGGTAGGCCAACACCACCTCCGGGTTGTACACCGGCAGCCACTTGTAGGGGTTGACAGTGACACAGAAGAGGCCCGAGTAGGTCTGTGAAGAAGGGACACAGCATGCTGGCTTCCACTCAGCCTGGCACAGCAGTCCTCCCCAGCTACGCTGCCCAAGCAAGAGAGCTGCTGGTACTTACGTAGATCATCCAGGCTGCATAACGCTCTTTGAGGTTGTACAGCACAGCGGGTTCGTGGAGGTGGGTCATCATGGCCATGTCCTCAATTTTATCATACTTGGGAGGGTTCATGGAGAAGATTTGATCTTCCTTCACGGTTAGAGTCTGCCAAAGAAAAGGCAAATCCCTGCATGTCAGCTCAGAGACCACTGTGGGAATTGAATTCACATTGTAAATATTGCCTTTTACTCACTTCTCCACTTTCAGTCTTGACAGTGACCTTCCCCGATTCTTTACTCTGGATTGTACTTTTCACATAGGATTCTTTAGCATGTACCACAAAGACTGATGTCTTGGCATCAAAAGGCTTGTTCTGGGCCTCAATCCTCTCCTTTTCTGACTTTCGGAGGTAAGGGGCTGCCTCCCCAAATATGGCCATCTCAGCATCTGATGACATGGCTGCTGTTTATGCTGTTCAGCGCAGCAGGGGGCTGAAGGGAATAAACACACCAAAGTGCTGTGAGAAGGAGGAAATGCCTTTGTACTACACATCACTTTACAGTGTTCTGCCCTATCCATTCTTGAGTTTTCCCTCCCTGTCTAATCTTTTTCTCCCCTACATTTACTTTTAATTTATTTAGATCTCAGCTATGTCAGAGGTCTTTGATTTAGATATTTTTTACTTTTTTCTCTTATTTCCAGTTTTCATGTTCTATTCTTTACATCGATTATATTTTCAGTAGCCTACAGGGGAAAATTGCTGCAAATTTAGGTCCTAGCAAGACAGTCTCCTGAGTTAGAAATTGGAGCTCTAGCTTCTCTTCTTTTTCTGCCTTCTCCTTTTGAACTGATCCTTTAAGATTAAGCAGTACCAAAATAAGGAAACTTTTCAGTACAAAATATTCAGAGCAATCTGAGAAGTGCATCTTCTCTTTCATGAATTTCTAATCACAGGCAATTTCTTATTAATAGTTCTGTTTGATAAGAGACTAAATATTTGCCAGCAGTTATAGGATGTTTTATGAAAAAAATAATGCTGTTTTAGACAGCAAACCCTGGTAGGAATGCACTGCATTAATTTGTACTGATCTAAGGGGTTGTAGCAAGTGCCCACATAGCTGCATAAAACTCTTCTTGCACAGTCTATTCCTATGGAATATGTAAATCAGTGTCTTACCTCTTGTGGTACCAAGTGGCTCGCAGGCTGGATGCTGGTCAGTGCTGAAAAACAGTAATGACAGATTTGTTCTTACTGTTGCACAGAATGCCAAGGATAAACCAGGGAGTTAAAACATGCAAGTGACTTGAATGTAGAAAGAAAATCTCTGCTGACAGAAGCAGCCTTTTGAGGAAATCCTTTCCGCAGGCAGCAGGAATGCAAAGGGATTCTGCCAGCACCCAGCCAACTATATTCCTACCTTGAAGGTTTCTGTGAAGACAGAACAGGCTTGTCCTAGCAGGGCTTTTATAGGTTCTGGTCAGCACATGCAACTCCCTCCTCCTCTTTCTTAGGTAAAAAAAAAAAATTGGCAAAGCATTGTTTGGCAAACTTGACTGAGTACATGATTCTCATTCATGTTCATCATGGATATATTTAGAAATATTTGAAGTCTTACTTGCTACATGAATAAATCTCCTATAAATATTTTGACTAGGAGTCTGAAAGGAGGAAGTGCTGTCCAGCAAGTAGAGCAGGACTTGGAATTGTTGGCTTCTGTTCTCCTGACTCCTGAATTGCTGTTTGACATATAAGATTTGTGTGCCTCACGACTCAGCAGTAATGAGAAGGATAAATATTACGAAGAGCAAAGAGGGGGATTCTATTCCAAGATAATCTTGCAGATAACGAGTAGGAATGTCTTGAATAATCTATTTGCAAAATTTTGGACAGCAATGTCATCTTTATCTCACTGCAACTACATACAATTCTCTATTTTTCTTCTTATCTTTCAAAACATTGTTTAACCCATATATTTATTTACATCTTATACTTTCTTCTGAATTATCACAAGTTTGCTACAACTAGAATCTGGATTTCAAAAATATTGCCTTGCTGTTCACCATATCTGACTGTGAGAGTTCCCTCAGACATATGTCTGGCAGAGGTTTCAGTCAGGTTACATCGGCAGCAATTACTGGCTTTTTGCTTTCTTTGTCTTTTAGGTTTATTGACAGTATTAACTCAGCACTCTACTGCTACTGTAAAGACCTTGAACAGTGGCTATGATTTTCAAATTAAAGTATGGGGTTTAGATCACAAATATACCTCCTCCAGCCTTCCCAGCTCCAAACAGAGACTTCATAGAAATGTGAAGAACTCTGCGATTCAGAGTCTAGACAGGTCTAACCTGTGGATGTAGACAAGACATTTTTATTTCCTACAGCAAGCAATACAAATTCTGAGTAGTGTAGGCAGATTTGTTCCACCAGATGCTTCTGCTAAGATAAAGTAATAACAAAATTAACATAATTGTAATCCATAGCATGCAATTTTAGATCAGCAAAGACGTTTTTTTCTTAAACTTAGAATACCTTTCATTTTAAAAACAACAGCAAAAAATGAATAATTCATTTGAGGAAAATTCACTAAGGTTTTAAATGCTATTTACATGGAGGAAGAAGAGCACTTGTCATGTTCTGATACATCAGTAATGATATATTATAACTTCGGAAGGCATCTAGTTTACCCATGTACAAATAAGTTTCATTGTCTAGATAGCTTTTAGACTTATCATGATAGTTTTCAGTGCAGGGGAACATTAGATATACTTGGAAGGGATGCATTAAATAATTGAAAACTATTCATGTACTTTTGGAATTCGTAGAGCAATTTAGGCAATGTGATGTGTCCATATTCTCTGCTGCTACAGGTAGACAGTAGATAGAACTAATGTTTATCATGTTATGGGAAGGCAGTAAGGAAAAAGACACAACTAGAATGCTGTCTGTTCTATATAATGGAGGTCTGAGATACATGAGTTTTCTGGGAATAACTTCTGGAGCCTGCACATCTGTAGTTTTCTTTGCAAAGAGTAAGGTGCACTCTACCATTTGAATTCCTTCCATGGAATAAGGATGAGCTGTTCTGACTTTTGACATACTGACTTCCAAGTTGTGCAGGAATGGAAAGCTTAGCAGCTGAAATCCATATGGTGGTAAGGAAACTGCCACAATTTTTGTTTTGATTAAAGCTCTCAGTGCCCTTGGCAATACCCACTTACACAGTCCTTACTTTGTCATTAAGTCTAGTATTAGTTGAAAACGATTCTTTATTATTCAGCTTGCTTTTTAGGTCCTCGACACATGTTAATTGAAGAGGATGACTAGGATTCCAGTACAGTGGTTCAAAGATCACACTAACGATATATCATCCTGTCTGTCAGTTTGATACTTTGTATTTTGTTTCACCTCCTAGGGCTAATAGGAATAATCTGGCAAAACAATAGTTTAAAGAGGGAATTACAGATGACTTGTCGTTTTTGTTCCCTGTGTTTTTAAACCTGGTAATAATGGGCCACCTTCTACAATCCATAGAATTCATTTCAGGAGATAGCACCTCACACATATTCTTTCTGCAGCATGTGCACCACCATGTCCCAGAGACATCTTGTGCATTGCCATCTAGCTTGGAAAAGTGAGAATGGGGTGACTATAACCAGCCTTTATTTCCATCAAGCCAGAAGCATTTTTCCTTGCTTTGCTCTATGAGAAGAGAGGAAATGTTTCTCTTTACCCCTGTCCTGATACTCAACACACTGATGAGAAACAACGATAAGTGCTCCCCAAATGTCTCTAGTCCTCAACTGTCTCTAGTAGAAAAAGAAGTGGTACTTCATAGAACCACAGAAATGTCAGTAGGAAAGGACATCTGGAGGATTCTAGTCATGGTTTCAAGTCAAGAAGCCTTTTTTCAAGTCATGAAACCATGGTTTTCAAGTCTTTCGAAAACCTGTTGCAATGGTACACTATCCTAGCAGAAAGCAATGTGCAGGCTAAACATTCCAAGCCACCACTTGCAGCCACTGCCATTGTTTCATCATCTGATACTCTCAGGAATAATTTGTCTTCATCATCTTTTCAACTGCCTGTCAAGCAGTTTTAGTCTGCCATACCACCCTGCAATCTATTTGCAAGACTGAATGCTTTGTATGTTGTATATGCTGGCCAATATAGTAGCTCACCAACCCACTCTCTCCTGTTTCTCCACGTTCTTTAATAGAGGGGCAATAATATCTTCCTCCAATGTGTTGATCACACTCTTTCTAACATATCCTCATATACTATTTGTTTCTTTTCACAATAACAGCACACTGCTGGCTTGTATTCACATTTGACATCTGCAGATTTGCCAGGGTTACACTCTATACCATCATTATCCCAGGTGCTGGTGAAAACACTGAATAAGTATCACAGTGTTGAACCACTGTGTGTTATTGACTGCTAACTGAGGATTGTGCCATTCATCACAATCTCTTGAATTCAGGATTTGAGCCAATTTTCAACCCACCTAATTATCCATCCATCTATTCCATTCTTCTGTATTCTGATGCAGAATACAATGTCAAAACCTTTACTAAAATCCACTTCTCTTTTCACTTTTCCCCATATTCCTGATGGAATAGTAAACTCTTTTCCAACTAAACACTAGGAAGCACGTTGTTACTGTGTGGGTGATAGAGCAGTGGCACAGATTGCTGAGATGTTGTGGAATCTTCTTCCTTGGAGATCTTCAAAAGCTGCCAGTACGTGGTCCTGGGAACCTCCTCTAGGTGTCCCTGCATGAGAAGAGAGGTTGGACCAGATGACCTCCAGAGGTCTCATCAGTCCTTAACCATTCTGTGATTCCAGTGCAATTCTTTCTCCTTCCTTCTTTCCATCACTTAAATGGGTATTCTGTGACTTCTGAGGACTACTTAAGATTTTAAAAGAAAGAGAGGATGAAAACAAAACAAAACAAAAAACTGCCAAAATAAAAAATACATAGAAAAGAACAAATAAAAAATGCTTTTCCATTCAACATCTTTAATATTGCAATGATAATAAAGAAAAAAAAAAAAAGAGTATTAAATGGGGGATATATAACCAACAATTTAAAGTACATTCAATTTGAAAATTAAGTTATACACAGCTAACAAATCTACTGTATCTAGTCTATAATTTGTATTGTCTTTCTTGGTGTTTGGTTACCTTGCCTCTTGAAGACTGACATTCACACAGACTGGAACAACAACACTGTTCATGACATTTTCTGATTGATTTTCATTACATGGTGTTTCTTTTCTCTAATATCATTTAAGTGATTTTCATCTTACAGATATAAAATGTTTAAACTGCTGAATTGTAGCTGAAGTAATAGGAAAGTTTGTAATGCCAGTTTTCTTTCTTGACCAATCTGGTCACCTTCAATGATGAACTGACAGCATCAGAAGACATAGGAATAGTAAATGATGTCATCAACTTGGATTTCTGCAAGGCCTTCGACACAGTCCCATAACACATCCTTTTCACCAATGCAGAATGGAGAAATGCAGGTTTGGTGAGTGGACTACTCAGTGTATAAGAAATTGCTTGTATGGTTGCAGCTAAGAGTATGGTGGTTAATGCAACAAAATAACAAGGGCCAACAGGCAGAAACTGGAACACAGGAAGTTCCATGCTAACACAAGGAAGAAGTCAGAGTGACGGAGCACTGGTACAGGTTGCCCACTGAGGCTGTGGAGTCTCCTTCTCTGGAGATACTCAGGACCCATCTGGACTCCTACCTGTGTGACCTACTGCTTCAGAAGGGGTACTGGACTCAGTGATCTCTAGAGGTCACTTCCAACACCTACAATTCCTTGATTCTGTGATAATGGCTCTATGTCCAGGTGGAGGTCAGTAATGCGTGGTGTCTCTCAGGGGTCTGTTCTGGGACCAGTGCTCTTTAAGATCTTTATCAGTGACACAGAGATGGGCATCAAGTGCACCCTCAGCAAGTTTGCTGATGACACCAAGCTGAGTGGTGCAGCTGACACAATAGAAGGAAGAGATGACATCCAGAAAGACCTGGACAGGTTGGAGAAGTGGGCCCAGGGGAACCTAATGAGATTCAACAAGTCCAAGTGTAAGGTACTAGACCTTGGTTGGGGCAATCTCAGATGCAAGTAAAGACTGGGGGAAGAACTCATTCACAGAATCCCTGTGGAGAAGGATACCTTTGGCCCCAAGTGGCACAGAGGTATAGAAAACTAGAGGCATTAGTCTGTAATATGTATGTCACTCCAAAAGTAATGCCTCCTATTTATTTCCATGGGAACTACAACAGATATAAAGAGCATTATAATACTATTTGATAGAGTAAATTCTCAGCTACAAGACAACATTTTTCAACATGGTCACTACCATTAGCTGTGCATTTTCAGCAGAGATGAACAAGAGCCTGCATGTCGCACTTGTATATGTCTGCATCAGATGTGCATGGCCATCTGGAACATGCCTTGTCTTTCACATCACTGTTGCCACTGCTGAAATGCACCACTGATTGCCTCACTGCACTCATATCCACTGTTTGGTCTCCATGCACATTCAGCAAACATTGATGAACTTCCATAGGTGCCATTTTTTTTCCGTACATAGGAATTCCATTAACATGCCTTTGCTTCATACACACTTCCATGTGAGATGCCACTTTGTCAGACTGCCTCTCTGTTGTCATTTGTCACACAGCAACAGAATGTAATGGAACACTGGCAGGAAGGTTCACTCTCTGCTGCCATACCACCAATATCTGCCTCTGACATCATGGGCCAATATAATAAAATATGAGGCATTACTTTTGCATCAGCCCTCATAGTTCCTACACGTTTCTCCCTCCTCACACTTTTCCCCCACTCTAGCATGGAACACATTTTTTCAGAAAATATCTGCCTTTGTCAGAACTGAGTTGTCAGTGGGTTCCAGTGTGGATATTTATTCTGCTCCAGCACGGTCCTTTCCATGGCTGCCTGAAGCATCTTCTCACTCACCTTCTTGATGTTCTAGAAGTCAACATCAAAAGGCTCAAAAGCTTTGATAAATAAATTCAACACAGAAGCTGTTCTTTTGCTATCCACTGAGCTATTTATTTCATCACAGAGAGCTATCAGGCTGATCAGGTATTATTTCTTCTGCTGAATAGTCCCAATCATCCTCTTTTAAAAAAAAAAGTGTGTATGGAAATAAGTTCCAGGATGATCTACACTATCATTTTCTCAGGCATCCATTTAAGGTGTATATTTTGATTGGCATATATTTTCCTCCTTACTTTTCTTGAAGGTAGTTCATTTGCTGTCTTCTAGTCCTCAGGAACCTCCTCAGTCACCACAGTCTCTCAAAGATGGCTGATTTGCAGTGACATCTGCCAACCCCCTCCAGAAATTGCAGATGTATCCCCTGAAGACATTTGGATTTGAGTACATCCAAGTTCTTCAATTGTTGTGTTGCGGTCTAACCCTATAAGGCAGCTAAGAGCCACACAGCTGGCAACAACTAAAAGCACTGGTATGTTATCACCACTTTTTTACTTAAAAATCCAAAACTCAGCAACATATGAGCCTCTATAAAAAGTTAATTCTATCCCAGCTGAAACCACAACATCTTGTTGTAGTGGAATTCCAGGGTCACAGCCTGAACCAATGGGTGGGCTATGTGAGTGTGTGAGTGCCTGGAATGGGGGGTGGTGGTCTGGAGCCACCCCTTCTGTCTCTGCAATACTTCCTGTGCAGTCTGTGTCTGCGCGGGTCCCTCTCTTTGCCCCCACCCTTCTCTCCAGCGCGCGACGGTACGAACGGGGGAGGAACACATTCCTCAGCTCGTCTCTGCGCACTGTTAGCGGGAGGGGTGAGTCAGTTCCTTTTGATATCTTTTCCTCGTGTGCCTGTTTCTCAAATAAAGGCTCTGTCATTGCCTTCATTTGTTCTACACTTGTCTAATCTGATTCTAATCTTCATTGTTTCATACTTGCCCGCTGATTTTAGGATTCTGAGAGTTCTGAAGACAGCTCTTACCAGGGGAAATGAAGGTGAAATATGTCTTTCAGTACCTTGCCATTTTCTATGTCTCCTGCCACCAGGTAACCTGCTCCAATGAGCAACAGACCTACCTTTTATCCAGTCTTTATTTTTTCTGATGCTATATTTCTAGGAGCCCTCTTATTTCTTTTTATATTCCTTTGCCAAATTCAACTCAAGATGGAATTTGACTTTCTGAACTCCATCCCTACACACTCTTTATATCTTTATAGTTCTCCTAGGTGATGTGACATTTTGTTCATCTCCTGTGTGCCTCTCTTGTGTTTGAGTTAGGAGTTTCTTGTTCCTTGCTCATTCATGCATGTTTCCTGCCGCTTTTCCCTGACTTCCTGAATGTCATTATGGACCAGTGCTAAGCTTGGAAAAGGTGATAGAAATAATATTGGAAATTAGCCAGCTTTCCTGGATCCTTCTCTCCAGAACAGTCTCCCATAGGATTTTTCCAAACCCAAACAGGCCAAAATCCAGGATATCCAGGATTTTCGTCTTGAAATTCTATTTTTTCTCTCCTCTCAGGATCCTGCATCTCACCATCTTATTTTCACTACAGCCAGGCCTTCACATCCTTGACTCATTCTTCCTAGTTTGTAAGTATCAGATCCAGCAGAGCATTTCCCTTTGCCACTTCCCAGATCACTGTGTCCCAGTTTGTGGCTATTGCTCCTTGTTCTGTCATTAGGCACCACTGGAAAGAGCCTGGCCCATCCCTTGACTTCCACTCTTTAGATGTTTATGGTCACAAGGGCACACTGCTGGCTCATGGTCACCCTGATGGCCACCAGAACACCTAGATCCTTCTCTACAGAGCTCCTCTTCAGTAAGTCAGCCCCTGACCTGTACTGACACATGCAGTTATTCCTCCTCAAGGGTAGGACTCTACGCTTGCCCTTGTTGAACCTCATCAGGTTCCTCTCTGCCCAACTCTCAGCCTGTTCACATCCCGCTGAATGGCAGCACAGCCTTCCAGTATGCCAGACACTCCTAGCAGCTTTGTATCATCAGAACTTGCTGAGGGTGCACTACATCCCTTCCTCCAGGTCACTAATGAAGATGTTAAACAGGCTGATCCCTGGGGAACACCAATAGCTAAAGGCCTCCACCTAGAGTCTGCATCACTGATCACAATCCTCTGAGTTCTATCCATCAGTCAGTTCTCGGTCCACTTCACTGGCCACTCATCTACCCTACACTTCCTCAGCTTATCTATGAGGGTGTTATGGGAGACAGTGTCAAAGCCTCGATGAAGTCAAGGTATGCAACATCCATTCCCATCTCATCTACCCAGCTGGTCATGACATCATAGAAGGCTAGAAGACTGATCAAGTGTAATTTCCCCTTGGTGAATCCATGTTGACTACTCCTGAAAACCATATTCTCTTCCACTTGCCAGCTCCCTCAACACTTGTGGGTGCATCCTGTTGGAGTCAATGAATTTCAGCACATTCAGTTTACCTATGTGACCTCTGATCAGATCTACCTCTACCAAAGGGAAATCTTCCATTCCTCAGACTCTCTCTGGTTTGGCATTTCCAAGGGGCAGTCTCAGCAGTAGAGACTGAAGTAAAGAAAGTGTTCAGTAAATCCACCTTCACAGTGTCCTCTGTTACCAGAGCACCCATCTTATTCAGCAGCAGGCCCATATGAAAATGGCCTAGTCTTCCTTCTGCAGTTGGCATACTTTCTTGTTGTTCTTGACATCTCTCACCAGATTTAATTCCATGTGGGCCAAAGCTTTCCTTTTCACATCCCTGCATGCCCTGAAATTGTTCCTATATTCCTCCAAAATGACCAGTCTAAAGCTATAAAAGAGGAATGTCAGGTTCATGATTGCTGCACAAAATTCCACAGATAAGTCATAGGTCTCCACTACTGGGAATGGAGTAGGGAAAGAGTTTCCAAGAGTCTATAGAAAAGCCTCCTGAGGCTCCTTTTCTTTCCTCTTGGACAACTGCTTTCTAAGAGTAGATGTAAAGCATCACTGGTTTGCTCTTTGATGCTGTGTTAATTTGCATGGACTTCTTTTCTGCAATGGTGGGTTTGAGGAAGGGAGGTCGGAAAGTGGTGCTCAGATGACCTTTCTCCAGCATGTAGGAGGACAGGAATCTGTGAATTTCTTTTTATTAGTATCTCCTATTCCCTGTTATTCCACTGTGTAATCATATTTTTTTCATAGAATCATAGAATCCTTAGAGTTGGAAGGGACCTTTAAAGGTCGTCTAGTCCAATTCCCTTGCAATGAACAGTGACACCCACAGTTAGATCAGGTTGTTCTTTCTCAGCAGGGCTACTTTCAAGGTTGTATACATATCTGGGATTGCCTCAACCCAAGTGCAGAACCTTGCACTTCGCTCATTAGGTTAACAAGGGCCCACCTTTTGAGTTTATCAAGGTCCCTCTGGATAGCATCCCTTCCTTCTGCCATATCAACTTCACTGCTCAGCTTGGTATCATCAGCAAAATCACTGAAGGTGCACTCAATTCCACCATCTTTGTCATTGATCAAGATGTTTAAGAGTACTGGATCCAAGACAGACCCTTGGGAACACTGCTCATTACTGGCCTCCACCTGGACTTAGAGCCATTGACTACAAGCCTCTGGCTGCGACCTTCCAAACAATTCCTTATCCACTGAATAGTCCAGCCTTTAAATCCATCTCTCTCCAATTTAGAGATAAGGATGTGATGAGGAACGATGTCAAAGGCCTGTTGCCATCTCTTTGTCCACCAATTCTGTCAGGGCCTGTAGGAGCAGCACATGTAGTACTACATTATCTCAGAAGTGGGAGATAGAAACAATCAGACTGCTAGATTTTGGTTGAATGTTCCTTTAGTTAGAATAAACTTCTTAGGCCTCTCATATCTTAAATGTTAATAGTTTTTTTCACCAAAGTACTTTTCAGGTTCCTAGGGTCTTTATCCACCTCATCTTAATCTGTGGCATGGCATAAACATGGCTTTTCTCTCTGGAAGTATTAAAACTTCTTTATCAACAGCTGTCAAATGAGTAGCCTAGAAGAGATATGTGGTATTCATTACAGGTCCCAGCAGAGATGATGAAGAAATTTGTCAAGATTTCTTTGGCAGTTTTGTCGGTGTCAGCATGTCTCACTGTTTTGCTCCAGTTTGATTCTGTGTACAGACATGATACTTTGCTCCCAGAATCCAATCCAGCAAGCAAACTCATTCTCTCCACCAGGCAGCTATAGTAGAATGTGATTATGTTAGTTCATCCCAGGGTCTGATCCTGCCAGTCAGCACAGTTACAGACAGACTGTCACAGTCACTATTCAGGAACAGTTTTTAACAAACCTGAAAGGAAGGTTAATTTGCTAAAGCACTAATTTTAGCCTTTCTTTTATCTTGTTTTCTCTTCAATTCTTTCCTTTTCCCTTTCCCCTTCCTCCCCTTTCTCCTTCTCCTTCTCCTTCTCCTTCTCCTTCTCCTTCTCCTTCTCCTTCTCCTTCTCCCTCTCCCTCTCCCTCTCCCTCTCCCTCTCCCTCTCCCTCTCCCTCTCCCTCTCCCTCTCCCTCTCCCTCTCCCTCTCCCTCTCCTTCTCCTTCTCCTTCTCCCTCTCCCTCTCCTTCTCCTTCTCCTTCTCCTTCTCCCTCTCCTTCTCTTCCCCTTCCCCCTCCCTTTCCCCTTTACATTTCCTCTTCTTTTTCTTTTCTGTATTATTTTCTGAACTTCTGGTGCACATAATCCCTCCTTACCTTCTCTGAGCACTTTTCTGTGGTAGAGGTATGTTGTCTGGTCATATAGACTACTGCTTCAAGTGATCCTCTTGAATGGTCCAGTCAGAGGGACCTTGGCAGGCTGGAGAAACAAGAAGACAGGAATCTCAAGAAGTAAAGAAAGGGAAACGTTCATAGTTTAATATCAGGTAGGTTCAATCCTGGGGAAGTAGAAGAGGGAAAGGATGTGCTTGTGTGTATGTTTTAAAAGCAACAATAACTAAGCACAAAAATGTTCCTACAAAAAACGATATGATTGTGAACAAAAACACAGAATAGCACCTGAAGTTCACAATGGGGTTGCATTCAGCCTGTGAATCCATATACCATATCAAATCAGGATTCAGCTACACAATGCAGAGGGAGTGTCCTGAAAGAGACAGCAATATCTTGATACAAAATGAGAAACAACTAAGCTCCTGTCAACAATTAAATTTCTGTGAATCCCTTTTCCATCTCTTACAGCTGGCCTCCAGTAGTGGTGAAAGTAAAACAGCACAGTCAAATAGAAGTAATTGACTGAAAGACATCTCTGGATATATAATATCCTGCACTGCTATGTGGTGTGAGCAAGGCACTGGATTGCTGACATTCTCTGCAGAGGAGGGGGGATTTGGGTATGCAGAAAATAGATCCTTCCTGAGAAGATGATCTGGCAGCTGCCTCACACTGCCAGCTTCAATGACACAACGTCCCCTCCCCCATGCTGAAGGGGCCATAAAGGAGAGAGGTAATTCCAGCAGTTCAGATAAGGTTGAAATCTCTCAAAATTTTCAGTTTGTTGTCTGGCGTTGCGAGAACCTCAGGAGAAGTTAACTTCCTCCTTTTCATGTTGCTGCAGGGCTGATGGTTTCATTTCAAGTATGAATAACTGAGTTGAACAATGTACTGATTTGAAAGGAGTATTTACTCATAAAGAATACAATCTCTATGGTGTCATCTTCATCTAGTAGTATCCAATTTTAGTGGACAGTATCCACATTTTAAGGTAGCACACTATTTTGTCAGTACAATGAGCTAGAAACCTGCCTACAATTTGTTTATATGGCTCAAACTATTGGGAGCTTGCTAATCTGTGGCACCTTCACTTCCTTCAAACCCTTTGCACTAATTCATTTAAATTGGAAAGAACTGTGTGATAACATAGCACTTCAAATTAGATAGATATCAAGCACTTCAAATTAGATAGATATCAGAGGACAGAGAATAAAAACTGTTGCATGGTTAGTTGCAAAAATATATATGCATGTAATCCAAAAACTTAATATACTGATCATCTTACGTGAAAGAGTTATGTGGATAAATAATTTTTTTCCACCACTAAATCTGATCTCAAGATGTCACTGCTAATTCTATTTATGAGTATTTTATTGTAACACTTGCAAGAAATCTGTAAAGTTTTATGTCATGTAGGTACAATACATTAACTTGTGCAGACCTAATATGATCAATATTAATAATTTCTGCAAACTTTAAAATTCTCACTACAGCATTTTGGTGTCTAGTTTATATTAAACTCTCTTTATTTAACATATTAAGTGCTTTTTCCCATTTTCCCATCTGATGTTACTGCTGGACTCCTGGAGTTTCCTTCCTGGGCTCCTTGTCCCAGACTTCAGACTCTGATCCTGCCCCTGACTGGTGTGATCCAATCCGAAGCTTCTCTAATCTACCAAGTCTTAACTTGGATCAGTGCTGAGGAGGTAATAGTAGTTAGTGCCTAGACTGCATCTTTTCTAGACTGACTGTCTTCTCTGCTTCCAGCACAGCATAATGGAAACTTCTGTTCTTACCCATGCAATTTACTTGTCTGGGTTCAAGTCCTCTCCCTCCTCCATCTCCATCAGCTTTGATGACAAGGAAATTTTTTGCTTTGTTTTAGTTGGGCAGGATATTTGCATAGGCTCAGTACTCACTGCACCATTGCATGCCTTGTGCTACCCACACCAAGTGGTGGCTGCTGCTTGCTAATTGTTTTTTAAGTTTGCCAGGAGGAGAGGAGTTTGAACTTGAGCCTTTAAGAAGGCAGCATCTCCTTCATGACCTAAAGAGGTAGACCTAGCAAATGTCCCAGGACAGGTGACAACTCTAGCCAGCTGCAAGTAGGCATAGCAAAGCAGCAGCAGGGTATGTCTGTCTGATTTGTCTGAATGGATTCTTCTGCTGACCTGAGCAATACCAGAACACAGGGCATTTACTCTGATAGGGACACACTGTTTGCCTGACTGCTGCCCATCATTTTATGTTGTTTTCAAAGTACTTACCATTAGTTATTTATCTTTCTATTGTTTCTTCCATTTCTTACCCATTATGCTGTTACTTGTTCTCTTTGAGTAAAAATATTTTGTATCTGGGGGCTGTAAAATAGGTTGCGCAGTCTCTAGTGCTGACTTGGACTTGGAAATGTGCTAAAGATGTCCTTTCATAATAAGAATGAGGAAACTGAGGAAAGAAAAAATTGTTATTTATAGTTTTTATTCACATTTTTCCATGCTTCTGGGTGAAGCCTGAAGCATAAAAGGTCTTGAAGAACTTAAGTCATGAGACTGGCAATATAAAAGAAACTGCTGTCCTCAGAAAGTGTGTTTCTTCATGCTGTATGAAACTGCCAAGACACATCCGGTAAAGGAGCAGTAATAGGAGTCAGAAAAAAGAAAATGCAGAGACTGATTAGTCTTTGCATAAACAGGCTCTGTGGTTAGAAAGTGTGGTTACTACTTCTCTGAAAGGGTGGTCAGACACTGGGATGGGCTGCCCAGAGAGGTGGTGGAGTCACTGAGCCTGGTGGTGTTCAAAGAGCATTTGGATGTTGTGTTGAGGGACATGGTTTATCGAGAACCATTGGTGAAGGGCGAATGGTTGGACTGGATGATCCTGTGGGTCTTTTCCAACCTTGGTTATTCTATGATTCTATGAAAGGAAGAGAAAGTGACTGTACATGAGAAAGCAAATGCAATATTGATTTGTGATACTTCCCAGGCATCTCTTTGTCCTAGGCAGCCCCTTCAAACCCTCCGTGGCATCTTTCCAGACTATTTTCCATACCTTCTCTTTATCTTCCCTCTTTCCCTCCCTCTCTTCCTTCCCAGTCCTGATAGATAAGGGCCCCAGATAACCTCCCCTCTTAGGCTGTGGTGGAAGATCACTCAAGAACTAGCATGCAGCTTATGTTGCTTACTGGAAGTAACCTGAGCTGCTACTACCTACATAATTGTTACATGAACTAAAAAAAAAAAGCAACAAAGCAAAACCAAAGAAACACAAAAAACCCTCCAAATTTCAAGACTGCCAGTCAGACATCTTGTACAAAATCAAAGTATTTTTAAGGATGTGCACTTCAGTACTTTATGGGGCAGAATTAAAATGCAGTAACAGGTTCCGGTGAGTGTTATGGTTCTTTATCACTTAAGTTTCATCTTTTGTTCTACACTTTTTTCATTACATGCTATACAACGTGCTCACAAATATGACTTTGTTCAGGAAATGAGTTTAAAAAAGCCAAATACATTAACCATATATATCTTGTAGGTGTCCAGGCAAAAATTGAAGAGCTCTCTTTAGAGAGCTATTTCTTTAAATGCCATTGGTCATTTATATAGATAACGTAACACATCATAGTACCTTAAAAACAAGTACAACAAAATAAGTCTCAAAGTCAAGCGATGTAACCACAGCAGGCTTCCTCTGGTAACAGAAGCATCTAACTACATCTCTTTAAGATTCCTTTGGTCTTGTTTGCAGTGCCATTGGCAGTAATTCTTCTCAAAGCTAAAAGCTTCAGGCACTTGGAGACCTAAAGAAAAGAAGGCTCTGAGGAGACTTTGTAGAAGACTTCCATTTCTATCAGCAAACCTATAGGAAAGATGGGGAGTAACTCTACCAGAGAGTGTACTGATAGGACAAGATGGTACAGTTTTAAAATGCTAGAGGGTAGATCATGGATGTCCAATTTTTAGTCTTGCCTGGGCCACACTGAGTGAAAATTGTCTTGGGTGTATAAGATATATAATATAGTTAATATATATAACTAACAAAACATATCTTATCATTTTACATTTTATTAAAACAGTGGTTGTAATTCTTGGCAAGCTGTCAAGGTGTTCATCAGAGATTTTTTATGAAGTTTTACTCTTTCTGTGCTTCATCTTGGAAACCTTTTGTTCACTAATGTACATAACGCCAAAAAGTGATGATATGAATAAGGCATGACTGTGAAGTCAGGGCTATTTTTCTCTGGTAAGATAGGTCCTACAGGTCTAGTAGAGAGACATTACCAATTTTCTGAGTTGAACATCCAGTTGCAACTCTATACTTTCCATTTGAAAACTGACAGATAATGTATTTATGCCGCCTGAAAATGGAATCACAAATATACTAAAAATAAAAATAAAATAAAATAAAATTTGGCAATGTTGAAACTTATTCTTAAATGCCTTTATCAGAATGTAAAGCAAAGCTGCATATTTTTTGCTGTTCACAGGACTGTGCTTAACCAGTGTATCAAAATGCATGAAATAATTTGCCATAACTACTATATGTATTAGAAGGCCACAACAGGGTCTCCCTGGAGCCTTCTCTTCTCCAGGCTGAACAAGCCCAGCTCCATCAATCTTCATAGGAGAGGTGCTCCAGCCTTCTGAGAATCTTTGTGGCCCTCCTCTGGACCCACTTGAACAGCTCCAAGTCATCTTGTGCTGGGTGCCCCAGGTCTGGACACAGCACTACAGATGAGACCTCACAGGGATGTAGTAGATAAGGACAGTCCCTTCCCTGCCCTCTGCCACCCCTCTGTTAATGCAATCCAGGATACAGTTGACCTTCCAGGCTGTAAGCACACACTGCTGGGTCATTTCCAGCTTTTCTTCCATCAGAACACCCAAGTTCTTCTCTGTAGAGCTACTCAATTGAGTTATCTCAGTCTGCATACATATCTGGGATTGTCTTGACCTAAGAATAACACCTTACTCTTGACCTAGTTGAATCTCATTAGGTTAATGTGGGCCCACTTTTCAAGTTTGTCCCAGTCAACGTGTGATGGGCCTTCTCTATCTCTGCTCAGTGTGATTTAAATGCATATGCTTGTTTTCTTCAAGAGTGTCTTAAGGAACGTAAGTGATATGCTGCTGTGCATTTAATAAGGAATTAAATGAGGGGATATTGGGATACCTTGGTTTTCTTTTTGTTAAAAACTTTCTACTCTGCATAGAATAAGTAAATCTTTTGAAGGCAAAGGAGATTAGAGATGTTCAAATATAGTGTTTAGGATAATAATCTGAGAAGATGAACATTTCAGTAGCATATGGAAACTTTTTCATTACATGAATATGGGACAATAAGAATTGACCACTACTGAATAAATTCCAGGTTTAGATACTGCATATTCTGGGATTTGTGGTTTCAAATCTCTCCAGGCAAAAGAAAGAGTTGTTTTCAGGTCACTCAGATACTGAGTGGGTTCTCTAAGCATCAGAATTATTTGATATGCTGAGCAGGAGAACTTTACCACTTACTAATTAGAGGCATGGTGAAACCATCTCTCTAGAGTTGAACAGATGCTCCTAAAAGCTTTCTTCTGTTCAGACCTGTAGGCCTGTAGTTTAGGTCTCTGTTAATAGAGATTGACATCTCATATAGACTGGATCAATGGGCCATAGACTGGATCAATGGGCCAAGGTTAATGGCATGAGTTTCAATAGGGCTAAGTGTCGGGTCCTGCATTTTGGTCACAACAACCCCAGGCAACCGTACAGGCTTGGGGAGGTGTGGCTGGAAAGCTGCCTGATGGAAAGGGACCTTGGCGTACTGTTGGACAGTTGGCTGAATATGAGCCAGCAGTGTGCCCAGGTGGCCAAGAAGGCCAATGGCATCGTGGCTTGTATCAAGAATGGTGTGGTGAGCAGGACTAGGGAAGTCATCCTGCCCCTGTACTTGGCATTGGTGAGGCCGCACCTTGAGTACTGTGTTCAGTTTTGGGCACCTCAATACAAGAAGGACATTGAGGTACTGGAGCAGGTCAGAGAAGGGCAACGAGGCTAGTGAAGGGCTTGGAGAATCAGCCCTATGAGGAGAGGCTGAGGGAGCTGGGGCAGTTTAGTCTGAGGAAGAGGAGGCTGAGGGTAGACCTTATTACTCTCTTCCAGTACCTGAAAGGTGTTTACAGTGAGAGCGGGGTTGGTCTCTTCTCACTGGTGACAGGTGACAAGACGAGGGGAAATGGCCTCAAGTTGCACCAAGGTAAGTTTAGATTGGATGTTAGGAAACACTCTTTACAGAAAGGGTGGTTAAACACTGGAATAGGCTCCCCAGAGAGGTGGTTGAGTCATAATCCCTGGATGTGTTTAAGAGCCGTTTGGATGTGGTGCTCAGAGATATGATTTAGCAGAGGGTTGTTAGAGCTAGGGTACTATGGTTAGGCTGCGGTTGGACCTGATGAGCTTTGAGGTCCTTTCCAACCTGAATAATTCTATGATTCTATGATCTTTTGTCTTGTAGGTCCTTTCCAACCTTGTGATTCTATGATTCTATGAGTCTACGATCTACCTGCCACTGACAGCCGTTATTTATGTAAACACAGTGTTGTAGTGTGACCTTTGGTGCATAATTATATGTATTTTAGCAAAGGAAGATTGTTCACAGTTCCCCCATGAAAGGCTGAAGTCTATGTCATCCTTCAGAGAAAAAAATCCAAGCTGCCAGCCTAAGAGAACCTTCTGCCCCCTCTGCATTAACATATGTTAAGTGACTTCATGGAGTTAAAAAACAATCCCTGTGCAGTACAACACTGGATACTGAGATTTTACAGCTTGTTCACACATTCTCACCTCAGGCTGTGATTTCGTCTTGGGTTACTGTAAAAGTCCTTCTCTGAGGAGCTAATTAGAAGCAGCATGTTCTTTTCTCTGGGGCAACAATAACTGAGAAGTTTTTTTCTTTCTTTCTAAGAATATTTCTGCCACTCTTAAAAGCAAAACTTTTGAGGACAATTCATTTAACTGTTCTTCTTACCTCTGGTGAAAGTGAAGCATTGTATTAGGGAGCAGGATTAAATGATCGTATGGTGTGATAGTAACCTGGCTGCAGATGTAGTGGTCTGCCATGGCTTCTTTATAGTCTGCGGAAGATATACCTAGATAAAATTAAGTGTGACCACCATTTAAATCATGGCAGACTTCAGACTACAGAAGTTTGGAATTCTAAAAGCAAATTGATTTCAAAACTGGCTTACACCTAATCATTAGTATTCTCTTCTGTTGACTTAGGTTCCTAGAGGGACTTCTCATACAAAGTCGATGTCACCAGCTCTTCAGTAAAAATGCTTCATGTCAAAGCCTATTTCTCCTCTGCCTCGTGTGACAGCCAGCATACTCTAATCATACCTACCCACATCAGCTCTGTTAGTGAGCAACCGCTATGAGATTATATCAGAGACCAATGTTCGTTGATCCTTTTAAATGCTACACAAGGAGGATTTAATGCATAATATCAAGTTTACTTATTTGAAGGTATTTGATGTTAGAGAGGATTATGCTTTAGCAGAGTAAAACAGCAATGTGAAGAAATGACAATTCAATACAAATACAGTATAGCAAGTGCAGTATATTTTTTCAATTACAAAACAGTTTCCATTACTGGTCTCTGTGTTCACCATTACTGGGCATCCACAATTGCTGGGAAGATATACCCTTCCTGTGCTGCTGAGATGGAGCCATTCCCACACTTGTTAATGACCTTTGGAGTGTAACACAAATGGAAAAGAGACCAGTTGAGTTGCTTAACTGATGAGCTGGTGGAGGTAGAGCTGGCAGAGGTAGCCCACCTAGGGTTTCTATGGGAGTTACTGAGTTTCCTGTGCCCATTCCTAAAATGCTGACCTCCCTCAGGCATACTTCAGCATTACCCACCTTCACAACTTTTCTGTGAGACTTCACCAGATTTTAGGCTTTTAAGTTTGCACATTTTCCCTAAGCCTGCTTGGTTTCTAACAACAAGGACTTATCATGGACCAAATAGCTCTACATTAGAATTCAATTTCTAAGTACTAAGCTGGTCAGGGGATGGAAGCAAATAATGTATGAGAAGAAACAAAAAGAAATGTATTTGTTCAGTCTTACAAAGAGGAAGCAAAAGGGAGACTGATGTCTACTGCTGTCTGATACGATGAGGAAGAGTGGATGCAAGCTGGAACATGGGAAATTCAGATCTAAAGAAATATGTAAGGAATATGAGATAGAAGAAGAATCATTTTTATCACAAGACTGATCATATCACAGAATCATAGAATTATAGAATTGTTAGAGTTGGAAGGGACCTCTGAGGGCCATCCAGTCCAACTCCCCCGCAATGAACAGGGATACCACAGCTAGATCAGGTTGCCCAGGGCCTGGTCCAGCCTCGCCTTGAAACTCTCCAGGGACAGGGAATCAACTGCAACATTAGGTAACCTGTTCCAGTGTCTTACCAGCCTTTTTTTTTTGCCTATATCTAACCTAAACCCATCCTCCCTGAACTTGAAGCCATTTCCCCTTGTTCTATTGCCACAGACCCTGATTCAGTGCAAGAATGGATTCCCCAGAGACACTGCGGAATATTCATCCTTGGAGCTGTTCAGGACTAGATAGGACAATTGCCAGAACAACCTAATCTATTTAGGCCTGATTTGAGCAGGGTATTTAATAAGATGACATATGGAGGCCCTTCCAATCTCAGCCATTCTGCATGATTCCATGATCTCAGCTACAAAGTAGCCTAATCTACACTGAAGGTTGTTTGTCTCAGGCGAGAAGCTGCAGGCAGCTGGTTTATGTACCTCTGTATGACACTGCAAACTGCAGTAAAGATGTGCAATAGCAGCACTGTACACCTGTATTCGCTTATATCTCATTAGTCTGAAGATATTAACAGTGAGAATGTAATGGGCCAGGCACCAAAGAAGTGAGCCAGGATCTCTGGGTCAGAGATTCAGTGACATAAGTGGAAGAAGGCAGACTGACTTGAGGCTAGTAACTGATATTTCAAGTCTGGCTGGCAGCAGCTCCCTTGCTCCACGCTCTCTGTGTCACACTCTGTGCCAGGCACTGGACCTGAGATGGACCTACCAGAATTGCTGCTGTGTTCCAGCTGCAGGTGACAGGCCTGCCAGGACGTGGGACCTGCTCTGGTCAGCCCAAAGATGGACCCAGAGCAGTATCTCCCAGGCAGTGACTGCGAGCCTCGCTGGTGCTGAGGCCGAGAAAGGACAGCAAGCCTGCAAACAGGCTGATGCTTCCCCTGGGCACTGCCCTGTTCTCCACTGACTCCTGGCTCAGACATGCCCTGATCCCAGTGTTCTTGCTGTGGGCGTGGTCGGGCGCCTGCGCCTGGGCCACCCCCATGAATGCTGGTGAAAACTCTTCGAACAAGGAGAATGCATCCACTGGTGGTGAGGAGCTCTGCGGATTAACTGCAAGTCATTTGAAGAATCCCTTCCTTCTGTCTTTGGCCACCTGCTAATTTCACTAATTGATTTTCTTCCTGTGTTGGGAGATTTCAAGGATCCATCCACTCCCTACAGCCTCTCCTTGTCCTCTCTTGATTTTACAGACCTTATCTTACCCTTGCTGGCTGTCTCTTCTTGGGCTTGAAAAGCTGAAGGCTGACTGGGCGTTTTCAAGTGCAGAAGGACATTTCAGGTTCCTGCACCAGATGACTCTGAATGTTCTTTCCAGTGGGAGCGACCCCATCAGGGTGCTTGAAAATTTCTCTCCTTCTGATTCTTGTGCATGTTGGAATAGATGAAAAAGTTGCCTGCCTCTCCCCTGTGCACTATATGTATGAAGATTTCCTCGAAATGGACTTGCCTATACTGGGGGAACCCAGTGGAGCCTGATTTGGTATCAGAATCTCTCAACTCAGCAATTCCAATACAAACATGTCTATGTGGACCCCAGCTGAAGTGCCTATTTTTAAGGTTATTAATATCACCGAGCACCTTCTCAAACCTGGGATCAGGTTTCAGTAGAAAGAATCTAATTTTTCGCTGACATTGTAAATTTGGAGGGGGAGGTTAAATGTCTCTGAAGAGTAAATGAAGCATTTGGTTCCACCAGCTGCACAGGGAATATGATCTGGGCCAAATATAAAAACTCAGAGATTTATACATT
Source organism: Gallus gallus (assembly GCF_016699485.2). Lineage (NCBI taxonomy): Eukaryota > Metazoa > Chordata > Aves > Galliformes > Phasianidae > Gallus > Gallus gallus. The sequence goes on from NC_052549.1 coordinate 1,066,613, forward strand.
TGTTTTAGATGTTAGAAGTTCATCTAAAGTTATGGTTCTATTTACACCCATACCCGCACAGGTGCCTGCCCCATACTATTTATGGAAGTTTAATATTTCTCCTTTGGATTGATCATATTGTTGCTGTGCAGATTCTGAAGCCTTCCTGGGAGGTAATCTCTGGATGAATGTGTAGATGGACCGTTTTTTCTTCAGAGAAACATAGACACTGTTGACCATGCTCACTTCTGTTTCATCAGCACAGTTCTCAGTTATTGCCAATTAAATGAAACAACATTCATGGCTTTTTTTGGTAATAAGAGAAGTCACGGAGTGCAAGAGAATAAAAGTTATCCTCTTCTTATTTGATAAAATTGTTGTTTTTAGAGAGCACTGTTGGGAAATGCATTTATTTCCTCCTTTGGCAACAGAAAAAGAGACTGTGAAAACAAAAGATTCTGTATATATAGTTAGACTATCATTTTACAGTCATGGGATCACAGAATCACAGAATAGTTCAGGTAGACAGGGACCCCTCGAGGTCCCATGATCCAACCTGTCCTGTTCATGCAGAGTCTCCAAGACCGTCATCTGGGCAGTTTTTGAATATCTCCAAGGAGAGAGATTCCATCTCCAGACCTCTCTGTCAGTGCTCTGTCACATGAATGGTGAAGTATTTCCTGATGTTCACACATAACCTCATGTATTCCAGTTTGTTCCTATTGCCTCTTATCCTGTCCTTGGGCACCATTGAAAAGAGCCTGACTCTGTCTCTTTGCACCCTCCCTTCTTTAAGATCCTCCTGAGTCTTCTGCCCTCTAGACTGAATAGTCCCGTCTCTCTCAGCCTTTCCTCATATGTAAGATGCTGCAGTTCCTTCACAATCCTTGTAGCCTGTCACTCTCTTCAGTACATTCACATCTCTCTTGCAGTGGGGAGCCCAGAACTGCTCACAGTACTCCAGGTGTGGCCTCCCCCGTGCTGAGTAGAGGGGAATCGCTGAATTGTTAGGGTTGGAAAAGACATCTAAGGTCATCTAGTCCAAACATAAACCCATCACCACTTTGTTCCATCAGAAACTCAGGTTTATCTGGGGATAAATGTTCAAGTATCATGAATTATCTTAGGGATTTGTGACATGACCGGCATGTATCTAACCATCTGGCAGACTGTGTGGAGATATTTCCTGTCACAATTTGCTGTGCACTCCAGTACAGTGCTGAAAAATACAACTAGATGTAGAGCAGCTAGGAGCACATATTCAGGTATATATATGTACAGAAATGTACGCATTAAGTTGGCACATTTGATAAATCACGTCATGAAGATTGGTTTTGAGAATGAAATGACAGTTACAAGTGGGGAGAACTTCTATAATACTGAATTAAAATCTAAATCCTCATTTGTTTGTCACAACTGATTGTGCCAAATTGTCACTGATCACATTTTGAACAACATGCATTAGTTTTATAGTTTCGAGTGACTTTCAGGGCTCACAGTCAGAATTTTAGACTAAAATCAACACAGGTAAATTTAGTAGTCTTGAAAATGTCAGAATTTGAACACTTAGAATGAACTAATTTGTGGTTGACTACTACATAATTATAGCTCAGAAGTACAGGCATTGTAAGCACTTCTGCCTTTGTCAAACATGTATACTCCTAATGTTCATCTAAAAACCTTGTTTCCTTCCTTATACTATAAACATTTCTCCACCCAGTCTTTGCCATTTGGATGAATTATAAACATATTTATTTCAGTAGTATTTGTCATTGATAATATCTTTTAGAAATGAGGCCAGATGCAAGGACCTGGGTCGGGGCAATCCCAAGCACAAATACAGTCTGGATGATGTACAGTCTGGATGGATTGATAACAAAACTACAGGTGAAAACTTGAGGTGGATAAAAAAGTGAATATGGTCCAGCAATGTGCACTTGCAAGCCAGAAAGCCAACCATAGCCTGGCCTGCATGAAAAGAAGTGTAACTAGCAGGTCAAGGGAGATGATTCTTCCTCTCTGCTCCATTTGTGAGATACCACCTGCAGTAGTCTGTTCAGCTTAGAATAAGAAGTACTCACAATAAGAAGTACATAGACATGAAGGAAGTGAAGCAGTGGAACGGGTTGCCAAGAGAAGTTGCTGATAAAGTTTGAGATGATCCCTAGAAGTACTCAAGGCCAGGTTGGAAGAGGCTTTGGACAACTGGTTCTAGTGGGAGGTGTTTGTGTCTATGGCGAGGCTAGTTACACCTAGGCAATCTTTAAGACCCCTTTCAAACCGAACCATTCTGTGATTTGTGAATAGCTTTATGCTCAGATGAGTTCTGTCCTCTGTTCACCACAAAATGCTGCATCAGTGCTAGAGAAAATGGCGTGTGTTCAGTGGTCACAGAAGCACTGCAGAAAAAGGAGCAGTGTTACCAGGAAACTGACAACATAACACAGGGCTGGAGAAGACCTGGCAGTTGACAGTGCTCTGCATTTAGCATAGGAGAAGGTGCTGGGCTTCCACCAGTTCACCCTCACCAGAGCAGCAGTTTCCTTATTTCCTCAGCTGAGATGCCCATGTGGAAGTCCTGCCAGAATCTGTCCTGCAGCACAGGGCTTGTTAACATGCCCAGGAAACAATCCACACATTGAATGGCTGCTTGGATTGTTTGGGAACTGTTTGAGTGTCATAGAATACACTAAACAGTGGATTATCTGCATATCAAGAAAGTTTGGCACCTACAGAGTTTGGCTTCCACATAATGCAAAGCATTCAGGCTGCTTCTAGCACAAGCCAAGGGCTCAGTGTGGTAGGCGTGAGGCATACGCAGAGATGAACCAGGACAGAGTACGGACTAGATGCTGAAGGAAGGGGTTTGCCCTAAGACCGCTTCTATGTAGAGAAGAAAATGCTGGAATGCTGTTTCTTGGGTTGTGAGCGTCACATTTCAGGTGACAAGAAAGAGCCCTTTCCAGGCTTTGTGTAGTTTTGCGAGGGAGTGCATGTACATGTGAGAGCACATGTGTCTGTGCAGCCAAATACAGGGCTGCCTGCACACACTCTTGCATCTCCTACAGCCTTGAGCCAAGTGCTCTCCCACTTTCCTGCTGCCTGCACTGTCAGCCAACGGAGAGCTCAGCATCCTTGTGCCAGTGTGTCTGTGTTTTGCTCTGAACAGTGCACTGTCACCATCCTTTTCTTTGGACATCTGTTCTTTTCATGTGAACCTGGAAAATGTCCCAGATGAACAAGGCCTTTACCAATCGTCCTCTCAGGGCATACTGAGCTGGAGATGGTGATCACAAAACCACACCATTCTGTTCAGTTCCCTTCTCTTTTATTTTGATTGATTTGCTTTCCATCAAGCTTCCTCCTTGTCAGCACTGAGCAAATAACAAGTTCCTAATATAGAAGACAAATAGTGAGGTTTGTGCTTTCCTGGCCAGGTCATACAGGGGAACTTTCCAACTATGTTTGTCATTCACTTGTTATCTAAGACACTGCCAGAATATTTTGAGCAGCATGTCCCTGCAGCTCTGCTAGTTGACAGGGGGCAGTTAGAAGGCTGTCTGTCCTGCAGGGAAACACTTCTTTCCCCACCTCACAATGGTCAGCCCCTGACTTTTTCCTCCTTTGGCAGCAGTTTTCCTGCTGGCTTTGTTTCAGGGACACTTCTTGTAAGACAGCAGCTGAATCTGGTAGCCTGACAGAGGTAAGGCTGCCGCAGCAACAAAGCCAGGGGCAAACAGTAGTGTGTATGCCCAGAAGGCATACACACACAGATCATAGACATGCAACATATATACATGCATACACAGCTAGCCACACAGATCAGCACAAACACACTACACTGTCACATAGAGATAGAAACAGCCTGAAGAGACTCCTCTTGTTTCCCTCTCTGACAATTCAGAATAAATTGAATTCAGCATTCAAAGTGAATCTCTCTGATATCCAGGCATAGGCACTAAGTCTGTCCCATAACTGCTCTTAGATACCAGTCTTTTTGGCTCCTAGTACAAGTACTGAGGCCATGGCACCATTCCAGTTGCTGGTACAGACTGTTGTGTCCATGCACACGGAGATATGCATGTACATGTGCTCACCCACCCAGGGCTGGTTGGGACTCCCCTGGTTGCCTTGTCTCTCTGTGTGCCTTTGTGGGTGTGCAGATGCACTTCTGTTATGTCATCTCATGTTGCTGAAGTGCAGCTAGATCAGAAACATCACAGCTCTTTTTCCCTGACAATTGGACTTACTATCAGAGTAAGACAAAAGGTTAGTCTGTCTTTGGCCTGCCTTCATTCTGATGAATGGTCACATTCCTGATGAAGGTCAGTCCCATTCCTACAACTTGGAGACAGGGTCAATGCACACAGTGTATTGTCACTTCTCTCAGGTCTGATCCCAAATAATGATATGGCATTAAATATTTTCTCCATTCAGAAAAGTAATTGAAGAGAGTCACCAGGATCTTGCTCCATTCATTCGCTTTTGAGCAAGAAATCACACCCTTTGGCCACACCTTTATGGATATTCTGTGGGATTTTTATTCCGAGGTCTTTTGTGACCTAGGAAACTGTGAACTGCCTACACTGAATTCCACGGTTTCAGTCAAATAGCAGGACCTTAATCTTGGGACTAAGTGGTATGGACTTTCTGACCTAAATAAAAGGATGATGAGCTGCCACTGATGGATAATTCCCTTTGTCATCCTTTATATATATATATATATATATATATAAATCTAAATAGGCATGCCTCTGCACTGGACTGGACCTAGCCTGAGACAGAAAAGTGGCAATATTCTTATATTGCTGCCCCTAAATTTTTCAAGCTGAATAAGTGTGGTCACAGACCTGCTTCCAGAAAGCACTGACTAGCAATGTGTCTTAGTTTAAGCTGGAATGGAATTCTTTTCTTCAGAGTGACTGGAATGATGCTATGTTCTGGTTCTAGGATAAAAATTATGCTGACAACACACCAGTGTTTGTACTTGCTGCTAAACAGTGCTGTACAGAGCCAATACCATTCTCAGTGAAGGGCCCAAGATGCTGGGAGGGAACAGAATTAGGACAGCTGACTTACACTGCCCACCAGGATATTCCATACCATATGACATCATGTAGAAAGAGTTTTGAAGGGCATGAGGGGACATCTTGCTCTCTTCCACTGCTCAGGAGCTAGCTGGGCATCAGTTGGGTGGTGGCGAGCAATTGCTTGTATGTCACTTCTTATACACATTTATATATACACATGTATGTGTCATAACATTATCCTTTTCTCTATCTTAGTAAATAGTTCTATCTATCTCAACATTCTTTGGATTTTTTTTTTCTGATTCTCTCTCCCATCCCAATGGGAAGAGTGGAAGTGAGCGAAAGACTGTGCGGTGCTCAGCCACCTGCTGGGTTAAACCAGGTCAAACATTTTCCCATGCTCTGAGTTGCTCCAATCTGTGTGCTTGCCTTGGTGGTAGAAAAGTGATCAAAGTAAGTGAGATTCTTGAAAGCTGGTGCACTAGTACCGAAGGCCAGTACAAGGCTAGCTCTATGGACATAGAGACTTATGAGTCATTGCCCTCCAGAGAAGAGCAACTTTGCCTTTACTGCAGACAAAGACACCTTCATGATGACTGTCCACTGAATATTATGCTGAGTTATGAACTATTCCATTTGCTCTTTGACATTTGAGGTTCCTGTGATGAGATCATGTTGAAACACATTGCCCAAAGACAGGTATCTATCAATAACTGGAGTGACAGAGGAACAGGGCAGTCTTAGCACTACTTCGTGTGAGCACTGAGGCACCCAGCAGTGACTCAGACACTCTTTTGCCCATGCTCTCTGACTTGGCAGCCATGAATTTATTTTAGAAAAGCTGTGCTGGTACTTATGCTGTGTATTTATTTTCTAATTTTTAGCAGTATCTATTGATACAGACTGCATAGTTGCTTGGATGTAGTCTTGGATTCACTCCTGAGCCCCTCCTAAAGCCTGGTGTTCCACTTAACCATTTCCATTTCTCTGGCATTTATTTAAACATTAGTTACATGTCTTAGAAAAGAAATAATTTTCTTCACAGTTTAATTCATTTAACAATATTGTGATAAGTACTGTCCATTCCTGGTGCATTGTTACTCTTCTATTTGTCCTGAAAAGTATTCTTTAAATAACCACGGTAAAGTCCTTAATTTCTCTGTAATGAAAAAAACAACATTTCTGCAGAGGCCTTCTCTTCTTATTTTACACTGTGACTATCTGTTGGCTTTCTAACTGTACTTGAAATCTTCACTGCGCCAAAAAACAGAACAAAACAAAACAAAAAAACCTAAACCAAACAACAACAACAACAAACTAAACGAAGAAAAAAACAGCACAAGAAACATCCCATGTGAGTCAAGCTATCTAAAGATCTGAAAATGGCTCCAAAAATGGCTGTAAGTTAAAAATAATGTTTCTCTTAATTCCATTAATAAACATTCTTGTTGCAGTGTCTTTCCAGTTAGGGTAGGCTACTCTCAATAATCAGCGTATGAACCATTGTGCCTTCAGTCATTGCCAACTTTACAAAAGCCATTTTACTCCCCCTTAACAAACAATATATTCTTCTTTGCACTTAGCTGTACCAGACATAAGTCTTGTCAGGCAGAAGAGTGAACAGTCAAAAAAAAAAAAAGTGGGCAGATCATAAAAATCTGTGGCTTATTCAATACAACATTTTACTTGAGAAACATTCCCCCTGGGATTTGCAGCTTGCAAATGCTGTTGTCAGCCACGGTCTCAGTATGAGCAGGGCATGCTAGAGGGATCAGTAAATCCTGTGGAGTAGTTGATGAACCAGCTGACAGGGAATGCCCAGCCTGCTGTGCAGCAGCATTTCTGCTGTCCTCTGTGTAAAACAAGAGCACATAGGAATGTTAGCACCAAAGCAGCAGAATTGCTGAAACACTGATCTTTCAGAGCAAGACTTCTCATCTCAACACGCCCCAACACTAAGATGCAGCTGGGCACCAGACTCTGGAGATGGTAGGACACACTTATTAAAATCTCTCCCCTTGACTAATGAAGTGCATGCTTTTATTATTATCTGTGGGAAGTATCTAGTCTAAAGTGTTTCTGTAATTTAAATAAGAAATAAATTAATTTCGCAATGATTATGAGATAAGACTAGCAGAGTTACTTAACTTCTGAGGAGGACAGACTGAGGGACAGAACTATCAGAAATTTGAACGTATTCGGGGAGAATGTGTGCAGGGCAATTTGGGGCATTTGTGTCTTTTCACATGGCAAAGATAAGCTGTCTTTTATGGGACTAAGAATTACTTCTGAAGACTGCTCTGAACCAAGCACCAAAGCATGGAAAGTCTGTGATGATCTTACTCTCTCTTAATTTTACTCTGTTCACTGTGCTTCAAGATTTAGTTTTGGTGTGCATTTGTGGTAGCACTTCATAGTATAGAAAAATCTGCTACTTAAGTTTCTGTGATGTTTCACACATAATGTTTGTGACTCCTAGAAGAGCTGAGCACCAGTTAATTGTGAAATAGAGAAGCATCTTAAAAACAGCACCTGGACAAGTGCTGAATTGCCAAAATTGCACAGGTATTGGGCTTCTCTCTTCTCAGTAAGCATCAAGGACAGTGAGTTCTGAATGAGGGCATGCCATTAAGAATGTCCCTTCCACCACTGACCAAAGGAGCTGAGGAACTCCTGTTACAGAGAATTGAGTGGGATGGGAAGGCTAGGAGACTCTGGGTAGAACAGGCAAAAAGAGAGACAACAGGTGGTAGAAGGAGTTGAAGAACAAGAATGATGTGGAGCAAAGGGAGATTAGTCTTACAAGCATAGTGTTAGCATGAGAGAGTGGATAGACCATAAAAGGTCTGAGGTTGCAATCTCTGGCAGATAACAGAGTTGTCATAAGGTCAGATAATTAATAGAGAAGAGAAGAGAAGAGAAGAGAAGAGAAGAGAAGAGAAGAGAAGAGAAGAGAAGAGAAGAGAAGAGAAGAGAAGAGAAGAGAAGAGAAGAGAAGAGAAGAGAAGAGAAGAGAATCATTCAAATGGAGGAACCTTCAAAGATTGTCTAGTCCAACTGCTTGGCTGTAGATGACTTCCTTTTGAATTCTGTGAATGCAAAGAACATGCATTTCATCCCTTATCTCTGCCATGGCTGTACTCTTCTCAGATAGAGTTCCATACTACTTTTGATCAAAACACCAGTTTGACCACTCAGAGCATTTCTTAACAATAGAATAAGGTGCCATGCATTGACTTAGAGAGCTATTGCTGGATGTTCTTGTATTACCTTTTTTATCCAACCCAAACCATTCTATGATTCTATGATTTTTCTGCCATTGCCATGAGGGTTCATCCACAACCTCAAATTACTCCAGAAAGCATTTTGTTTGTTTGTTTGTTTTTCTGTGTTTATCCTGATTGTTTACTTACATGATTTCAGTACTTTTGTACTGCAATGGTGGACATAGTCCATCCTTTAGATCAGATTCATAGCTACCCAAGGAAGGTCTTTTTCAGGATAGAACAAACATAAAAAATGTTTCAGAACTGTGATTTAGTATTCCATCAGAGGGTGAAGTGTTAATATTTCCAAGAGCACTGAAGGAAAGGAAAGCTTCCTTCTTGACCCAAACTGTAATGCTCTCTTCACTCAATAATGTATCTGCCATGAAGGTCACTTTCAGACTCTATATCTAAAAGCACTAGCAGCTTGCAAAATAAAGTATGTTGTTCAATGTCCTAGTTTACACCCACCCTCTCAGCTATCCCAGGAGTGTCCCACATGCTACCTGCTACCATGCTACCACTTCCCTACTACTGCTTTCCCAAAGTGCATCTCCCTTTTGTTGTTTTCGATTAATTTTTTTGGCGATATGGTTCACAGGGACTTTTAATGGGAGGAGGCTCTAGGCACAGCCTGCCTGCCCATTCCTTCCGCAGTGACAGGGCAAGCAGAAATTCAGAAAACAGATTTGAAGTGTCCCTGCCCATGACAGGGAGTTTGGGCCATGCAGCCCAAACCATTCTATTATGATTCTATGATTCAGATAGTCAGGAAATGGGCATTAAATGGATGGAGGGACACTGGGTTCACAAAAGTAGTGTGGATCCCCCTTCTTGAGTAGGTCCAGCTGTTAAACACACTGCCAAGAGAGTCTTCTGCATTCCTGTGTACTTTCTCAACCTTTTGCTCTCCCTCTCATTCTCTCCCTTTTCCTCTTCCTTGCCTTTTCTATTTTTTTCTCTTCCTCCGTCAATAGAGAGAAATGAAATTTTTTGACAAGGCACTGCTAATGGAGCCTTATCAGTGGTCTGAGTACATGTCTTGGACATGCTTTGGGAACAGGAATGCTGAATCTAGCATTACTGACAAGAGGTGTCTGGTAGGAATCATTTTTTTTCCAAGATCAGTTACCTTTGCATCAGCACTTATCAGGTCACAAGCAGCCTGACTCCAGAAATAGTGTGCCAATACAAAATGACTCCTGTCCTCCATGTATGGCAGTGAATCACAAAGGGAGGAGTAACTAATTTTCCTTACCACTGCCATTAATTTTCCACTCAGATTCTGAGAAGTCATTTCTGGGATGCTCAGTGGTAAGGCCAGGTCAGCCCAGTGTAATGTGCAGTTTCAAGTAAATGGTTGGACCAAGATGTCATAATTCAAGGGACCTGTAATGTTACTTTTCATCAGCTGAGTTAGGAACAAATTCTCAAGACGTAATTGCTGACAGATGAGAGCCTTAACATTTTCAGCTGCTTCGTGACTCTTTCACAGTTGGCCCATGTAATTTATTTTGGATAGTCATAGTAATATTTTCCAAGGGGAAGAGAGATTTTAGGCATCAAACTTTGGACCTGGGTCCATCATTGTATTCCCTAGTCAGTCAAGAGGCTGAATAAGGTACCCATGGATCTAGAAATATTTCTGCATGTTTTACTGATCTGCAGTTGCACTACACTGATTTCAGAATTAAGCTTTATTTTTAAGTTTAGTTTGCATAATCTTCTCTTAAAAAAAAAAAAAAAAAAAAAAGCCAAAAGCAAGGACTAAATCAACCCTCCGAGAGAGCACTGTGTCTGATGTTCCACATGCAACATGAATGGAGATTAACCCAAAGTGTTCTTCTGCACTTGCAGCTTTGTGGGTTTTATCATTCACATGGGAGGAACTGAACAGTGCAGAAATATTCTTCGGGCTAACATCCAAAGGAAAAGTTTTTCATAGCATCAGCTGCATGAAAAGGACTTGGCTAGAAATATGCTTCTTAATACAGAAGTTGTTCTTTTTCTGCCTTTCAATGTGTGGTAGAAGATATTTTGTCTGGAAAGAAAGAATCTCGGGTCTTTTTGGAGCATGCTGAGGAAGGGAGAGTGGAGAGGGCTGTTTGTTTCCCTTCTTTGGATCCCAGATATCACTGGCATTGATGCAACTTTCACAGTTTCACACATAAAGATGCTGTCTCTCAAGAGCTGTCATACACAGGGTGTCATCTTCTCCTTCCAATATATTTAGTTGCTGCTTAGCAAAGTACATCCATATTTGGTTACAACATGAGAGGACTCCATGGGTCTAAGCCTCAGTGTACCTGGGAGAAAGAGAACCTCCTGATCCTAAATGCTGGTGCTGCAAGTACACTCTTTGCTGTGGTCGGTCCCAGCATCTTTCCTCACACTCCCTCCTCTGCATCTCTTTGGCAGCAACTCCAATTCCTTTCTCCAGCAGCTTCACATCTCCTTGAAGTACTCTATGGAAACAGTAGTGCAGAGCTAGCTAGTAATTCAGGGGGCACATAACAGTCACTGTACTGAGTGTACTGATATTAGTACTGCCCATAGCACATGAGTGTCCAAACTTTGGCTTGCCTGTGACACACTGAGTGAAGAGGAACTGTCTTGTCCTGCATACACACATGTTGTTCCAAAGCCTCCTATTTATTTCCACAGAAACTACCACAGAAACAGAGAGCAGAATAACACAGTTCAAGCAAATACATAACACGAGTTTTTCACAGTCACTGCCATCAACTATGAATTTTTGCCAGCAATGAATAAAAGCCTGCGTGCTGTACTTGTAAAAATCTACCAACAGAGTTGACCCATTGTCACTGTCTGTCACCACTGCTGAAATGCACCACACATGAATTCACTGTATGCCACTCCACATCCACTGTCCACATCCACTTTTTATTCTCCATAAATGTTCAGTGAGTGTCAGTGAATGCTGTCGTGGGCTGTTTTGTCCTCACGAAGGAATTCAATTCCAGGCCTTTGCTTCAAATGCATTTCCATGTCAGGTGCCATTTTGTCAGTGTCCCTCTGCTGCCATCTGCTGCACAACAAGAGAATGTAACAGGATATTGGTGGGAAGGTCTAACCTCTACTGCCATCCCAGTAACATCTGCCTCTGATGTCATGTGACAACATGATAAAACAGGAGGCATTACTTTCAGAGCAGCTCTTGTCTTGTAGACAATATAGTTAACGTATATCAAGTAACAAAGCTTATTTTAATTTTTAATGTTCTCTATTAAAATGTATTAAAAAGAGGGCAAAAACCCCCACAAAACTAGTAGGATATTGAAACAAACAGATCACGCTGGTTCGATGGCAGTGGTTGTAATTCTCACTGAGCTCTCAAGGTGCTCATCAGAGATGTTTGATGACATTTTGCTCCTCCTGTGCTTCATCCTTCAAAACAGTTGTTCACCAACATACACACTGCCAAAAGTGATGACATGAATGAGCTGTGACACTGACGTGAGGGGTATTTCTCTCTGGTAAAAGATGGCTGATAATGGTCTGGTGAAGTGACACAGTCACATTTTTGTTTCCAGCTCCAAACATTCCGTTTGAAACTTTGCAGATAATGTATTTATGCTGACTGAAACTGGAGTTGCAAATAAAACAAAACAGTGGTGATTTTTTGGGCAATCTTGAAACCTGTTCCCAAATTCCTTTACCAAACAGGAAGGCATGGCTGCATATTTTTGCTGTTTGCAGGATGATGTTTAGCCAGTGTATCAGAACCCATCCAGTCACTGTCCATCAGGTGAGCTGTCCCTGCCCCACACCCCATCCCTGGGCTCAGCCCAGAGAGGCTCACGGCGCAATGCAGTCCAGTTGGTGGTGATGGGCAGAGCTGCCATGATTGTGTGGGGCAGGGATGGCCTCAGGGACAGCTGGGCCAGGCTGTATTGAGACCATAGGCCATGGGTTAGATATGCCTGCCTTAGCAGATACACAATGCATCAGGGTCCAGCACTGCCAGGATGGCTATTCGTTATTTCTAGCTTCACTGGTCTTGCCTGGCAGGCAGTTGCCTTTGTAAGACTCTTATTCCCTGTAAATGAAGCAACGACATTTCTTTACAAGTGACCCAGATTATAGCGCTCTTTGCTTCAGAGTAAATCTTCTAGTGAAATCCAAAGGTGCTGAGTGCTAAGGCTGCATAGACCTCTTGCTTCACTGCTGAGAAAACCTACTGCAGTCGGTAGCACTATATGTGCCTTGAAGTTTTTCTTTGTAGCCTGATTTTCCTCATTTTTGTCCTTCCCATGTGTTTGTTTTGTTTTACTTTTTGTTTGTTTTTGTTTGTTTGGGCTTTTTTTTAGTTGTCACTGTGTTAGGGTTGAAGAACACTGGCTTTTAGCTGCAAAAGGAGGACTGGTGGCAATAGCTACCAGGTTTGGTGTTTCACTATTTTCTCACAGTGTCAGGCTAAGAGATTCCTTTCATACTGTCATGTTTCTGGAGTTGTTCCCATTTCAAGTTTTAAAAATTAAAAAAAACAGTTCCTCTCGCTATTTACCCTTAAACATTGATTCTTGTAGAAACTAATTCAAATATTAACTTAAAACTACATTGTTGGGAAACATTGTGTAGTGCTGCAAAAATTTTCTTGCTCTGTTGGCAGTAAATGTTACAACACTTAGAGTTCTACTCCAAAAAATTAATTGTTCTTAGACACATCATTTGAAAGAAACACACTCATAAGTAACTGTAAACTGCAAATAGTACCACTGTTTCTGCTGTGTATGCAAAGTTTATTCTCTAGACATTGACATGGTTACGAAGACAATGCAGAAGAAAGCAACAGAGGGTTCACATTTTGTGCACTCCTCAGGCCACTTTACTGCCTCATGACTTCCTCACTCTTCTTCTATCTTCTTACTGTGAAACTCCCGGCTCTTCACTCGGAGCTTGTTGACCTGTGACTCTGCAATGTCAGCCCGCTCCTCGGCTTCCTCCAGCTCATGCTGGATCTTGCGGAATTTGGAGAGGTTGACATTGGACAGCTCCTCCTGTGCAGGGAGAGGGAGTTGGTGGTGAGAAACCAAGAAAGGCGTTTCAGTACTCCTGTCCCTCCATCTTGAGGTCTATCATGTCTTTGCCAGGTTAAGGCATAGAATTCTTATCACCACTCTATCAGTGGTTAAACATAAGCCTCCTCAATCTCAACTATTCATGACACAACTATAAAGTTGAACACCTTGCCTCACATCTGACCACTAAACTTTACACGAACCTAATTCTGTTTCCATGCTTATAATCAAATGTGTGATTCTCCCTTGGAAAATGACTCTTGATACCACTCAGCATGGTACTTACAGCCTCCTCAGCTTGTCTCTTGTAGGATTTCACCTTCATCTGCAGTTTGTCCACCAGATCCTGGAGTCTAAGAATGTTCTTGCGATCTTCCTCAGACTAAAGCAGTTGGTCAGCAGGAAAGAGGGAGAATTGGTTTTCCCCAAACCACAAAATGACATTTTCTCTTCGACTTCATAGAAAAATACCTTGACTTTCTGTCAGATGGGTATGTCAACACAAAGATGCCATCAGCCTTACCTGGTATGTCAGCTCCTTCACCCTCCTCTCGTACTTGCGCACACCCTTCACAGCTTCAGCGCTGCGCTTCTGCTCAGAATCAACCTCCCCTTCCAGCTCCCGCACCTGCAATGAGAAACCCATATTTGAAGCTTCCCTGCTATCTCTGACCTGGTATTGCACACGCTTGCACAAATACCAGCCCTACGCACCCTGGCCTCCAGCTTCTGAATTTGCTTCTTGCCTCCCTTCAGGGCCAGCTGCTCTGCCTCATCCAGGCGGAGCTGCAGATCCTTCACTGTCTGGTCCAAGTTCTTCTTCATCCTCTCCAGGTGGGCACTGGTGTCCTGCTCCTTCTTCAGCTCTTCTGCCATCATGGCTGCCTGGAGAAGAAAGAATCACAGGTATTTTGTGACTGGAGGTATTTTGAGGGAGAATGCATCCACCATCAGCAGTGACGGAGTGCTCCAACTCACATCGGTGATGGCCTTCTTGGCCTTCTCTTCAGCATTGCGGGCTTCCTGGATGGTATCCTCCATTTCACTCTGAATTTGGGAAATGTCTGTTTCTAGTTTCTTCTTGGTGTTGATCAAGCTGGTGTTCTGTTGAAGATAAACCACACAGCAGATATGATATATATATTTATATCATTGCTCGTATTCAGTGAAAACCATTTCCCTACTTTTACTTAGAGTTCTATTAGTTTTTTATATGAATAATGATCCTTGCTGATAATAGTAATGGTAGAGGTCTGTTGAAGTTATGTTATTAAAAAATGTAAATGTTTAATGACTAGAAGCTTTCAACCCATGGACTTGCCTGGGTATGGAGGAGCTGCACACGCTCACTTGCATCCATCAATTCCTGCTCAGCCACTTTTCTTGAGCGCTCTGTCTGTTCCAGGGCTGCCCGTAGCTCCTCAATCTCAGCCTGCAACAGGTTTGCTCTGCGCTCCACCATGGCCACCTGCTCCTTCAGGTCCTCCTGTGTCCTGAGAGCATCGTCCAAGTGTATCTGGGTATCCTGGTCAGAGATATAAGACAGAGGTGAGAAATTGTGAGGCACATTTTTCCTATTTTCTTATTTCCTATTTTCACATCACTGTGGAACTGATAGAAGACAGGAACATTTTTAGCAATATAAGAAAATGGTGAGCACATCTTTGGGTCAGTCTTACCTTGAGCACTCCTTGTGTGTTTCTCAGATTCTTTTGTGCCTCTGCAGCAACACGGTTAGCATGGCTCAGCTGGATCTCCATTTCATTCAGGTCTCCCTCCATCTTCTTCTTCAGCCGCAGGGCTTCATTCCTGCTCCTGATCTCAGCATCCAGAGTGCTCTGCATGGACTCCACAATTCTGAGGTGATTTCTCTTCAACTGGTCAATTTCCTCATCTTTCTCTGCTATTTTCCTGTCAATTTCAGACTTGACCTGGTTGAGCTCCAGTTGGAGGCGCAGGATCTTCCCCTCTTCATGTTCCAGGGAGGCCTAGGAAAAAGAAAAAATAAAAACAAAACAAAACAATACAAAGTAATACAAATAAAACATCACTGAATAAATGAAAAAAAAAAAAAACCACAAACATTTGATGAATTAAATGGCATAGAGACTAAAGAAACCAAAATCCCATAGTCACTACTGCATAGCATCATCATTGCACAAAAAAGAAAAGGATTGCCATATAATGGAAGACTGTAATTATGTTTAACACCCTACGCTTCTCGTGCCTGGAAGTTATCCTTACATGCATACAATTTCACAAATGATATTAAGGTTTCTAATCTATGTTAAATAAACAATTGTACATAACAAATGGTAGGCAAACAGTTAAGGAAAAAAGAATGCACCTCAGCTTCTTCCAGAGCAGCCTGGATTTCAGACTTCTCCTGCTCAATCTGCTTCTTGACTTTCTCCAGCTCATGAATTGCCTTTCCTCCCTCTGCAATCTGCTCCGTGAGGTCAGAAATCTCCTCTGCAGGGAAGAGTGAAAAATCGCATGGTCAGATACAGAGCATACAGGGAAAGGCCCTGTCACAACAGCGTAACAAGTCTCCTCCCACCACTGAAGGCACAGACCCAGGTGGAGAGGTGGGCCGGAAAGCTTCTGAGAAAGCCCTGCCAGCAGGAAAGACTGAGCGACTTACGCTGCAAGTTCTTGTTCTCACGCTTCAGTGTTTCCAGGTGGTCCAGGGACTCCTCATAGGCATTCTTCATCTTAAACAGCTCTGTGCTGAGGGAGCGAGACTCCTTCTGGGAGGCCTCCAGTTCAGTCTGTGTTTCCTCATACTTCTGCTTCCACTCCGACAGGATCTGAGGAGCAACAGGGCGTGAGTATGGATGTGGCAATCATGTTCTGCTCAGGAAACACAGGGCTGGAGCCCAGAATACCTTGTCAAAGTTCTTCTGCTTCTTGTCCAGAGCTGCGCAGGCAGCATTTGCTCGCTCCACGTCAATCATCAGGTCCTCCACCTCATTCTGCAGCCTCTGCTTTGTCTTTTCCAGGGAAGCGCATTTGGCATTCACAGCTTCAACGTGTTCCTCGGCATCCTGCAGGCGCTGTGCCAGCTTCTTCCTGGGAAGAATAAAGCACATACCACAGTCAGCAAACAAAGAGTACATCTTACTCTGTTGCTTTTCTTAATAGCATACCTAACCAGTTCATAGTCTGTAATATACATTCCTTAGTTCTCAGTCTGCCATTTTCTGCCTTCTGTGCATATTTTCATTTTCCAATCCACACACATTAAGGGATTAATTTTCCCTTCTCTTGCCATCCATCCCAAAGCACAGCATTGGCTTCTTCCTGACAGTACTTCAGTGATCTCTTCAATTTTCTGTTATTACTTTCTGTCAGCCTTCCCCACTTTCCCCACATACTTGGCCTCCTCCAGCTCCTCTGTGCGCTGAATAGCATCTGTCTCATATTTGGTTCTCCACTGGGCCACTTCGCTGTTGGCCTTGGACAGGGCACGCTGCAGCTCACCCTTAGCTTCCTGCTCCTCCTCATATTGTTCCCGGAGCAAGTCACAGTCATGGCGGGCTGACTGCAAGGCGTGGGCCAGGGCACTCTTGGCCTAGAGTAACAAGAGTGTTTGGAAAATGAATGGAAGCTTTCAAACTGAAATGTTTTCAAAAATTGTTTCTTTATGAAATTAAAAAAGTCCTTTCAAGGAAGAAGAAAGTGTTGAGTATTCACAACAAGAACAATGAAAAGCAGCAGAGCTAACATGGAGAGTCACACTGTTTTCATCTATGTCATCATACTAGTTCTGTCATTAAATGCTTGTCTGAAGCACCTCTTAGTCAGGAAAATCCACTGGATAAGACAGAATTTTGGAAAACGTCCTCACCTTTATCTCCTCCTCTAAATGCCTCTTGAGTTCCTCAATCTGTTGGGTGAATGCCTGCTTGCCTCGAGACAGCTGAGATATCAGAGCATCTTTCTCCTCCACTTGTCGTGAATATTCACCTGGGAAAGTTTGCAGATACACAGGCCTTTAATTGCCACTGATGACAGTGTTGTGGACAATTAGGGCATTTGGCAGAGCTTACAGAAATTTAATGTCTTTTTCCACAAGTTTTGTCCTCAAAGGAGAGAAAAGTCCTTCTACACCAACTCTCTGATGTTGTACAATGACACATCAGAGTTGTGAAAATCTCACCTGATTCTGTCTGCAGACGAGCTCTTTGAGCATTGAGGTCATTGATCATCCGCTGATGCTCCTCTTCTTTTGTCTTAATCTCACTCAGCTGATCCTCCAATGCTCGGCATGTCTTCTCCAGACTTGCCTATATATAAACATAGGTAATACAAGCAGAGTCACTCTTATTCAAAGAAAAATAATACTACTTCATGATGTTCTGCTAAGTATTCAAGAGAAGCAAGGAACAGATTGCTCCTGTGAGCACTCACTCTGTAAGACCTATATTATACCTTGGCTTTGGAGACAGACTCCATGTTGCTGGCCAAGTCATCAATCTCCATCTTCAGCTCACTTTTCTCCTTCTCCAGCTTCTGCTTGACTCGTTGCAGGTTGTCGATCTGCTCCCCAAGCTCCGCTGTGCTGTCCGCATGCTTCTTCCGCAGGGCAGCAGCCGTGGCTTCGTGCTGCAGCGTGGCCTCTTCGAGGTCACGGCGCATCTTCTGAAATTCTGCCTCACGCTTCTTGTTCATATCAATCTGAGCTGCTGTAGCCCCTCCTGCTTCCTCCAGGCGCTCACTGATCTCCTCCAGCTCCCTGGAGAGGTCAGCTCGGTGCTTCTCTGCTTTTGCCCGAGAGGTTCGCTCTGCCTCGATTTCCTCCTCCAGTTCCTCAATACGGGCCTGGGGAGCATCGGGCACCCTTCACACCCATGTCCTTCCCCTTCAGATGTTTTCTGAAGGGCAGAAGGGAAGGACCAGAGACTTGCCTGCAGCTCCTTGATCTTCTTCTGTAACTGCATGCCCAGGGCTTGCTCATCCTCAATTTTGCTCTGGATCTGACTGATTTCAAAGTCTTTCCTTTTGCACAAGATACATGGTGTTAGTGCCTGAACAAAACATCTAAGTGTACCCGTCCAGCACTCAGATGTCCCACAACCACACTTACTTCTTCAGTTTCTCATCCAGCTGCTGTTTATCATTTTCCAAGTCCATTATGCTATCATGGGCCAACTTCAGGTCTCCTTCAAGTTTCCTCTTAGCTCTCTCGAGGTCCATGCGCAGCTTCTTCTCTTGCTCCAGAGACCCTTCCAGCTAAACCAAAGGAGATCATTAGTGCTCTGCCAGCCATGTTTATCTCCACAACTGTCCTATAATAGCCGTATGCTTTTGTTCTTACATCGTCTACTTGCTGCTCCAGCTTGGTTTTAGCTTTGGTCAGCGTATTGACTTTGTCCTCTTCAGCCTGCAGGTCATCCAGTGTCTGCTGATGGGCCTCTTGGAGGGCTTTCTTCTCTTTTGTCAGCTTGGCAATGTTCTCGTCCAAGGCTGCCATCTCCTCTGTGAGGTTTTTCACCTTTGATAAGAAGGGAGCAAGTATAATTAAAGCAAGTAGATTCAAGACTCTTGTAACATTTGGACTTACAACTCTCTTGAGTCTTTTCCAACTCAAGACATTCTGTGTTTCCAAAAGCACAATGTTGTTTTATTGGAGTGTGAGTGACATCTTCTGCCTCATACCTTGTTTTCAGTGGCATGCTTTTCCTTCTCAACTTTGGCCAGTGTTAACTCCAGGTCATCTATGTCTTTCTTCAGCTCTGAACATTCATCCTCCAGTTTCCTCTTCTTGGCTGTCAGTTCAGCATTAATTTCCTCCTCATCCTCAGCCCGTTCTGTCACCTCCTTAATTTTGGCTTCCAGCTGGATTTTGGTTTTGATGAGCTGGTCACACCTTTCCTCAGCATCAGCCAAGCTGTCTGCTTCCTATGGGGAGATACAAGATATCTTTATTTTCTGTATCTTTTTTTCTTTTTTAATTTAAATCTTTTATCTTAGTAAATTGACAAGTCTAAAAGCTATATTTGAAATAGCTGTTCCACTCATGAACTCTTTTTTCAGTTTCTGTATCTGGAAGAAAATTATGCACACTGTCCTTTAGGCATCATTTTGATTTTGTTTAAGCCCTTTCAAATCTGTCTCACAGAAGTGGTAGTTGTGTGGATACCTCTTGCAGTGACACAAATCACAGAAAGTTGATCACCTGGACTTATTAGCTTTTTCCTTTATACATGGTAATCAGCTTCCCTTTTGTCATTGATAGTGCTGAACAGAGTAATATTTGTGGATGTAAAGATTCTGTTCTTTAGAAAATAATGCTAGATAAAGAAGAATATCACTCTTTTACATTCATTAGAATTGTTGCACATCTTATAGTGGCATACTTGAATTTCTAACTACTGTGTCTGGTGTTTTTAATGCTGATTGAAGGTTCCTCTGTATTCTTTCAGGCTTTGATATTTTACTGGGATAGCTTTCTACTAAATGGATTTAGCCGACAGACACCTTTACTAGTAAGACATTCAAAACTGGCATTTTTCTTGTTTAGACTGAGAAAAAAATATGCTTCAGTTTTCTAACTGAACACCAAACAATTACATGACTAATGGAAACACAAGTGTATTTGGTAATTCAAGTTTTTTTTCAGTAACTTCTTGTGGGTTTTTTTGTTTTCTTTGTAAGATGGGCTTTGAATAACAAACAAAGCTGTAATAAATATATTTAAATGATACTTTAGTTTTTAAAACTTTTTGTGCCTGCAAGGTTCATGGATTTTAATAATAACACATCTACTACACAGCGTATAGTGAAAATCCAAATTGCAGATGCAAATAGCTAGGATGCTCAAAAATGAATGCAAATGCTTTTTGCTTACTCATCTTTGCTGTTTTGTGCAGTACTATATTAAGGGTAAAGAATACAGAGGTATAAAGTGCCTATCCAGAGATTATGATTTAATATTATTATACATACATCTGCTCCCTAAATTTGGTATATGAGTTTTGTGTTTGAAAATTACTCACTAATGCCCGCAAACTACAGGATGGACAGGGCTCAGGAAGCCTTTTCACCTTTCCAAAATCCCCCTGTATAAGGGTGCTTCTTTTCACTTTTCCAGGCATTACTTAACCCTCCTATGCATAGTAAAACACCTTTCAACAACCCTGGGAGGTGAGACTTTTTCAGAAGCAGGAGCTCTGTATTCATTTCTTCTTGGACTGAGGCAAGTTTGCAAGTATATTTTCCCATTCCTCAGTAAATGAATAAAGACTAGTTATGTGGCAGCTGAACTTACAACTGTCAGTTTGAACTCTAGATTGAATTTAATATTCAGAATGCATTCATGGTTTACTTTAGATCTTGGTGAGACAGATCTACATCTTGCAAGACTCACTGAGTATCTCATGTTGACTAGCTGTAGATGTCGTCTTCCACATAAAGCAAGAGAACTGACTCACATCTCAAGCACCATTTTACTTTGTACTGAATATCAGAGGGCTCACCAGGCCACTGCTAGACAATATTTTATTCCACTTCACAATCAGTATGATGCCTACCTCACTAAATAGCTGGCATTTCATCATGTATAATCTGAATGTCATCTTGGGAAAGAGCAATCTGAATTTACATGCCCTTTTTCTGGGTGGAAAATAAATGGCAATACTCACAGCCTGCACTTGGAGCTGCAAGTCATTTTTCTCCTGCAGCAGGGACACCATTTTCTCCTCCAGCTCCTTCCTCTTTGCCTCAGACTTTGCAAGCTCTTCCTTGGTCTTCTCAAATTCTTCCTTCATGTTGGCCATCTCCTTCTCAGACTCTGCGCTCTTCAGCAGGGGCTTGATCTTGAAGAACAGCTTCATCCAGGGCCAGTGCTTGACATTCATGAATGAACGAACGTTGTACTGGATGCAGAAGATGGATTCCCTGAAGCATAATTGAAACGTACATTTGATTATTTTGTGTGATATGATCCTCAGCATTTCCCCCAAAATACAGTGTCTTTAACTGAAGATGGGGAACACCTACCTCCTCTCCACCATTCTCTGGTACTCCACTCTCATCAGGAAGCCTCTGCACCTGGCCTGTGTGCGAGTGATGAGCTGTGCCAGCTTCTCATCTCTCATCTCCTCCAGGAGTCCCAGCAGCCCAGCTTTGAAGAACACCTGAAGAAAGGAAACATTGCAGCACATCACTGTCAGGTGGAACAAAAAACAGGCATAGGGATTGAGTCGAGGAGACTTGGTACCTTGGTGTGACCAAATTTGTACTGGGTGTGGTCCACATCAATTGACCCAAGAAGCTTCTCAGAAGCTTTCTTGCTATCAATGAACTGTCCCTCAGGGATGGCACTGGCATTAAGCACCTTGTACCTGTGAGAAGCAAAAGAGGAAGTTAAGGCTGTTCTTCCCAAATCTCGACATTACTTACAGTCATGCTAAAAGGCCGAGTACTCTTACCTCTGTTTAAAGTCTGCATAGAGGACTCTGCTGGGGAAGCCTTTCCTGCAAATCCTGATCCCCTCCAGCACGCCGTTACAGCGCAGCTGGTGCAGCACCAGTTCATGCTCCATGGCACCTAACAATTAATTTTGCAAATGAATATCACTGTTCCCACCATCGAGGGAAGTCATTTCAGTATCTCTGCTGGAGCATCTTACCAGGTGTTTTTGTTTCATTTGGGATGATGCAGCGGACAAAATGAGGGTGAGTACTCCGTAGGTTGGTCATCAGTTTGTTTAGGTTCTCCTGTGGGACCAGAAATTGGTATTTGTTTAAACAAAAGCTTTTATTCTCACTCTTAGATTCCTTCAACTCACCATTAAAGGTTCACACACCTAATAATGGATATGTACTTGCCTGAAACTGTTGCAAAATTAGTTTAATTCTAATTTGCAGAGATAAAAACAAACAAACAAACAAAAAAGGCAAAGAAAGATTTAAAAAAAATAATAAAATTCTTACCCGAAAAAGAGCTGAGACAGTCTGGAAAGAAGACCCCTTCTTCTTACCACCCTTCTTGCCACCACCACCACTAGCCTCTGATAAGTGAAGACAATAAAATATTTTTTATGTTTTTCAGACCAATTCATTATTCTGCAGTTTTGCAGAGACACTGCACACCAAAGAGTTGACATTTCAGAAGAACTGACCTGCCTCTCCACCAGCAGAGGCAAACAGTAAGGCCAGTGTCTTCACAGATGATTTCTGGTACAGCCCAATGACAGTTTCGTTCAGGGGGTCCTTGTTCTTCTCAAGCCAGCCAGAGATGTTGTAGTCCACTGTGCCAGCATAGTGCACCAGGGAGAAGTGGGCCTCAGCCTTGCCTTTGCCAGGCTTGGGCTTCTGGAAGTTGTTGGACTTGCCCAGATGCTGGTCATAGAGCTTGTTCTTGAAAGAGGTGTCAGTTGCCTTGGGGAACATGCACTCCTCTTCCAGGATGGAGAAGATACCCATGGGCTGGAAGATAGCAGGGAATAAAATTGAGATAAAATATAAATCTGCCTCCATAAAGAGATTGGAGTAAGGCACAGGAATTTGAGAAATGGATCCGAGTTTTTTTAAGCTTTGGACATAGATTTCTGAAAGAAATGGGAATTTCTAGTGCCTGAAACTGATGCATTTCTGAACTGATCTCATCACAAGAGACACACAGGTCTTTCTAAATTTACTGATAACTCTAATGGATCAGAAGTAGATTTTTATTTTTGCATTAAGCCTTTCTCTAGCTAACATAATTAAATTTGCTAATTAAATTTGACATTTGTTGAATGGATCAACAAATGTTTTAGATACTTCCTAAAATCATATTTTGATGAGATCTCCTTGTCTTTTCATTCATGCAGAAGAGGATGTTACGCAAAAAGTGTTGGTTTAGAATTATATATTTATTCGGTCCTGTTCATCCAACACCTTTTTTCTATGTACAACTCTGGTTTTACTTAGAAATTGTGTTTGTGAAATCACAATATTTATATTGAGATCATAATCCTAATACTGAAAATAGTGCCTGTGTTTCCATAAAGAGCTGTTTTATCTTTGCAAACTTAAAAATACACTGCAAAAAATCCTACGTATCAACTTATGTGTGAAACATGTTAATCCTATTTGCAGATGAGTGAAATTGCAGGTTGTTTTTAAAGCGTTTACTAATGGATATTCTAAAGATACTTCATTTGTAACCAAATTGCCACTCCCTAAAAATTATTTTCTGAACTAGAGCAAAAAACTGAGGGTGAAGAAAAGTCCTAAAATTCTGCCACAAACAACAAAAAGCATCTTACATACAATGAACCTACTTTTTCAATGAGCTCAATGCAGGCAGCCAAGTCCATCCCAAAGTCAATGAACTCCCACTCAATGCCTTCCTTCTTGTACTCCTCCTGTTCCAGCACGAACATGTGGTGGTTGAAGAACTGTTGCAGTTTCTCATTGGTGAAGTTGATGCACAGCTGCTCCAGGCTGTTGAACTATGCAAAAAGAAGATTTACTTGTCAAGATGAAGAACTACTCTGTAGAGCTTACCCCTGTGCATCCAGTTAAAGTTTTTTTTCACAGTTTAAACATTTCTTTTTGTTTGATTTTTTTTGTTTTGTTTTGTTCCTGTTATTTTTAAAGCAAATTTCAAAATAATTTAGTAATCTTATCCCTAACAATGTTCAATTTACATCTGGTGGGTTTTTTGTTGTTGTTGTTGTTTTTTGTTTCCTCGTATTATGTACATTTTCCTATTGAACTAACAAAATATATTAGATGTTACAAGTGTTTGCCAATACTGGCCTGCACTCAGGTTCTTTACCCTAATTTTTACAAAAAAATGCTTGCCTGCCTTCTGTGCTTGCATTGAAGGAAGTCAATAATATCCTCCTATTGGAATCACATTACAGGTCTTCAGAAGCAAAGCGTATATATTGCCCACTTTTTTCAAAGCGTTGGGACAAATTTGCATGGGACTTAGGTTTAGCTCTCTATTTAGACAGTCTGTAATGTTGCATGCTATTTGTCAGTGGATTTTTTTAATAATAATAAGCTCAAGTTAGTGAAAAACTACATATGTGGCAACTATATAAAAGGCGGCAATTTCTTCCCTTTTACTTCAGAATACTATTACATGAAAAATATTTTCGGCTTGTGCTTTGAGATGGAGAAAAAGCAGTCACATATTCAAAAGCTGTGACATATTCAAAAAGGCAAGAATTTCCAGAAAATTGGAAATACGCTGCTTGCAATAAAATGCAGACCTTTATTTGAAATTGTAAGGGAATAACACGTTTTCAAAAAACAGAATAAAAGCAACAACTCCAGTTTCTTATGACCTGCAGTGGTCTGTAAAGATTTTACTGTTATTTCTGACTTCCTTACATCAAAGATCTCAAAGCCAGCGATGTCCAGGACACCAATGAAGTACTGCCTGGGCTGCTTGGTATCCAGCTGCTGGTTGATGCGAACAACCATCCACAAGAACATCTTCTCATAGACAGCCTTTGCCAGAGCACCTACAGCATTGTGCACCTAGAGCAGAGAAGAATGCAGCAGGAGCAGAATAGCACCCAGAGCAAGACAGTACATTAAGCCAGAGGTTGCCAGTCATGAGCTGTTTCCTACCTGCTGCACTGTTTGACCCTTGGTCACATACTCATTTCCAACCTTGACACGAGGATAGCACAGGGCCTTGAGCAGGTCTGCTGAGTTCAGACCCATCAGGTAGGCAGCCTTGTCAGCAACTGTATACGGAGGGAAAGAGTGACACAGGGGCAGTGATCAGTGAACTGTGGATTTTCTCTAAGAGCTAGGTACAGATCTGCAAGTTTTGTAACTGCAATACTTCAGTAGCTTAAAAGAAATTTTAGAAACATGATTACTGTGGAAACTGAGATTTATGTTTTCATAAAAGTGAATTGGAGCAAGATAACTGACTGCTACCTGCCAGCTCTGTAACTATTTCTGTTACTGGCAGCTCTACATATTAATACCTTCTGTGCCATCTGGCTCTGCCTGCTCCTCTCGCTGTTTCTGTTTGAACTTCAAGTTCCCATAGTGCATGACAGCCCCTGTCAGCTTGTAAATGGCTGTTTTTTCATCAGGAGTGAAGCCCAGGATATCAATGGCACTCTGGCAACAGATTCGGTGAATGTAAATGCCACATATATTAAGTGTATTAATAAATGTATCAAAATTTATATGCGTAACTTACATCTGTAGCCATAAGCTCCTCCTGGTCATTAATGCTGGGAACAGTGATCTCGCCTTGACTCACAAACTGGTAGTCATAGGGGTTGGTAGTAATGAGGAGCATGTCTGTAAAAGAGAATAGGGCATATCTGGGCATAAGAATGAAGACAGTTATTAACTGTGTTAAGACTTCATTAAAAAAATTGGTACTTCCTACCAATTAGCTCTGGCTTCTTGTTGGACATGATCTGATAAAAGATGTGGTAGCTTCTTTCAGCCTTGAGCTGGAAAGTGACCCTGGACTTCTCCAGCAGATCTGTCAAGGAAGGAGAAAAGAGTTAGGTACAAGACAGGACATGGAGGTAGGAATTTGAGAAGAAAGGTGAGCAGGCCAGGAGCATCTCTTACAAGTTTCAATGTCAGCAGAAGCCAGTTTGCCTGTGGCCCCAAAGTGGATTCTGATGAATTTACCCTGTTGAGGGGAAAAAGTGTACCTTGAAATTTCACTAGGAAAGTCTATAATCTTGTAGCACTATTATTCACAGAGGACACATTTTGAAATAAGAAGTTATGTGAATTTGTTTTTCGGAGTTTTCTCCCAGCTTGAATCAGAAAAACAACAACAACAACAGAAGAAGAAACCAAAATCTACCAAAGAAAAACAATCAAAGAAATCCCACCAAAAGCAAAAGAAGAATGAAATTCAGAAAAAGTTGTCAAAAGTAAGATAAAGATCTGGGCCAAGTTTTGCTGCATATCCCTGATTGCAGGGGAGTGGGAAAATTATTAACAGCCTTTTGTCATTTATGCTTCATATGGATATAGAAAAAGAACTTATGGAATTATGGAATAAGTGTTAAAATTTTTTTTTTTTTTTTTTTTTTTGGATCTTATGGAAAACGGAAGGTAGCATTTATCTTCTGAATAGTGGAGGTACACCGAATGTAGAATTTGAAGCTGGGACCATGGATTGGCATTGCAATTTTTCAAGGATATTTCACAGCTTACCTACAAATAAGCCTTTTGAGTGAAAAGGGCCACAGATATGTCATAGAGCAGTTCAGTTTCCTATAGGATGTCTTGAAATCTTTTTTGTCCTATCCCTCACCTCATGTCAATGTCTGAACAGTTAAATTACTAGCTCTAACCAGTTCTGTATCTAATAAGTGACAGTAATATGTCACTGATTAGGTACAAAATTTTAGTTTTGCATTATAGAAAATTTACACATTTTTATATCAGCAGTCTGTATGACAGATACTAGGGGCATGTTTAGATATATATACAGAAATTCTAAATAATAAATAATGAACACATCTACATATATTTAAATGATGCCTCTGTACACATTTATTAGCTGTAAAACACTTCATGTAAAAACAATTCTAAACAATGTAAAACAACTACATAGTTAATTAGACAATTAGATAGATTTTTGTTTAAAAAAATATGAGGAATCAATTAGTTCAAGATGTCCATCCATCCTACCATGTCACTTCAGAAGTGACAGCTCCTGTTCTGATATCCTTGCTCACCCACAAATGTCAAAATGTCGGATCAAAAACTTACAAAGCGTGAGGAGTTGTCATTCCTCACAGTCTTGGCATTTCCAAAGGCCTCCAGCAATGGGTTGGCGCTGATGATTTGATCCTCAAGTGTTCCCTACAGGATGATAATTGTTCATTTACAGTGTATATTTAATCCATGTAGCAATTAAAGGCTGAGTCTTAAGTCTGTTCATCAAAAGAGCTCACCTGCATTTTGCCAGGCTGCTCCTCCTTCTTCTTCTCCCCGCTAGCTGCAATTGTTGCAAAGTACTGGATGACACGTTTCGTGTTCACAGTCTTCCCTGCACCGGATTCTCCGCTGTCGAACCAAACAGAGAAGCAGAGAGCATGAGGTCAGGGAGAAGGTCCCCTGGCACAGGGCATCCCTGCAGGGACCCGATCAGGGACCATACTTACGTGATCAGGATCGACTGATTCTCGCGGTCTGTGAAAGAGGCAAAAAATTTTAAATGGAGAATAGAGCAAGACTGAAAATTAGTGCAATAAATTTAAACTCCACTGACAAATAATATATTGGTGTTTTTTGTTTGTTGGTTGGTTTGTTTGTTTTTACTTTCTTTACTACCAATAGTTTCTTCAATTTCATTTCCTTGTAAATTAATAATTTTCCATAAAATTTAAAGAACCTTGAACAGATGTGTTCTTCTTCCATACTGCATTGTTATGGTCTATTTTCTCCTGCATGAAGTAAAGAGAATGGTTTTCGCGTCTATTAATTTTGATACTTTTGATAATTTTTTTCTACTTATACTGTATTTACAGCAGATACAGAATTTTCACAGAACGTATGGAGTTCATAGCTTCCTGAATTATAAGTTCTGCTGATTGTTTTCCCTAACATGTTATCTGTGGTTCCATAGCTTCTTTTTAGAAATAATGATGTAAAAACAAACAAACAAACAAAACAAACAACAACAACAACAAAAGCCTGTTCAAGCTAGCAATGATTGATTCTATGACTGAAATGAAGCACAGGTGACGTGTTAAAATAATATCAACATATTTAAAAGGAAAATTCTTTTTAGTACATTTACTTTGTGTACCACTCACCAGTCAGCATGAACTGATAGGCATTGTCAGAGATGGAGAAGATGTGTGGAGGGGCCTCCTGGCGCTTTTTGCCTCGGTAGGCCAACACCACCTCCGGGTTGTACACCGGCAGCCACTTGTAGGGGTTGACAGTGACACAGAAGAGGCCCGAGTAGGTCTGTGAGGAAGGGACACAGCACGTCGGCTTCCACTCAGCCTGGCACAGCAGTCCTCCCCAGCTACGCTGCCCAAGCAAGAGAGCTGCTGGTACTTACGTAGATCATCCAGGCTGCATAACGCTCTTTGAGGTTGTACAGCACAGCGGGTTCGTGGAGGTGGGTCATCATGGCCATGTCCTCAATTTTATCGTACTTGGGAGGATTCATGGAGAAGACTTGATCTTCCTTCACGGTTAGAGTCTGCCAAAGAAAAGAGAAATCCCTGCATGTCAGCTGTGTCAGACCACTGTGGGAATTGAATTCACATTGTAAGTCTTGCCTTTTACTCACTTCTCCACCTTCAGTCTTGACAGTGACCTTCCCTGTTTCTTTGCTCTGGATAGTCCCTTTCACAAAAGATTCTTTGGGATGCACCACAAAGACTGATGACTTGGCATCAAAAGGCTTATTCTGGGCCTCGATTCGTTCCTTCTCTGACTTTCGGAGGTAGGGAGCGGCCTCCCCAAATATGGCCATTTCAGAATCTGAAGACATGGCTGCACTGTATGGAGAGTCTTGTCAGCAGAGAACACTATGGAAGAGCAGATATGTTGCCCAGATTAGTCAACAGTTTCTGTTGCCATTCAGTTTTCTGGAAACCTTCCACAGCATCATGGAATTATTTTGCTGAGAAGAATCTCATAACATCTGTCTATGGTCCATTTTTCTCTATGCAAAGCAGGTACAATATTGGATTTCACCAGGAAATTTTTAATAAAGAGTATTTCTGGAGGAATACTTCCAGGCTACTGTGATGAAATCAACATCAATAAAGCATCTGTAATTTTATAAGCTCAATGATTTAAAAGCATTTTTTAAATAATTTATGTCCTTCGGCTCTGAATTCCAACAAAGATATGAAGCATTACAGTGAGGCATGTCAGAAGAAGATATTCATACCACCTACCTGAAGTTACCCAACCAAAATGCCCACACTAATAACTATACATGCCTATATACAAAATAGAGGTGGGTGTATCCAGAAGGTGTTCTGAGGACTATTACTTGATGCTTATTGCTGGTGTTTTGAATCATTTGCTGGAGTTTGCTCCTCATCACAAGTTTCTTAAGGAGTCCTGCATTGTAAATTCAGGCTTTGGAATAAGATGTGCAACTCCTATTTCTGTGTGTCTTTCTGGTTATAGGACTAGAACCTCTACCTGCAGATTCTAGAAAACTATACCCTACGGGCAACATCCATCCTGCTCGTCCTCCTGCAATACCGATGACTGTTGCATCCCTGGTTGCACAGTGGCACATTTGCTCCAGTAGAAAGATCCTGTGATACAGAATGCTTTCCAAACCCATGGTGAGGGCAATGTTTTAAAAACACAAGTAGGGCTAAGTCAAACCCCCTCAGGCTAAAGAAATCTTGGTCTCCAGTCTCTTCTTTTTTTTTTTTTTTTAGCATAGATTCTGATTATCAAATGTGCATTAGATGTGTTCAACACATTTCCTACTGTTCTACATAAACTCTGAACGTTAGCTGAGGTATCAGCCATACAAGTCAGTGCTAGCTGAGCCCTGCTTATCAAATTGTCTCCTTTAGGTGTTTAACAGTTACAAAAAACTTTTTCTTTTTTTTTTTTTTCTCTGTGTGTGTGTATGTGTGTGTTTAAATTGTGAGATTTACTAGGTCCTATTTAGAAACAGTTCTGGTTGTTAATTATTGGAAGCAATGTCAATGATCTAAAAAAATCTTACAGGAAAATTTAGAGATCTGTTCCATCTAAACAAAGTAAGACTTTTTCCATGTTTCATCTGAGAATGTACAAGTTGCAGTTTAATTCCTGTTCAGTCTCATGCTTAAATTTCAGTGCAGATCTCACCTTAAATAAAATACACTGTTATTTCATTGACAACAGCAGAAACCAGTTGTAAGAGATTTAGCTCTGGAAAATAGTATAGTGCAAATAGTACGTAATGATGGATAATTCAGCAAGTTAAAATACTGGATCATCAGAGAATAGTTATATTAAAAATTTATCAGCCTCAGTTCAAGAATTTACATATCAAAAATAGATATTGAAATGCAGTATGGCGTTCCCAAGGAAACACTGCATGTCTAGTGATAGAGAACACATGAGTTCCTAGGAAGTCAGGCAGGCAATTCATTTAGATGTTATGTTAGAGCTTCTAGTTGCCTAAATGAATCAACCAAATGCCAACACTTTGTACGATTCCTAATAGTATGCAGAGCCTCCATTTTAGTCTATTTAATTTTAGAGGTAAAGTAGAAAAATATCTCTATTTTTATTGTATATTAGTTGTTTTTGGCTTTTTTACCAGATTTCCTAGTATAAGTACCACATGCAGATTATAACCCCATAGTATGGTCTGATAGGCATTTTCATAGCAATTTCTGGACAATGTACAGTGTATGTTCTGTACAATAATTCATACATTTTATTGCAAACCTGAAAGATTTTGCCATTAGTTGTTCTGTTGGCTGGCTTTGTCTAGCTAGACTTCATGCCAGAACAGATCATTTACTTCACTGATCCATGGTTAAACCTGAGGAATCCCCAGGAAGCATTTCCTGGCATAGCAACAGTGGCTAGTAGCTTCAATGACCTGTTCATGTATATGTGCTGTGTTTACCATAACAGGGCAGTGGACAGGAATGTATGGGCTTATGCCAACTGCCTGTGCAACTGCACAGAAATATACCACCAAAAACAAAACAAAACAAAAAAAAAAAAAAAAAAAACCCAAGCCAAACCAAAACAACAACAACAACAAAAGAACAGATCTACAGAAATCCTCCATCTTTTTGACAATCCCTTAAAAGTGAGTAAATTAGGCTCTTACCTCTTGTGACACAAGAAGGTCTTGTGCTGACTGGAAGATGATCAGAGCTGTAAAGCAGAAATGTTAGACCCTTCTTACCACTGCATAGAATTCCATAAATCAGTTAAAGTTGAAACACAGACGTGCTTTATGTCACAGACTTTAAATGCTTGCAGACATAGATATATACACTAGGACAGCAGTGGACTGCAGGGACACTGTCCCTTTCTGCCAGTCACAGACACTCACCATGAAGTTTTCTCTGGAGACAGGACAGCACAGCTTCAAGGAATCTTTTATAGAGTCTGGTCAGCACATGCTACAGATACCTCCTCTGTCTTTGGGCAAAGCATTTTTGGCAAACCTTGTTTTTGGCAAAGCATTGTCTGGCAAACTGAACGAACTGAAAACTGGAAAGTGATGTTGCTAGATATAATTAGAAATTTTTGGTCTCTCTCTAGCTATGTGGATAAATCTCCTATAAATAATATGAGAAGATTCTTAGGGAGAGAATTTCAGCTAACGCTGACTTGAGGGATGAGAGTAACTACTATTAACTGTAGGCCATGGATGCTCGATGAATCCGAGGCAGCAGGGACAATCATTCACTGGGCAAGCAGAGTGACATTTGGATGCATATCTTAACCTTTTCTTGAGGGCAGCAGAAGTCTACTGACAGCTGTCCTTTTACAAAGCTCTCCACTTACAGACTTTGGATATGAGATGTAGATTTTACTGTTAGCTGCACTTAATCAGATTACTCCTTGAGCTGCAACAAAATTTAGCATAATATGTGAGGTAGAATTGCCACCTCAAACAGAAATAAGTGTTCACTGAGCTGTATTTCATCTCTGGATAGAAATAAAAAATAACATTCCTTTGTGTATCTTCCAACATCCTGGAAATCTTGAGTTTACAGATTTATAGTAGAACAGATGACTGCATTCAAGAGCATTTGCTAGATGCTTCTTCACTTGATTTTCTCACTTCAGGATCAATTTTACTTGCCCTCTGACCATGAGATTTACAGTTTAAATGAGTTTATTGAAAGATATTTTCTTTTTGTGATATCTGTCAATTCCTTGTTCTCCTAATAGAAATATTATGCATAACAAGGCAAGTAGTGGCGATCTATCTAATCTCTCCTTGCATGGAAATCATTATTTACTTTGCATTAACTTTTTCATTCTCCCCAGTAGTATTATACTTCTATCTTCTTTCTCTCAAGATTTAATGAAAGGTAGTGTTAATACTGCAGTCCACAGATTTAATGGATGCCCATCAACTATATAAAATGGAGCTGTTTTTCCAGTGTACATTACTTTGCACTTACAATGGTGAGATCTAAGATCTTACCATGGTGAGATCTAAGAGCTTATGGGTAAGGATTAAAGAGTAGAGAGGTAAGGATGACATTGCAGGCATATCCAACCCACAGCCCATGGCCACACGTGGCCTGGTCCAGCCCTTCCTGCAGCCACCCCTGTCCTGCCCTAGTGACATAAATACATTCCCTGTCAATTTTCAGATGGAATGTGTAGAGTTGCAATCAGATATTCAACCCAAAGAAAAACTGCATCATATCTCTTTCATCCTTCTGTAAGACCTCTCTTACTAGAGAAAGATATTCCTCACTTCACAATCATGCCTTATTCATGTCATCGCTTCTTGGGATTACATACATTTGTGACCAATTGTTTTCAAGGATGAAGCACAGAAAGAGAAAAATTTCAGTAAAAAAATCTGACAAACACCTTGGGAACTCAGTAGGAATTTCAGTCACTTCCATTGAACCAGGGTGATGTGTTAGATTCAGAAAAACAGGGTTAAATATCCCACTACTTTTATGTTTCTTTGGCCTTCCTCTTTGTTCAAATAAAAATATTAATGATAAAAGTAAGTCTTGTTGCTTGTATGCTTTAGCTATATTATATATTTTATGAAGGCTGCTCTGAAAGAAATATCTCCTGTTTTATTATATTGGCCCACAATGTCAAGAGGTGGATGTTGGTGGGATGGAAGTAGAGGTTGAACCTTCCTGCCAATATTCCATTACATTTT
This sequence comes from Gallus gallus, assembly GCF_016699485.2. Lineage (NCBI taxonomy): Eukaryota > Metazoa > Chordata > Aves > Galliformes > Phasianidae > Gallus > Gallus gallus. The sequence goes on from NC_052549.1 coordinate 1,099,742, forward strand.
GTTGCTGTATGACAGATGGAAGCAGAGGGGTACTCTGACAAAATGCCATGTGACATAGAAGTGTTTATGAAGCAGAGGTGTGTCATTGAATTCTTGCACATGGAAAAAATGGCACCCACTGACATTCATCAATGCTTGCTGGACATCTAGGGAGAGATAACAGTGGATGTGAGTACAGTGAGGTGGTAGGTGGTGCATTTGAGCAGTGGTGGCAGTAGCAGTGGGTAACCTCTGCTGGTGCAAATTTTGATAAGTGCAACCAATAGGCTCTTTGCTGATGAAAATGTATATCTAATGCTGGTGACTATGTTGAAAAATTGTTTTGTAGTTGAGAAATTGTTCTATTAAATAGTGTTATTATGCTCTTCTTACCAATTGTAATTTCTGTGGAAATAATTAGGAGGAGTTACTTTTGGTGCAACCCAGGTATATGCAGCCCAATACAATTCTTCATCACTCAGTGTGGCCCAGGCAAGACAAAAGGTTGGATACCAATGCATTATAGTCTGTCTGCTACAGGATGTCTGGTCAAGAAGAAGGACGACGACCTCTACAGACAATTAGGAACAGCTTCATGTTTCCAGGCCCTAGTTCTCATAGGGAACTTCAACTATACTGAAACCTACTGGAGACACATCACATCAGGGAGTTAGCAATACAGGAGGTTCCTAGGGGGCTTCAGTGTCATCTTCCTGACCCAAGTATCACAAGGACATAAAGAGGAGAGGTGCTTTTCTGTTAATCAAATGCACAAAGAAGGAAGGGGTCATTTGGAGGCAGGGAGGAGGATGAAAAGGAAGATCACACTGCTGGACTTCAGAAGAGTAGACTTTGACTTCCTTAAGGATCTGGTTGAAAGAATTCCATGGGATAAGGCCCTGGAGGGAAGAGGGGCCCAAGGAAGCTTGTGAATATTTAAGTATCACCTCCTCTAAGCTCAAGAGAATCCATTCCAACAAAGAGGAAGTCTGCAAGAATGAACAAGGAGCTCATGGCCAAACTCAAACACAATTAGGTAGCAATCAGAAAGTGAAAACAGAGATGAATAACATGGGAAGAATACAGTCCCATTGTCTCAGCATACAGGAATAAGGTTAGGAAAATCAAAGCACAAGGGAATTGAATCTAGCAAGGAATGTCAAAGACAACAAGAAGGACACCAAGATGAGCACAAGTCATCAACGAGCCCTTTCCATGGACAAAGCTCAAGATACTCTTGGCTGCACAAGGCAAAGGCAGGCCACATCTGGAGTAATGTGAGCAGTTCAGTGCTCCTTGCTGCAAGAGAGACATGGATGTATTGGAGATAGTCCAATGAAAGGCTAGAAATACGATGAATGGCATATTTCGCATATGAGGAAAGACTGAGGAGTTGGATCAGTTCTGCCCGGAGAAGAGTTGAGGGGATCTAATAAATGTTTATAAACATCTGAACAGAGGGTACAATGAGGACAGCATCAGGCTCTTTGCAGTGGTGCCCATGGACAGGGCAAGAGGCCATGGGCAACAGCTGAAAGATGTGAGGTTCCATCTGAATATCAGAAAATAAGGGGTTGTTCAGAAAATAATGCCTCTTATTTTATTATGTTGGTACTTGATGTCAGAGGCACATGTTGGTGATATGGCAGTGGAGGGTAAATCTTCCTTCCAGTATTCCATTATACTTTGATGCTATGTGATAGATGACAGCAGAGGGGCAGTCTGACAACATGACATCAGATTTGGAAGTGCATATGATGCAAAGGGCCACATGGAACTGAATTCCTCCATGCATTAAAAATTGCAACCATTGGCATTCATCAGCACTCAATTAATGTTTATGGAAAGTAGCTGATGTTAGTACATTTCAGCAATGATGCCATCAGAGTGGCTGTGAAACAATGGGTCATTTCTGCTCGTGCAGATTTTTATGAGTGCAGCATGTAGAGTCTTATTCATTGCTGGCCAAAATGGTGGTGACTATGTTGAAAAAATAGCATTTTATAGCTGACAATTTTCTCTATCAAACAGTGTTATTATACTCTTTGTTTCTGTTGTAGTTTCCATGGAAATAAATAGAAGGCATTACATTCAGAACGATAGATGTACTTCACTGTTCAGCTGACAGAGCACTGACAGAGAGGTCTGGAGGTGGAATCTCCCTTGTCGGAGATATTGCAAAGCTTGGAATGTTGTTGAGTAACTTGTTCTAGTAGAGGCTGGATTTTTAAAAGCTAGGTTTATGGAAGTAATTATAGATATAAATTAGAAGGCCTTTCTTACAGAGGGAAGCTATACCTTATAAAACTGGAATATTTGAAAGAATACACAAGCATGTAGAGAAGAAGATATATTTGGAATAGTGATGTTGGGTAAAGGAAACATTTTCAGTGAAGTCCCTAATAATATTCAGTTAAAGAAATAAGATATCACAGGAAAAGATGAGAAGTCATTATCAGTATTTATAACGTGTACAATATAGGAAAGAATGGACATAAATCAGATTATAAAATAAAATATCTAATTTTTGCAGCAGAAGAACTTTTTCAGTAGCATCTCATAGTAAGCAGTGCTAGAATGTGGTATAAAGTACTTATTTATAAATGATAGGCAAGTAATTGCAAATTATATCCTGGTAGTGACTGAACAATTTTATGGGAGAGGAAATTCAGTGTCTGTGTATATCAAGTGGTGCATTTTGGAAAAAATTAACTTACACAATCCAACTTATAAATTACCACTCACAGCAGAGCTCTGGAGGTCATTACAGGAAATTTTTCAATAACATCAAGTTACTAGATAGAAACTGTTAAAGCAAATACATAATGTTAGGAACTAAGTGAGAATACAAACGCAATCATTATGAACATGTTTATCTCAGCCACAGTGTTAATAGCATGTGAAGCTGTGGACATCACATTGAATATATATATATATATATATGTATACATATATGTATAGTAAATAAGAGCAGGTTCTAAAGAAAGACCAACAGAACTTTTTCAACATCTAAATGTTATACCAGGGCTGGGGCAGATGCACTCTCTTGGCAGGAGAACGACTGTTCTGTGGCCTTCTGTCATCATCCATTTTGGGGAATTAAGGTGACAGGTCACCTCAGGTTCCATAACAGAGGTGTCAGATTTAAGTATCCTCAAGGAGACTATGGATCCAACTGTCTTCATGGGTATCTGATGCATTTTCCAGTGCATTTAGCACTGTTGTCCTTAACAGCATTCCAAATTGAGGAAAACTGGTCATAGCACTGCAACTGGACTACTTAAATTTCAACTCCACATTTCCCTGAAATTAGACTGGACCTATCTCTTTGGAACCATACTTGGTGGTAGCTGTTGCTGCCTTGATTGCAGTGAAGCTCAGCTAGTCATGACTGGTCTACTGACATTTGAATAGTGCTTTTCTAGTTCACCAGACAAGAGAGGAATCTGTTGGAGCTTTTTCTCATTTTGTATACTTGAATGTTCTTGTGTTCACTAACATTGCTCCAGACAACACTCAGCTGTCAGCTTCTAAGAATCATTGCAGATTTTCAAATCTCTTTGATCCACAGTCTTATCTAAGTGACGATCTCAATGTTTTGTATTTCATGTGGTAACCTGGCCTTACTGTCTGTGACAATCTTGCACAACATAAGGAGGTCAATGTCATTTATGTTCCTGAGCATGAACTACGTGGTTCAAAAGTAACATAAATATCTTAACTATTAGCTGCCATTTATTCCAGGTCATGGTGAACAAGAGGCTAGCCTCTCCTACCAGCTGATGTGGGGAAGAATAGATTCATTATCCTCATGCTCTGGACATGAGGCTGCATGCTCCTGGCTGTTTTTCCCAACCAGAGAGGCTACATTCCCGCTGTAGAAATATGCATTTGTAAAATACCTGTGACAGTGTCTCTGTGCTCTAGTGAGCCACTGGAACAGCTTGCTTCTGATTTTCCTCTCCCTGTTCTTTCCCATGCTCTTCAGGTTTCCTCAGTCCTGAAAAAGAAATTGTTACAGAGTGGGATTTCCTACTGTATGCTGACCACTTTCCCATTTCTACTCTCCCACTCTCAAGGAGCTGTTTCTTTATGTTCACTGAAGTTCTGCTGTTGTTTCAGAGACAAATCTCTGTCATTTTCATTTTAAAGCAGCTAAGAAAGTTCAAAGGACAAGTAAGGTTCTTTTGTCACAACTCCTGCTTCTAGCAGCAAACATTCTTTTATTTTTTCCTAAACCTATATCTGAAAAAGAAAGAGAAGTCAAACATTCATCACTTAAAACTGATGCATACATTTGGGCAATGTTTTGTTTCATTATTGGGTTAAATGGTTTAACTGTCTGCACTGCTACCATGTTGAAATACTTAATGAATGATGCAAAATTTGAAGTGAAAAGGAGAATGAAGTGGTCCCTGTCAACCATTAATTTTCTACCATTGTTTTTTCTTTGCCTGCAGGGCTGGACTCCACTGGCACTGAAATGTAAAGACAGCACAGTCAAAAGAGAAGAGGCGAACTGAAAGCTATCTCTGTATATAGACTGTCCAACAGCAATGCAGAGTGGGCAAGGCACTGGAGGGCTGACATTCCCCGTGAAGGAGAGAGCATTCAAGCATGCTAAAAATAGATCCTTCTTGAGAATGAGGTTGGGCAGCTGCCTCCCTTACTGCCACCCCTTATGATATAAATGCTTCTCCCCATACTCTGTGATTACTGAAGAGCCTGAGAGGGCACATGCAGTTTGAGTAGTTGAATTAAGAAACAATGTCTAAAGAATGCAAATTTCTGACTCCTTGAAAATGCCCGTGTAATGTCTGAGTCTTAGTGACCATTCATCCTATGGAAATGAGCATAAGAATGTCTATATCAAGGTCTTCTTAGACCAAGATCTTGACATTGGCAAAGAAGAGATGCCCAATTACATGAACATAGCAAGTGTATAGTGATGTTTGCTGAGAATATCCCCATAGCCCTTCTGACTTGTTGCTTTTAGATGTAATATAAAATAAATTCTTTTCTTCTATTGATGTGACCATTTCCTGGAGTTGTGCAGAACACAGCCGTGGTCAAGAAGTTAAACACTTTATGTGCTACCCAGGTGCAAAACCTAATGTATTCTGTAGCAAAAGTTCTCCATCTTGTGATACAGTTAAATAAAGACAAACACAGTTCTTCAGTTCTATCATGGAGATTTGACTGAGATTAAAATGGAGACACTGTTTTTGTTATTTCTCAGAAGGCCCAGTGATTGCTGACACTAAAAGAGATTTTTCCACTACACTGCAGGTATAATAATGGCCCATTGTACACAGGAGGGTCTTCAGTCACTGCTAGATGTGGAGGTTTGTTCAGATTCATAGTTGAAGTACTTTTGGAAGCTCTTGCCCCAGATAATTTAGTGTTGAAGTTGTCACTACTGCATCCTACAATGCTTCTGTTCACCACAAAATGCCGCATCAGCGCTGGAGAAAATGGCAAGTCCTCAGCTGAGATGCCCATGTGGAAGTCCTGCCAGAATCTGTCCTGCAGCACAAGGCTTGTTAACATGCCCAGGAAACAATCCGCACATTGAATGGCTGCTTGGATTGTTTGGGAACTGTTTGAGTGTCATTGAATCCACTAAACAGTGGATTATCTGCATATCAAGGAAGTTTGGCACCTACAGAGTTTGGCTTCCACATAATGCAAAGCATTCAGGCTGCTTCTAGCACAAGCCAAGGGCTCAGTGTGGTAGGCGTGAGGCATACGCAGAGATGAACCAGGACAGAGTACGGACTAGAAGCTGAAGGAAGGGGTTTGCCCTAAGACCGCTTCTATGTAGAGAAGAAAATGCTGGAATGCTGTTTCTTGGGTTGTGAGCGTCACATTTCAGGTGACAAGAAAGAGCCCTTTCCAGGCTTTGTGTAGTTTTGCGAGGGAGTGCATGTACATGTGAGAGCACGTGTCTGTGCAGCCAAATACAGGGCTGCCTGCACACACTCTTGCATCTCCTACAGCCTTGAGCCAAGTGCTCTCCCACTTTCCTGCTGCCTGCACTGTCAGCCAACGGAGAGCTCAGCATCCTTGTGCCAGTGTGTCTGTGTTTTGCTCTGAACAGTGCACTGTCACCATCCTTTTCTTTGGACATCTGTTCTTTTCATGTGAACCTGGAAAATGTCCCAGATGAACAAGGCCTTTACCAATAGTCCTCTCAGGGCATACTGAGCTGGAGATGGTGATCACAAAACCACACCATTCTGTTCAGTTCCCTTCTCTTTTATTTTGATTGATTTGCTTTCCATCAAGCTTCCTCCTTGTCAGCACTGAGCAAATAACAAGTTCCTAATATAGAAGACAAATAGTGAGGTTTGTGCTTTCCTGGCCAGGTCATACAGGGGAACTTTCCAATTATGTTTGCCATTCACTTGTTATCTAAGACACTGCCAGAATATTTTGAGCAGCATGTCCCTACAGCTCTGCTAGTTGACAGGGGTCAGCTAGAACATTGTCTGTCCTGCAGGGAAACGTCTCTCTCTGCATCTCACAATGAGGTGCATGCAAAAAATCCAAGACTTTTTCATTCTTTGCCAGCAATTTTTCTGCTGGCTTTGTTCCAAAACTGGCTATGAATTTCAGTCAAATCAGAAGTGTCACAGGTCCTTTGTTATTACATTTGGGCTTCTCATCAGTGGAAGATGAAAGGTTTGTCTCTCTGTGCCCACCTTCAATAGAGTGCCTTTCTCCACTCTTCCTTGTAGCACTTGTACTTCACAGACTCTGTTGCAGACTATTACCACTTGCTTAAGGCCAGAGCCTGTTTTCCCACCCTCTACTGCATACATGCCCAACCCACAGCCCATGGCCGCATGCAGACTGGCCCAGCTGTCCCTGAGGCCATCCCTGCCCCACACCATCATGGCAGCCCTGCCCCTCGGCACCAACTGGACTGCATTGCGCCGTGAGCCTCTCTGGGCTGAGCCCAGGGATGGGGTGTGGGGCAGGGACAGCTCACCTGATGGCCAGTGACTGGATGGGTTCTGATACACTGGCTAAACATCATCCTGCAAACAGCAAAAATATGCAGCCATGCCTTCCTGTTTGGTAAAGGAATTTGGGAACAGGTTTCAAGATTGCCCCAAAAAACCATCACTGTTTTGTTTTATTTGCAACTCCAGTTTCAGTCAGCATAAATACATTATCTGCAAAGTTTCAAACGGAATGTTTGGAGCTGGAAACAAAAATGTGACTGTGTCACTTCACCAGACCATTATCAGCCATCTTTTACCAGAGAGAAATACCCCTCACGTCAGTGTCACAGCTCATTCATGTCATCACTTTTGGCAGTGTGTATGTTGGTGAACAACTGTTTTGAAGGATGAAGCACAGGAGGAGCAAAATGTCATCAAACATCTCTGATGAGCACCTTGAGAGCTCAGTGAGAATTACAACCACTGCCATCAAACCAGCGTGATCTGTTTGTTTCAATATCCTACTAGTTTTGTGGGGTTTTTTGCCCTCTTTTTAATACATTTTAATAGAGAACATTAAAAATTAAAATAAGCTTTGTTACTTGATATACGTTAACTATACTGTCTACAAGACGAGGGCTGCTCTGAAAGTAATGCCTCCTGTTTTATCATGTTGTCACATGACGTCAGAGGCAGATGTTAGTGGGATGGCAGCGGAGGTTGGACCTTCTTGCCAGTATTCTATTACATGCTGTTGCTATGTGACAGATGGCAGCAGAGGGACACTGACAAAATGACATCAGACACAGAAGAGTTTATGAAGAAATGGTGTGTCACTGAATCCTTACAAATGGAAAAAATGGCACCCACTGACATTTATTGGTACTTGCTAAACATTTATGGAAAGCAAACAGTGGATGTGAGCACAGCGAGGTGGTGGGTGCTGTATTCCAGCAGTGGTGGCAGTAGCAGTGGGTCACCACTGTTGGTGCAGATTTTGACAAGCGCAGCCTGCAGGCTCTTTTTTTGCTGATGAAAATGTATACCTAATGGTGGTGGCTATGTTGAAAAATAGTGTTTTGTAGCTGAGAATTTGCTCTTGTAAATACTGTTATTGTGTTCTTTTCCTGAGTGGAAGAGGGCGTAGAAGGTGTGCTCTAGTGGAGTCACTCCGGCAGTGAGTGGAGGATCTATAGGACGGAGCTAGTAGGTTATGCTGCATTAAAGAGGGGGAAAAAGAAATAGCTTGATATTACTTGAGACATTGCATGAGGATTACTGGGGCACTGTAATGCTGTCCTCCAAGGACTATCAGACAAATAATGTCAATGGAACAGAGATAAGACCTTGGAATAGGAGATTTCATGGTTTCTGGTAATTCAAGGCCTCAAGACAACAGTTCTGCTTGCTTCCTCAAGAGTCCCAGTCAGCAACAAATACAAATTTTTGGCTGTGGATGAAATAAAGTGCAAATCTCAGAGGGTGTAACATCTACACATGCTAAAAGCCACAAAAGGAAGCAGCAAGTCATAGTAATGCATGACTTCCTGCTGAGATGCTCTGAGAGTTCCATCTGCCAGCCTGTTACATTCAGTTGAGGGATATCTGCTGCTTGCTAGGAGCCAGGGAATAGAGTGTTGCACAGAGACTGCCACAACTGGTAAAAAGCAGACTGCAGTCATCTACCTCTCTTCCCTTTGGCCACCAACGATAAGTTGCAGCATAGCTTTGGCAAGGCTGATTAGGATTTCAGGGTCCTTGGTGCAGAAGTGAATAGGATGGGGGCACAGATGGTCTTCTCTATATTACCAGTGTTGTCCTTTAACCCAGTAGCCACTCACTCACTCCTCTACCCTCCTCTCCCCTGCTGCCTCACCCAATGGGATAGGAGAAAGAACTGAGGGAAAAAATGTCATATGATATGGAACATCCTTTTGATTTTTGGTCAGATCTCCTTGTTGTGTCTCCTCCTATCTTCTTACGCTCCTTTAGGCTCCTTGCTGGGAAGACGGTGTGAGAAGATTGTCTCGCTCCAATTTATAGGAGGGAGAGGAGGTTCTTTGATATATGTATACCTGACATGAGATTAAGAAACAACGGTTCAAATGTTGGTCCAACCATTTTATTACAAAACCTATTTGTTCAGGGAGATGGGGAAGGGAAGAAGGGCAATAGAAAAGATAGGAAATAGAAGCAAGGAGTCTTTGTAGAGAGCAAGAGGGAGATAGTCACCACCACAGGTCCAGTGTGGTTTGTAGTTCAGTCATTGATCTTCAGTCGTGGTGGGTTGTCAGGCGTTGTTCCATTGACGACAACCACTTTTCAATGGTAGTACAAACTTATTTACAAGTCCAAAGTGGTTGAGTCAGCTGTCTTTGGAGTGACAGCTCAAATCCAAAGTGGTTGAGTCAGCTCTCCTTGGAGTGGCAGCTTCTGGCTCTGGGATCTCAGCAGAAACTCCTTTGTTCCCATCTTCCAGGCCTTGCCAGCAGATAAGAGGGAGCAGGGATGCCCAACTGCATCCTGTTTTTCACAGGATACAATGGTATAATTCCCCAATTTTCCCATACCCAGCTGGAACTATTTGGTCACAGGCCAGATCTTCCTCCAGTAAACACACCTGAACACTCTCTTCCAAAGGTAAACAGCTCCAAAGAAATGCTTTCAAATGTACAGTTGTCCACAAAGTGATGTTGATTGCCACACGGCAATACCCACCTCTCATCTCCTAGATAAATCAAAGTCTTATCGCAAGAAATGCCTCAGAAAGCAAGCTTTGAGCCAAAAACAAAGGATTTATACAAAGATGGACTTAGCAGTGCTCAGCAAAAAATCCCAGCATCATTGCTCCATTCAAAACACAGCACTCTGATGAAAATTTACTCTATTCCAAACAAAACCAGGGCTATGTATTGTCAGCAGGCTTCTATAATCATGGAAGGTACTTTGGCAAATGCAGATTACTTCGTCTGGGAAGGAGGAAAGTCTTCTTTGGCTGGTCGACTGACACTGTTCTTTAAATTAACCATCCTGAGAATTTTAGACCTCAGCCATGACACTCACATGCTCATGCACTTGCTATGTGGAAGTGTACACCCTCAAGAGTAGTGAGAAATGCTTCCCAACCCTCCAGAAAGGTTCCGTCTTTCACAGTTCAAGCACAAAGATTAGACAGTCAAAGGCCAAAATGAAGTGCCTCTATAAAAGTGCTTACAATATGGGTAGGAAAAAGGAGGAGCTGGTAACCACTGTCCAGCTGGAATATTGCAATTTGATTGCTATTATGGAAACATGGGGGGATGAATCACACAATTGGAGTGCTGTAATCAATAGCTAAAAGCTTTTGAGAGGGGACGGGCAAGGAAAGAAAGGTGGGGGAGTTGCATTCTATGCAAAAAGCAGGACTCACTGCACATAATTGTCTTTGAAAAACAATACACAGGTTGAGAGCTTATGGGTGAAAATGAGAAATCAAACTAACAAATGAAACTTCATTGTACTCTTTAATATATTTATCAGTGACATAGACAGCAGGATGGATATCAATCTCAATAGGTTTGTATATGACACCATGCTGAGAAGCACAGTTGATATGACAGGAGGAAGGGATGACATCCAGTAGGACCTGGGCAGGCTTGAGAAGTGGACCCACATGAACTTAGTGAGGTTCATCAAGGCCAAGTGCAAGGAAATCCCAAATAGATGTACAGACTGGGAGTTGATCCCATTGAGAGCAGCCCTGCAGAGAAGGACTTGGGGGTTCTTGTGGATGAAAAGCTCAACATGAGCCAGCAGTGTGCACTTGCAGAAATTTGACTATGTCCTGGGCTGCATCAAAACAGGAGTGACCAGCAGAACAGGCAAGTGACTGTCCACCTCTATTTTGCTCTCATGAGGCCCTATCTGGAATATCAGATCCAAGTCTGAGGCCACCTGCACAAGAAAGATGAGGAGCTGCAGGAGCACATCTGGGGGAAGGTCAGCAGGATGATCAAGGGACTGGAGCACCTCTGCTATGAAGACAGGCTGAGGGAGCTGGGCTTATTCAGCCTGGAGAAGAGAAGGCTCTGGAGAGACCTCATTGCATCCTTCTAGTACTTAAGAGGAGCTAATAATCAGGAGATATTTTTTTTTACATAGTTTGATAGCGATAGGACAAGGGAGAATGGTTTTAAACTGAATGAACAGAGATTTAGATTAGATGTTAGAGGAAAATTTTTCAACGAGAGGGTAGTGAGGCACTGGCATAGGCTGCCCAAAGAAGCTGTGAATGCTCCATCCCTTGAGGCATCCAAGGCCAGGCTGGATGGGACCCTGGGCAACCTGATCTAGTGAGTAGCAAACTTTTCCATGGCAGGGAGCTAATAGCCCTTCCATGATTCTATGGTTGCCTGGTACAGACCACTAGATCAAGGAGAAAATGTTGACGAAGAGCTCTTTTTTCAGCTCCAGGAAACATCATGCTCACAGACCCTGATTGTGCTGTGTAATTTTGATACCCTTGCATCTGCTAGAAAAGCAGCGCAGCACATTGCAAGCAGTATAGCAATCTACTGGAGTGTATTGAGGACAGCCTCCTAGAACAGATGATAGAAAGCCCTACCAGAAGAGAGGTATTACAAGACTGGTTGCTCAGCAATGTGGAAAAAAGTTATCAAAAAGGTCAAGATTGGAGGTGGCCTGGTGTGCAGTGATTGTGCTCTTATAGAATTCACAGTCTTCAAGGATATAGGAAAAGGAAAAAGTAGAGTCAAGACCTTTAGACTCAGACAGCCAAACTTTGGATTGTTTAGAGCACTAGTGCATGGAAGCCCTTGGGAAACTGCTCTCAGAGATAAAGGAGTGTATGTGAGCCAAGAAATACTTGAAGACATTTTTCTTAGGTCCCAGGCGCTTTCAGTCCATGTGTACAAGTCAGGAAAGGAAGGTAAGAGAACATCTTGGCTAAGTCAAAACATCTGAAACAAAGAAAAACACAGGGATATAGATCCTGGTAAGACGATATGTGTGAGGAATGTCAGGGCTTGCAAGGAAGGGATACCATCCAAAGGAACCGCAGCAGTCTTGATAGATGAGCCCATATGAGCCCCATGAATTTCAACAACATTAAGTGCATGATTGTGTACCTGTGCTGGGACAATCCGGAACAAGAATACAGGATGGGAGATGAGAGGTTTGAGAGCAGCCATGCAGAGGAGGGCTTGAAGGTAGTGATAGATGAAAAAGTGGATTGTAGCCAGCAATGTGCATTTACAGCTCAGAAAGCCAGTCATATCATAGGCTGCTTGAAGCAAAGTGCAGCCAGCAGGTTGAGGGAGGTGAGTCTCCCACTCTGCTCCATTCTAATGAGACCCCACCCACAGTACTGCATTCAGCTCTGGGCACTGCAACATAAGAACATAGAGCTGTTGGAGTGAGTTTAGAGGAGGGCTTCAAAAGTGATCAGAGGACTGGAGCACCTCTTCTATAAAGAAAGGCTGAGAGAGTTGGGGTTGTTTAGCGCAGAGGAGAGAAAACACCAGGGAGACCATACACCAGGGAGACCATATAGTGGCCTTCCTGTGTTTAAAGGAGTCCAACAAGAAACATGGGGAGGGACCTTTTTCAGTGAGTGCAGTGAAAGGACAAGGAGGTTTAAACTAGATTAGATTGAACATTAGGAAGAAATTCTTTACTATGAGGGTGTTGAGACACTGGAACACGTTTCCTGGAGAAACTGCAGATGGCCGATTCCTGGAAGTGCTCAAGACCAGGATGGATAGGTCTTTGTGGAGTCTGATCTAGTGAAAGATGTCTGTGCCCATGGAAGAGGTTGGCTTTTGTTTTCTTTTTTCCTTTTTTTTTTTTTTTTCCTTCTTCCCTGTTATAGACATTTTTTTCCCATGTAATATGGGAGCGTGCACATACTTCTGAAAATCTCATCAAAGTGCATTGGCTAGATCACTCTTTACCAATGTCCCTGCTGACTCTCTTGAAGTCAACTCTATTGTGAAACATGATTTTCATTTTAAATTCTATTCTTATTGTGGTTTCTACCAATTTGTCTCACACAAAAATCACTCTGACTGACCTACTTCTCCACAATTAGGAAAATGTTGAAAGCCTTTCCCTTTGGTACTAAGCATGATTTGAAGAGCCATTAAACAACCATCAACATTGATTTTTAGAAAACTGATTCCTTATTATGTAAAATTTGCTGCAGCACGTATATTATTTTTGCCCACAACCCGAAGTATCCAGCCTTAAGTTGACAAGGTTCCTCAGATCTTTTCTCAATTAATAGATATTATTTTTTATAGAAACTTCCTCCCTTTTGGGGTGAAAAACAACACAAATTATCTTTTCTGAAACCCTTGTTTTCCTTTAGTGATCATAAAAGGTTTATGATTGACATCTATGAATGTAGATATTTATTGATGCTTGAGACCAGACCATTCAGATCATCCTTTATATACTTTATTCAAATTGGGGCAGGTTAGTCCCACTGATTCTAGTTAATGGGATTGCTCTCCAGTGTTAGGTTATGTCACTTTCAGTGTGACTGAAGTTGTTGTGGCAAATGTTATTATGCTCGGAGATGCAGAGGCATACTTGCCATATAATAATCTACATTTTAAAAGCTTACAGAGAACACAGATGAACAAAGCAACATACTGAATTTAAACTGAATTTTGTACTTCTTCACATTATCTGATATACGACTTAAATAAAAATGTTCCCTATCAGATTTACAGTTTGTGTGTGTTGTTGTCTGCCACGCTCTCAGTATGAGCTGGGCATGCCAGACGGATCAGTGCCTCCTGCAGACCTCTGATGAACCAACTGACAGAGAATGCCCAGTCTCTGCTGCCAGCAGCATTTCTGCTGCCCTCTGTGTAAAATGAGAGCTCCCAGGAATATCAGTACAACCCGAAAAGAAATGCCGGTGCTCTAATTTTCTAGAGCAATGCTTCTCTTCCCTACACTTCTTCTAAGATGCAGCTGAGCACTGGACCATGACAATGGTAAGGACATATTTTCTGTATAGAAACTAATAGGTCAGACTAAGTTAAAGTGAGGGAACCCTTTTGTGTTTCTTGAAGATGATTAGCATACCATACTGTGGCTGCTACAACACACTGTCTGGTTAGGAAATGTGCTTTATAAATCTGTTCTGCCATTCTGCTCATGCTCGAGCAGGAGAAGAAAAGCGGGAAACATGAACTGATCTCTGTAAGAAAGTTGCTAATGAGACACTTGTACACATTGTCTGGGATGGAAAACAGTTCAGAATGGGCTTTGACATGTTACTTAAAATGCATGGAGCTAGAGCCCCAAGATGCTGCTTGTTGGTGAAGGTTTTTGTTTCTGTTTGTAGTATGAACCGCTGTTTTTTCCCTCTTCAAGTCTCACTATTCTTAGTGTTTGGTACATCTGTGATCTAGCTTCAATTTAAAGAAATCAAAATAGTTACTTCTGGGATGCAATATTGGAAAGTGCATTTTTGTAAAGGTTATGCTATCGTTTTTCAGTGCAGATATTGAGCAGCTTCCTGAAAAGCTACAGTGACAGATAATGTGGGGAGGCAATTACCTGAGTGGTGGAAAGGAAGGTAAAAACCATAATGTCCTGGAATACCAGGATAAGTAGCTCTTGAAATTGCATCAGAGTTAGCTTGTTATTTAAACTCCTCCTGCCACCACAGCAAATTTGAAAGGACGGCATATGAGGACGATTTAAAATAAGATGAGACTGACATAGAGAATGTTCCTTCCACCATTCACTTTCCAGTTACACAGAAATTGATGGTGCAGAAAGACTGAGAGGCAATGGGCAGAAGAAGATGCTCTCTGGAAACATCTGAGATGTTGAAGAGTGAAACAGAGACAACAGAATCCAGTATCCATTCAAAATAAGAAACAGCAAACAGCTAGTTTTTAGGAAGAGAGAAAAAAAGATTTTAAGGTATGATTCATCTGTGGGGTTATAGTGAATGGCTCAGTGTCCAAATGGAAACCAATAAGAAGTAGTATTACTCAAGGGTGTGTACTGGGGCTGACATTATTCAGCATTTTCTTTAATGATGTAGATAATGGACTGAAGTGTACTCTCAGCAGGCCTGTGAATGACCCCAAGCTTTGTGGCTCAGTTTATACACCAGAGGGAAGGCATTTTTTCAGTCTGTCCAGGTCCTGTCCAAAGGTCCTTCACATAAGCCACTGTAATCCCTAGTGGTACAGATTGAGCAGTGATTTGATTGACAGAAGCCTTGCAGAGAGGGACTGGGGGATATTGGTAGATGAAAAACAGGACACGAACTGGCCAAGTGTGTTTGTTTCCCAGAAGGCAAACTGTATCCTGGGTTGCATAAACAGTGTTGCTGGCAGATCAAGGGAGGTGATTCACTCTCTCTCTCACCCTCATGAAATTCCACCTGGAGTAATGCATTCAGCTCTGGAGCCCTCAGCAAAAGAAACGTGTTGGCTTATTAGAACAAGACCAGAAAAGTGTCATAAAAATGATCCAAGGCCTGAAGCATCTCACCTACGAAAAGCGGCTGATAACGCTGTGGTTGTTTAGCATGGTGAAGAGAATGGCCTGGTAAGACAAGATAGCGACCTTCAGTACTTAAGGGAGGTTTACAAGAAAGATGATGAAATACTTTTTACCAAGGTTTGTAGTGATAGGTCAAGGGGTAATAGTTTCAAATTGAAAGATACAATATTTAGATTATTAAGAAAGAAATTTTGTACCTCAAGGGTGGCTAGGCATCGAAACAGGTTGCTCAAAGATGTTGCAGATGTCCCATTGTTAGTGGTTCAAAGCCAGGTTGAATCAATTTGATCTCATTCACAGAATCACAGAATTGCATGGTTTGGAAGGGACCTGAAGAGATCACTGTACCCAATCTCCCCACTAAAGCAGGTATCTTACAATAGGTCGCACAGGTCGGCATCCAGATGGGTGTTGAATATCTCCAGAGGAGACTCCACAACCTCTCTGGGCAACCTGTTCCAGTGCTCTATTGCCCTTACTGTAAAGAAGTTCTTCCACATGTTTGTATGGAACTTCCTATGGCCAAGTCTGAGGACATAACTCCTTGTCCTATCCCTACGCACCAACAGAGCTCTAGTCTGGATGCATCTATTTGCCTCCCACCTCCTTCTAGATATTTAAAATAATTAATTACGTACCCTCTCAGTCTTCTTTTTCTCAGACTGAACAGACCCAGGTTACTCAGCCTTCCCTCATACAGGAGCTGCTCCAGGCCCTTAATCATCTTTGTGGCCCTCCACTGGACAGAGATCTCTGTCTTTTTTGAACTGGGGAGACCATAACTGGACGCATTCTACATGTGGCCTCACCAGGGCTGAGCAGAGGGGGAGGATCACCTTCTTCAACCTGCTGGCCACACTCCTTTTAATGCACCCCAGGGTCCCACTGGCTGTCTTGCCCACAAGTACACACTGCTGGTTCGTGACCAACATACTGTGCACCAGAACACCCAGGTCCTTCTCCACAGAGCTCCTCTCCAGGTCGTTCCCTAACCTGTTGAAAATGCCCCAGACCCTAGCAAGGGTGTTGGACTAGATGATCTTTAAACATGATTCTGTAATTCTACAGTAGGATCTTCAAGATGTTTACATGGAAATATTTTTTTTTCATTTTCAAGCCTGACTCTTTTGATGGCATAAATGGAAATTATACAGGCACTGTATCTCTTTTGATACAGCTTCCTGTAAGAAAAAAAATCTCGAAACAGGAATTTACATTCTCTATTGCCTTACTTAGAACATTGTGATTATGCTGCGTTATAATGTAGTTGACATGCAAGACTAATTTTTGCCAGTGCTGTGGCTAGACTGGAGATACAAGAAGGACCATAACCTTACTGCTCTATACTTGGTAGATGTTTGTGTGAAGGTCACATTCGCCCTATACATATCTCAAAAAAGTTATCTGCTTATAATGTACTATCTACCTCATGCAGCGTCCTTCTATCTGTCCTTACTCTGTCAGCAATCCCAGCAGCATTCCACACCCTACCAGTCTTCCCAGTTCCCCACCAGTAGCTCTTCTTTCCCTAAGTGCAGTTCACTTATTTTGTTTTTAGTTCACTTATTTTGACAACATGGTTCACAAGGACTTGGGGTGTGAAGAGGCATCAGACTGCTCATCTCTCCAGCAGTACCAGGACCAAGGAGACTCAGAAAGAGGTATGTTTTCCAAGGCACTTTTTCAGTGTTTAGTTAGACAAGTTTTCATGTAGTCAGGAAATGGTCATGAGAGACAGCGGGTTCATAAAAGCAGTGTGTATCCCCTTTCCTATCTGTAAGTATGGATGCTACTGACAGCTCATTCGTTCTTTTTTCTTTCTTTGTTCTTTCTTTATTAATTTCTCTCTCTTTCTCTCTCTCTCTCTCTCTTTCTCTGTCTCTCTCTTTCTCTCCTTCCTTCCTTCCTTCCTTCCTTCCTTCCTTCCTTCCTTCCTTCCTTCCTTCCTTCCTTCCTTCCTTCGTTCCTTCCTTCCTTCCTTCCTTCCTTTCTTCCTTCCTTCCTTCCTTCCTTTCCTCTCTCTCTTTCTCTATTTCTCTCTCTCCTTCATCCTTTCTCTTTCTTAATGTCTTCCTTTTTTCTTCACTCTTACTCGTTCTTTCATGTCCATGCTGTAGAAGGTAAGGGATCTTCATAGTACGTAAGTGGTAGCAGCTTTAATGGGGCCCATCAGCTGCATCTATTTTAAACTTTCTCTTGAGACATTACTTTATGCCTATTATGGACCAAAGTTTTTTCCAAGATCAGTTACCTTTGCATCAGCACTTATCAAATCACAAGCATCCTGACTCCAGAAATAGTGTGTCAACACAAAATGACTCCTGTTCTCCATGTATGGCAGCAAATCACAAAGGGAGGAGTAACTAATTTTCCTTACTCCTCCCATTAATTTTCCATTCTGATTCCAAGAAGTCTCTGATCTTTCTTCCTGGGATGCTCAGTGGTAAGGCCAGGTCAGCCCAGTGCAATGTGCAGTTTGAAGTAGATAATTGAATTGAGATGTCATAATTCAGGGAACCTGTAATGTTACCTTTCACCAGCTGAGCATTTAGTAACAAATTCTCAAGACATAATTGCTTACAGACAAGAGAGAAGCCTTAACATTTTCAGCTGCTTTGAGATTCTTTCACAATCAGACCAAGTCATATGTTTTGAACAGTTATTGTAATATCATCCAGGAGGAAGTGGGACTTTAAACATCAAACTATGGTCCTGAACCAACTGTGGTTCACTGCCAGTTGCAAGACACTGACTACAGAATTAAGCTTTTTCTTTCTTTGGTTATTTTTATCTTTTGTTAAAAAATAAAATAATAATAATAATTTAAAAAAAGCCATGGCTAAACCAAGCCTCCAGGAGAGTGCACTCACTGTCTGATGTTTCCCATGCAGCATACATGAAGGAGATTAACCCAGGATGTTCTTGAATACTGGCCAGTGTGTCCTTTTCTGCATTGTGCAGCTTTGCATTCTTTGTCATTCACATGGAAGGAACTGAACAGTGCAGAAATATTCTTCGGGCTAACATCCAAGGGAAAAGCTTTTCATAGCATTATCAAAATGAAAAGAGCTTGGTTAGAGTTCAAAGAAATATGCATCTTAATAAAGAAATTGTTCTTTTTCTGCCTTTCAGCGCGTGGAAAAAAATATTTTGTCTAGAAAGAATCTCACATCTTTTTGGAGCATGCTGAGGAAGGGGGAGTGGAGAGGGCTGTTTGTTTCCCTTCTTTGGATCCCAGATATCACTGGCATTGATGCAACTTTCACAGTTTCACACATAAAGATGCTGTCTCTCAAGTGCAGTCATACACAGGGTGTCATCTTCTCCTTCAATATATTTAGTTGCTGCTTAGCAAAGTACATCCATATTTGGTTACAACATGAGAGGACTCCATGGGTCTAAGCCTCAGTGTACCTGGGAGAAAGAGAACCTCCTGATCCTAAATGCTGGTGCTGCAAGTACACTGTCCGTGCCAGCATCTTTCCTCACACTCCCTCCTCCACATCTCTTTGGCAGCAACTCCAATTCCTTTCTCCAGCAGCTTCACATCTCCTTGAAGTACTCTATGGAAACAGTGGTGCAGAGCTAGCTAGGAACTCAGGGGGCACATAACAGTCGCTGTACTGAGTGTATTGATATTAGTACTGCCCATAGCAGATACATGATGTACCAGGGTCCAGTGCTGCCAGGATGGCTATCCCATTTTTCTAGCTCCACCACAGCTTGCCCTTCACATCATCAGGTGTCTTCTGTTTTAAACTTCCAGACCAGAAAATGTTGTCTGAGTGAATTTTGCTTCTCTGTCCACCCAGGGTTCTGTTAGTATGTAATGTGCCCAGAATTATTCTCAGATAAGTCTTAACTTACATGATTAAAAAAACACCTAATCCTTTACAGTTTTTTTTTTATATATTTATGCATAGCTCCACATTATTCCACTTCACAAAAGCTTATTATGGTTTTATATTAATATTTCAAAACTTAAAACTGCTCCATAAAGCAGCAGTTTCTGCATTGTTATCCTTTCACTGAATGTTATTTGCATTGGGTTTTATACCCTAGTGAGTTATTTTTTTCTTGCTTCTACCAATCAGTCCCCATTTATTTTATAATAGGAACTGTCTGTTCAGTACTGGTTGGTCTATAGAATAGAGAAAGCAAGAAACTGCCATGTCATCTTATACAAATAAATTATTTGTTCTACTTTAAAATTGATTCTTAAAAACTTCTTCCACAAATAAGCTGTGTAATGGATCCTGCCTGATATTTTTAATTTTGCTTGCAAACAAATGGCCACTTGTTCAGAGAAGGCAGCAGCTCAGTCCTTGCATAAGTTTCTTCACAAGGACTCAGAGTCATACAGATGCATTTGGGACTCCAGATTTTTCTTATTTATGTATTTGTTTATTTATTTATGAGTGATATCATGGCTCTCAATCCAGCGCAGGCCACAGAATGCCTCTGTGTACTACATCCATTTGGAGACAGGTCCCCAAAGCAGAAGCATTTTTACTGTGCTAGGATAGACCATGCACTCCTGCCTCTGTCCTGATCCTACCCTACTGTCAGTATGGAAACTGAGTTACTGTTTATCTGTAATTAGTAATATAACACGATAGAGTACAGAAGCTATGGGAATGAGACTAAGAAAATTGTATTGGTATCCAACCATAAAACTGAAAAAAAGATTCATTTGAAAATGTTCCAAATTTACATACCTACAGAACCGAATTATAACAAACAAAAAATCACACTGCTTCTGCTGTATATGCAGAGGAATCTATGGTCTTTATTCTCTAGACATTGAGGTGGTTATAAAGATAAATTATAAGTGATAGCAACAGAGGGTTCACATTTTGTGCACTCCTCAGGCCACTTTGCTGTCAGATGACATCTTCACTCTTCCTCTTCTATCTTCTTGCCATGAAACTCCCGGCTCTTTGCTCGGAGCTTGTTGACCTGTGACTCTGCAATGTCAGCCCGCTCCTCGGCTTCCTCCAGCTCATGCTGGATCTTGCGGAACTTGGTGAGGTTGACATTGGACAGCTCCTCCTGTACAGGGAGGGGGGTTAAGTGGTGAGAACCATGGCAGGGTTTTCAGTCCTGCTGTAGCCAGGTTTAGAAGGGTTCATCGGGAGAGAGTACAGACCCCCTGTCTCCTGCCTACTACTGCCTAAATATACGACTAACACAAACCTCCTCATCCTCCCTTATTCAAGACTCCACTACAACAAACTGCACAAGTTCTTTGTTGCAATTGAGTAGCTATTTCATTACTTGACTTTTTCATTTATATAATAAAATCCCACTAATTTGGTGCTCAGGTATAAGAGTGGATTGTCTGGATGACAAGGATTCTGAAACCTCCTATCAGTGAACGATGGTATTTTCCAAATTTTTTATATTCATCACGTCAGGACCTGTTCAACACCAATAGAAAGCAATGCTTGCTTACTTTCCCAGAAATACTTACAGCCTCCTCAGCTTGTCTCTTGTAGGATTTCACCTTCATCTGCAGTTTGTCCACCAGATCCTGGAGTCTAAGAATGTTCTTGCGATCTTCCTCAGACTAAAGCAGTCGGCAAGCAGGAAAGAGAGAGAATTGGTTTTCCCCACACCACAAAATGACATTTCCTCCTGGACTTCATGGAAAAATGCAATGGCTTCCTGTAGAATGGTATGTCGACACAAAGACACATGCCCTACCTGGTATGTCAGCTCCTTCACCCTCCTCTCGTACTTGCGCACACCCTTCACGGCTTCAGCGCTGCGCTTCTGCTCAGCATCAACCTCCCCTTCCAGCTCCCGCACCTGCAATGAGAAACCCATATTTGGAGCTTCCCTGCTATCTCTGACCTAGGATTGCACACGCTTGCACAAATACCAGTCCTACGTACCCTGGCCTCCAGCTTCTGAATTTGCTTCTTGCCTCCCTTCAGGGCCAGCTGCTCTGCCTCATCCAGACGGAGCTGCAGATCCTTCACCGTCTGGTCCAGGTTCTTCTTCATCCTCTCCAGGTGGGCACTGGTGTCCTGCTCCTTCTTCAGCTCTTCTGCCATCATGGCTGCCTGGAGAAGAAAGAATCACAGGTATTTTGTGACTGGAGGTATTTTGAGGGAGAATGCATCCACCATCAGCAGTGAAGGAGTGCTCCAACTCACATCGGTGATGGCCTTCTTGGCCTTCTCTTCAGCATTGCGGGCTTCCTGGATGGTATCCTCCATTTCACTCTGAATTTGGGCAATGTCTGTTTCCAGTTTCTTCTTGGTGTTGATCAAGCTGGTGTTCTGTTGAAAATCAAAAGTGTTTTCTGCATTTTGTTCCAAAAAAGAACACTTAATTTGAAAACAATATTGCTTAAATTTGAAGTTAAAATTTATGAATCTATTATTAGCATCTTCCTTAAAATGGCTAACGTTGTCAGACCATATACAGAAAGACAATAGGAAGAATCACTCCTGAATGCAATTCTCACTTAGCTATAAAACAGTTCTTTTTATAAGTACAAAAGCTGCAACTTAGATTAAGGTCTTTTCTACAAGGGATGGATGATTTAAGAACTTACACAGAAGAAAAATTGGGAAATAAAACAAAAGAATGCTCAAAGTTATACTGAAATTGGCTATTTAAATGGGAAAGTGACAATGACAATCTGGGCACCTCATGTTCTTGAGAAAAATGAGAAGTAATATTCCAGGGGTAATTTTCTTTTTTCCAATAGAATGTCTATTCAATGCTGAAGAAGAAATTGCAACAGCAAATGTAACTCCTTAGATATTATTTACACATCTATCTTTAGTTTTGGTATTCTCAGCCAAGAATCTAACCTGAGTGTGGAGGAGCTGAACTCTCTCACTTGCATCCATCAATTCCTGCTCAGCCACTTTTCTCGAGCGCTCTGTCTGCTCCAGGGCTGCCCGTAGCTCCTCAATCTCAGCCTGCAACAGGTTTGCTCTGCGCTCCACCATGGCCACCTGCTCCTTCAGGTCCTCCTGTGTCCTGAGAGCATCATCCAAGTGTATCTGGGTATCCTGTAAAACAGGAACGAGATATTATAACATGGCAGAGAACTGTCGGACAATAGTAGTTACTGCTATTCTGTAATAGTTTAGATAATTAATTATTATATCAGTATAATGCCATGCAGGACAAATAGCTACATGCACATACTTAGCTTAACATACTTTGAGCACTCCTTGTGTGTTTCTAAGGTTCTTTTGTGCCTCTGCAGCCACGCGGTTGGCATGGTTGAGCTGGATCTCCATTTCATTCAGGTCTCCCTCCATCTTCTTCTTCAGCCGCAGGGCCTCATTCCTGCTCCTGACCTCAGCATCCAGAGTGCTCTGCATGGACTCCACAATTCTGAGGTGATTTCTCTTCAGCTGGTCAATTTCCTCATCTTTCTCTGCTATCTTCCTGTCAATCTCAGACTTGACCTGGTTGAGCTCCAGTTGGAGGCGCAGGATCTTCCCCTCTTCATGTTCCAGGGAGGCCTGGACAAATAATTGTGATCATTTATTATGTAAGTAAATTGACTGCTTACTTTCTAGCTAATTACAGCATATCTCAGGAAATCTGAGGTATGTACACTCTGTAGCCAGAACAGAGGGCAACCATGCCTTTCTTGGCCAGATTTCCTCATTGCTGATACTTTTAGCGTGGCTACCAGTTATTATGAGCACGTTCCTCAGCATCCTCCAGTGATGAGCACATACCTCAGCTTCCTCCAGTGCTGCCTGGATTTCAGACTTCTCCTGCTCAATCTGCTTCTTGACTTTCTCCAACTCATGAATCGCCTTTCCTCCCTCTGCAATCTGCTCTGTGAGGTCAGAAATCTCCTCTGCAGGGAAGAGTGAAAAATCGCATGGTCAGATACAGAGCATACAGGGAAAGGCCCTGTGGCAACAGCATAACAAATCTCCTCCCATCCCTGAAGGCACAGACCCAGGTGGAGAGGTGGGCCGGAAAGCTTCTGAGAAAGCCCTGCCAGCAGGAAAGACTGAGCGACTTACGCTGCAAGTTCTTGTTCTCACGCTTCAGCGTTTCCAGGTGGTCCAGGGATTCCTCATAGGCATTCTTCATCTTAAACAGCTCTGTGCTGAGGGAGCGAGACTCCTTCTGGGAGGCCTCCAGCTCAGCCTGCGTTTCCTCGTACTTCTGCTTCCACTCTGCCAGGATCTGAGGAGCAACAGAGCGTGAGTATGGATGTGGCAATCACGTTCTGCTCAGGAAACACAGGGCTGGAGCCCAGAATACCTTGTCAAAGTTCTTCTGCTTCTTGTCCAGAGCTGCGCAGGCAGCATTTGCTCGCTCCACGTCAATCATCAGGTCCTCCACCTCATTCTGCAGCCTCTGCTTTGTCTTTTCCAGGGAAGCACATTTGGCATTCACAGCTTCAACATGTTCCTCGGCATCCTGCAGGCGCTGTGCCAGCTTCTTCCTATGAGATGAGCACAGCTAATGATTTGGGAGCGAAGAGTCCATGCTCGATGGCTGACAGGATTTTCACAAGAACTAGATTTACCTCTTCATGTACTATGTACACTAATCAGAAACACTGAAAGGAATCTGTAAACATGCTGTTGTCTTCCCAATTCTGTTTCCCTCTGTACAGAAACACATTTGCCCTCTGCATCTACCATTCTTAGAGTGTCTTTACTATTCTCTGTGTCAGGGGAATATTTTCCTTTACGTTTCTCAAATATTTATTTCATAGCATGTACCTCAGCCCATGACTCTGCTCTAAAGCACAGCTTGAGTTTCTTGACAGTACCACATTTGTCTGTTCATATTTATCATGTCAGTCTTCCCCTTTTTGTCTTCCCCTACTTCCCCACCCCCTGCTTTCTCCACATACTTGGCCTCCTCCAGTTCCTCTGTGCGCTGAATAGCATCTGTCTCATATTTGGTTCTCCACTGGGCCACTTCACTGTTGGCCTTGGACAGGGCACGCTGCAGCTCACCCTTGGCTTCCTGCTCCTCTTCATATTGTTCCCGGAGCAAATCACAGTCATGACGAGCAGACTGCAAGGCGTGGGCCAGGGCGTTCTTGGCCTGCGGAAATAAGCGTGAGTAGGATAACGAATATAAATAACCTGGAGAATCTCTCACAGTGAATTAATTTAACACTTCAAGTATGACCAGTGGAAAGGTACAAGGAATGATAGATGTAAGACTAGAGAACAAAATGTACTGATCATACTCCATGCAGTAGTCCCTTTCCCTACCAGACAATGTGAAGTTAAATATATTTTTAGTGTTGAGCTGTAAGACAAAATATCACCTTGATTTCTTCCTCTAAGTGCCGCTTGAGTTCCTCAATCTGTTGGGTGAATGCCTGCTTGCCTCGAGACAGCTGAGATATCAGGGCATCTTTCTCCTCCACCTGGCGTGAATATTCACCTAGGAAAGCATACAGAAAGGAGATCTAGTAACTTGGGACCAAAACCAAAAATTTTAAGGATGTTGACCCATTCCACAAGACAGATGAAGCACTCTCACCTGATTCTGTCTGCAGACGAGCTCTTTGAGTGCTGAGATCGTTGATCATGCGTTGATGCTCCTCCTCCTTTGACTTAATCTCACTCAGTTGGTCTTCTAAAGTACGACACATCTTTTCCAGGTTTGCCTGAGGAGTTCAAGAAGAATGAAAGAAGATTCATACCTGAAGTAAACTGCTTTAATAACAGCAGGATTTTCATCAGAAACGTGGCCAGAAGCACAGGCTATATAATGCTCATTGGTTTTGAGTTTAAAAATACAGTTTTATACAGAGACATTTATAGTAACTGGCTCATATATAAAAAAGGTATCATTTGACATTATTTATTCAAGATTTTTTCAAGATTTTTTAAAATATATTCTATACCTTAGCTTTGGAGACAGACTCCATGTTGCTGGCCAAGTCATCAATCTCCATCTTCAGCTCACTCTTCTCCTTCTCCAGCTTCTGCTTGACTCGTTGCAGGTTGTCGATCTGCTCCCCAAGCTCCGCTGTGCTGTCCGCATGCTTCTTCCGCAGGGCAGCAGCCGTGGCTTCGTGCTGCAGCGTGGCCTCTTCGAGGTCACGGCGCATCTTCTGAAATTCTGCCTCACGCTTCTTGTTCATATCAATCTGAGCTGCTGTAGCCCCTCCTGCTTCCTCCAGGCGCTCACTGATCTCCTCCAGCTCCCTGGAGAGGTCAGCTCGGTGCTTCTCTGCTTTTGCCCGAGAGGTTCGCTCTGCCTCGATTTCCTCCTCCAGTTCCTCAATACGGGCCTGAGGAACATCGAGCACCCTTCATACTCATGCCCTCCTCAAACTGATGTTTTCTGAAGGGCAGAAGGGAAGGACCAGACACTTGCCTGCAGCTCCTTGATCTTCTTCTGTAACTGCATGCCCAGGGCTTGCTCATCCTCAATTTTGCTCTGGATCTGGCTGATTTCAAAGTCTTTCCTTTGCACAAGATACATGGTGTTAGTGCCTGAACAAAACATCTAAGTGTACCCGTCCAGCACTCAGATGTCCCACAACCACACTTACTTCTTCAGTTTCTCATCCAGCTGCTGTTTATCATTTTCCAAGTCCATTATGGTATCCTGGGACATCTTCAGGTCTCCTTCAAGTTTCCTCTTAGCTCTCTCGAGGTCCATGCGCAGCTTCTTCTCTTGCTCCAGGGACCCTTCCAGCTAAACCAAAGGAGATCATTAGTGCTCTGCCAGCCATGTTTATCTCCACAACTGTCCTGTAATGGCTGTATGCATTTTGCTTACATCGTCTACTTGCTGTTCCAGCTTGGTTTTAGCTTTGGTCAGCGTATTGACTTTGTCCTCTTCAGCCTGCAGGTCATCCAGTGTCTGCTGATGGGCCTCTTGGAGGGCTTTCTTCTCTTTTGTCAGCTTGGCAATTGTCTCGTCCAGGGCTGCCATCTCTTCTGTGAGGTTTTTCACCTTTGACAAGATGGGAACAAGTATAATTAAAGCAAATAGGTACAAGACTCCCATAACAGCACAGAGTACTTTTCTGGAGTGTGAGAGACATCTTCTGCCTCATACCTTGTTTTCAGTGGCATGCTTTTCCTTCTCAACTTTGGCCAGTGTTAACTCCAGGTCATCTATATCTTTCTTCAGCTCTGAGCATTCATCCTCCAGTTTCCTCTTCTTGGCTGTCAGTTCAGCATTAATTTCCTCCTCATCCTCAGCCCGTTCTGTCACCTCCTTAATTTTGGCTTCCAGCTGGATTTTGGTTTTGATGAGCTGGTCACACCTTTCCTCAGCATCAGCCAAAGCATCAGCTTCCTGAGGGGAAAATAGTTTATTTTGAAAATATCTGGCTTTAACACAGAAGAAGAAAGTCTATTTTATTCTCAAGGAATAGATAAGGAAAACTCATATGATTACTTCTTGCAAAGCAGATACTGCACAGTTATAATTTAAACTAGAATTTTTGAGTAAGTTTTTAATTAGCTTTATTTTCTCAGTCCTTTTGCATCACCAGATACGATGTTTAGTTCCTGTATGTCAGTAGGTTATCGTATTCGTTTCATATTGATGATTCAAATGTGCCAGTAATTTATGGCTTATCATAATTTTCCATTTTTCACGATTATCACTTTCAAAGCTACCTGGATGTACTGAGAAATGTAAATACTTCTTCTTAGGTCATCCATCACTGAGAAAATAGTTTCAAATTTCTATTAATTTTTCTAGTATACACTAAGACGCTTTCTTTCTGTATACTGAAAATGTGTTTGAAATTAACATCACTAAATGAGTGCTTACATGAATGCCAGGTATGTGACTCCAGTTAAGAGACTGATACCCAGTTGCTACACTTAGCAGACACTAACTGCCACTAATAGTTTTCTGAAACAGACACTTCAGCACAAAGATTCTTTAAACATGATCTGGGGGCCAAAGGGCATTGGACACAAACCAGATGTATTATGGGATTTCCACATAGATCTTTTGAGATCAGTAGCTAAGGAGATATGCCGTAAGAAATGGCACCAGGCTATGAACACGTATAACTCAACTAAGGTATAGTAGTCGTCAATGGAATGATTATCACACTCCACTAAGTACAGAGCAGTGACAACTACATTTCGGCCATGAACTTGCATGAAGATGCTACATGTAGGATTTCAGACCGAAATTTGAATTTATTCTTAAGCTGAAACATTATTTTTTAATAGTAACACTGAGTGTGGAAAGGAAGTGGCCTGAATTTTACCTTCAGATACATGCTATTTCGCGTAAAATATTCACTAAAGCAGTTTAGAGTATAGTTTGCACTCTGGTAGAAGGCGTAGAAGTTATTGAATGATTTCCCTTAATAAAAAATAAAATAAAATAATGACGCTCACAGCCTGCACTTGGAGCTGCAGATCATTTTTCTCCTGCACCAGCTTCACCATTTTCTCCTCCAGCTCCTTCCTCTTTGCCTCAGACTTTGCAAGCTCCTCCTTGGTCTTCTCAAATTCTTCCTTCATGTTGGCCATCTCCTTCTCAGACTCTGCGCTCTTCAGCAGGGGCTTGATCTTGAAGAACAGCTTCATCCAGGGCCAGTGCTTGACATTCATGAATGCACGAACATTGTACTGAATGCAGAAGATGGACTCCCTGAAGCATAATTGAAACGTACATTTGATTATTTTGTGTGATATGATCCTCAGCACTTCCCCCAAAATACAGTGTCTTTAACTGAAGATGGGGAACACCTACCTCCTCTCCACCATTCTCTGGTACTCCACTCTCATCAGGAAGCCTCTGCACCTGGCCTGTGTGCGAGTGATGAGCTGTGCCAGCTTCTCATCTCTCATCTCCTCCAGGAGTCCCAGCAGCCCAGCTTTGAAGAACACCTGAAGAAAGGAAACATTGCAGCACATCACTGTCAGGTGGAACAAAAAACAGGCATAGGGATTGAGTCGAGGAGACTTGGTACCTTGGTGTGACCAAATTTGTACTGGGTGTGGTCCACATCAATTGACCCAAGAAGCTTCTCAGAAGCTTTCTTGCTATCAATGAACTGTCCCTCAGGGATGGCACTGGCATTAAGCACCTTGTACCTGTGAGAAGCAAAAGAGGAAGTTAAGGCTGTTCTTCCCAAATCTCGACATTACTTACAGTCATGCTAAAAGGCCGAGTACTCTTACCTCTGTTTAAAGTCTGCATAGAGGACTCTGCTGGGGAAGCCTTTCCTGCAAATCCTGATCCCCTCCAGCACGCCGTTACAGCGCAGCTGGTGCAGCACCAGTTCATGCTCCATGGCACCTAACAATTAATTTTGCAAATGAATATCACTGTTCCCACCATCGAGGGAAGTCACTTCAGTATCTCTGCTGGAGCATCTTACCAGGTGTTTTTGTTTCATTTGGGATGATGCAGCGGACAAAATGAGGGTGAGTACTCCGTAGGTTGGTCATCAGTTTGTTTAGGTTCTCCTGTGGGATCATGTGTTGCAACTTAGATTAAAATTTTTTACTTCTACACACTCTGTATCTAAGTGAAAAGAATATAATGAATCTTTGGAGAATGTAGCTTTCAGATCCAAAATTCAAATTTAATGAAATCTCCTACATAAGTATCTATTTTTATTAACAGAAAGTTAAAATTTCTGTACCATAATCTGGAGGAAATGAAAAATGTTCAGACAATCCATAATTATTGTTTTTACTACGTCACGAGTAAAACAAAAGTTCTCACAGAGAACATAAGTGAAATTTTGAAACAAATTCAAGGGGTCAGCTGAAGAGTACTAGAAACATATCACAAATGTGAGCAGAAAAAAAAGAAGAAAAGGCAGTGAAATAACATCTGTCCGATTTATACTTATTGGTTTTTCATCAAAAAACAAAGATTGTGAGAAGAATGGTAGTTCAGACAGCTCAGATCTCTAACTGTTTTCATGTCATTATAGTGATAATGAAATCCATACTTTACCCGGAAAAGGGCTGAGACAGTCTGGAAAGAAGAACCCTTCTTCTTGCCACCTTTCTTGCCACCACCACCACCACCACTAGCCTCTTCAAAAACAAATGTAGTTTATAAGTCATTTTTGTAGGGTTAATATTTACATATTGTGAAGGTGAGAACTTAAGAATTTTAGAAATCTGACCTGCTTCTGCTCCACCATAGTTGGCAAACAGTAAGGCCAGTGTCTTCACAGATGATTTCTGGTACAGCCCAATGACAGTTTCGTTCAGGGGGTCCTTGTTCTTCTCCAGCCAGCCAGTGATGTTGTAGTCTACTGTGCCAGCATAGTGCACCAGAGAGAAGTGGGCCTCAGCCTTGCCTTTGGCAGGCTTGGGCTTCTGGAAGTTGCTGGACTTGCCCAGATGCTGGTCATAGAGCTTGTTTTTGAAAGAGGTGTCAGTTGCCTTGGGGAACATGCACTCCTCTTCCAGGATGGAGAAGATGCCCATGGGCTGGAAATATTACAATACACAAAGTAGAATATTATATAGAATATAATATGATCACCACTTTGTCCTCCAGTGAATGTACTAAAAGAAGAAGCTGAAGAAGAAACTTACATCCTTGTTGTGACGTAAATTTCTTTCTAAAAAGTGAGTTTACGTAACCTGTGGTTCACCAGCTTTACTCTAACTTTGGCATGATAATTTAGGATTTTTTTTAATGCAAAAAAGTTTAAAAAATCATTAAATCAATAATTATGTTTAAAAATGTCTTTCACAAATGTTTCCATTTGATGTTTGGTCCATTTTTGTACTTTTAACCGACTACCTAAATTGTATAGCACAAATATCCTTCATTCTATTGCACTAAAAGGACAGGCACAGACTATAATCTACTACGAACCATCAAGAAAAAAATGTATTGTTCACAAATAAATTAATTCCAGAACCTTAAGAAAATGCATTTATTTTACTTTAGGAGCTGATTTATGTTTTTGAAATAGTATCCTTTAATAAAGTAAGCAGAGACATCTTGCATGCAGAGTTGTGTAAAGGATGACTTCCATAGTTATTTATGAACACCGTAATGAAAAATAAGCAATTGCAGATGTCAAGAGATACTTCACTAACTAAAAATGAGTGCATTATACTAATCAAGGAAGAAAGGAGGACTTTTTTTAATAGTTTACCGCCAACTATTAGCTTTTGAAAATGCAGGACATTTTGAATTAAAAATTTACCTTTTCAATGAGCTCAATGCAAGCAGCCAAGTCCATCCCAAAGTCAATGAACTCCCATTCAATGCCTTCCTTCTTGTACTCCTCCTGTTCCAGCACGAACATGTGGTGGTTGAAGAACTGTTGCAGTTTCTCATTGGTGAAGTTGATGCACAGCTGCTCCAAGCTGTTGAACTTCCCAGTGCCAAAAACAAAACAAAACATAACAAAACAAAACAAACAACGTGTCAGTTATTAAGATGAACAATTACTGTGTGATTTCTTTATAGTTATTAATCTTTCATACACCTCTCTTGTTAAAACATAATTACATTAACAGCACTGCATCAAAGCAAGACCAATAAGCAGTTCCCCAAAGAAAAATCAATTTAATGAGAACAGGATTCCTGATGAATCTCCTAAAATTAATGAAGTACTTCTGCATTTCTTTATTCAGACAAAAAGATGACTGTATGCTTTCAGTTTTAATTACCCAATCTCTCTGATCAGCCATTTATCCATTAATCTGTTTCTCTTTTCAACAAATCACTCATCTTTAACGTATTATATATTTGCCACTGGATTTCCAAATCTTAAGATCTGGATCCATGAGCTCTTTATACATATTTATATTTACATACATATATGTATGCATGGTTTCTTTTTGTAATTTTTATCATTACTCTAAGATATTATGATATCTTATACAGATATTATAATATATATAGATATATATTAATTATTAATTATAAATTAATAGATAATATTAAAATATTACTGCATATAGAATTGTAACTGCTACTTCTATGCAAACAACATAACTGTTATTTCAGAGGGTGGTGATGCACTGGAACAGGTTGTCCAGAGAAGTTGTGGATGTCTCATTTCTGGAGGTGTTCAAGGCCAGGTTGGATGGGGCCCTGAGTAGCCTGATCTGGTGTGGGCAATGAGCTCATGGCAGCGGCAGTTGCAAAATAATTAATATATTTAGAATATTGTTGCTTGGAAACCTCTGACATTATAATCCCACTCTCTAAAAGCAGACCTCAAACATGTACTCCTTACATCAAAGATCTCAAATCCAGCGATGTCCAGGACACCAATGAAGTACTGCCTGGGCTGCTTGGTATCCAACTGTTGGTTGATGCGAACAACCATCCACAAGAACATCTTCTCATAGACAGCCTTTGCCAGAGCACCAACTGAGTTGTTCACCTAAAACAAAGAGGTGTGCAGCAGAAGAAAAATCAATATATAAAGTAAAATGTTCCAGTCTTACAAGCCAGAGGTTCCCAGTGATGGTCTGTTTCCTACCTGCTGCACAGTTTGACCCTTGGTCACATACTCATTCCCAACCTTGACACGAGGATAGCACAGGGCCTTGAGCAGGTCTGCTGAGTTCAGACCCATCAGGTAGGCAGCCTTGTCTGCAACTAAATAGCAGGAGGAGATTGAAAAATTAAGATTAACAAAATACGCAGCCTATCGAGTGATAAACCCTTTCTGAAGCTACTGCCGTATCAAATGTTCTTGTGATCACCTTCTGCTTGCTGTATTTCACAGGACGTATGGCAGTCATTGAATGAAAATGCATCCTTGTTTTGAACATCATTCAGAGTAGGATGCTTAAGTGGTATTTGTGTTTTTTCAAATCTTCCCAAAACCATCTAGAAACAAATTCTTTACTAAAAATTCACACTGAAAACTGAAGTTTTCCCTTCTATCTAGAGCTATTTGCTATCTATAAGCCTGGAACAAAACCAGCAAGGTGTTACGAGGATTGCTGCCTCACTGTAATCCAAAACATACTTAGGCACTTGGGCTCCCTGCATATTTCTTCAGCAGCAAAAATAGCCTTCAAAAGGAATGCATTCCAAAATTACTGGAAAAAATTGGTTGCCCCTTTTTTGAATCTGGTTATTACAGCTTTAGTGAAAAGGCAGGTGCATTCATTCAATCAGGATCAAAACCTCAAAATCTAGTCCTGAAGCTGACGGTCTCAAGACATTCTTTGGAAGAAGTAGTCAGGGCTTAATTTATTTAAGTCATGTCTACATTATTCAAGTCATTAAGTAATCAGCTGAGAAACAGAAGGTCTAAGTCACTGCTTCCCTAGCCTATTATGTGTACCTATGCTTCACTTAGACTGCTGTTCAAAGAATTCCATTATTCCATTCCATTATATTCCATTCAAGTTTGAATGTCCATAAGAAATTAGAGTACCCTTTACTCCTGAGAAAAAAAAATCCCTATTATATGCTTTATAAACAGTGAATTCAGTGCATCTACTTTATCAAAAAAAAAAAAAAAAAAAAGGCAACTAGAAATGTGTTTTATGAAACCATTTTCTCATTAGTGGTTATCCTATATGAGCACATCAGACTGTGCTATCTAAAACTATGAAAGCCCAGGATTTAATTAATGGGCTTTCATATTTCATAAGTCAGGCAAAGATTAGGTAGTCCTTGAAAAAACGGATGGCAGTTTTATACTAGCTCCATGGGGTAGTAGCTCCACCTAGATACCTTTTTTTTATACTTTTCCACTCTTCTCTCCTATCTTTCAAATTACTGTTACTGTTGCTTCTATTCCTAATAGGTCAACAACAGAGCTCGCTAGTACCTTCTGTGCCATCTGGCTCTGCTTGCTCTTCTCTTTGTTTCTGCTTGAACTTCAGGTTGCCATAGTGCATGACAGCTCCTGTCAGCTTGTAAATAGCCACTTTTTCATCGGCAGTAAAGCCCAGGATGTCAATGGCACTCTACAACAGAAAATATAAAATAAAAGATTTGTCTGGGAGAGATTACAATAGACACAACATTTTAAAATATTACTTACATCTGTAGCCATCAGCTCCTCTTGATCATTAATGCTGGGAACAGTGATCTCACCTTGACTCACAAAGTGATAGTCGTATGGATTGGTGGTAATTAGAAGCATGTCTGAAAGTAAGAAGAGGGAACAATTAGGTTTAGTTCAGTCAAGTATGTAATAGCATGAGCTGATGCTCAGCAATCTTCTCCAAGTTAGTCATCATTCCTACCAATTAGCTCTGGTTTCTTGTTGGACATAATTTGATAAAATATGTGGTAGCTTCTTTCTGCCTTCAGCTGAAAAGTGACTCTAGACTTCTCCAATAGATCTGAAGGGAAAACAGAAAGTTCAGAAACATGAAGAAACAGCAAAAGAGAAAGTAGGGAGAAGGTATGAAGGGGGAAGGGTGTTTAGATGGTAAGGTAAAAAGTAGATGGATACTGATGAGTGAATGTATGGATCGTGAATAGTTGAGGAAAGTGTCTTACATGTTTCAATATCTGCAGAAGCTAGTTTTCCTGTGGCACCAAAGTGAATTCTGATGAATTTCCCCTTTGAATGGATAAAAATTGTCTTAAAATTTATGTCATAAAAAATGCATCTGAAGTGGTGAATTTTGCTCTTTATTGGGTGCAAGATTTCTTATTAAAAATATTTTCTTAGAGTCACATATATTTTCACCACTAAGATAAAGGCCTATAAATTTTTGCCCACAAAAGTAACCAATAGGGACACAGCTGTATATTTAATGTGTGTTGAACATACAGATGGAAAGTAATTAGTGGATTTCATTAGCCCATTTATACCTTATCCCAAACACGTCTAGTTCTATCCTGCCTACAGACAACAGCCATCTGAATTATATGGGAATACCCATTTAACTAGTACAGCTGTGTAAATCTGTCTTGGTATCAAATAAGTGATTAAATCAATTTGATGTGAAGCAAAGATATATTCAGGTAGAAGTTTCTTTCCTTCCCTGCTTCCTTCCCTCCTTCCTTTACTCCCTCTTCTTTTTCCATTTGTGTGTCTTGTAGCAACTGGACAGAAACATGAGGAATGATTAAAGAATACTGCATAAAAACGATGCAGGAGAATGAGCATGTGATCTGCTAATTTAATATGTACTTTGATGCAATACAGATAATTTTTTTTCATAGAAGCACTGATTTCAAAATCTCACTAACTAACTTCAGGGTAAGTGTTAAAATCATGCTAAGAAAATTCAGTTTTACACTTGTAAAACCCATGGCTGAACAACAGGAAAGGAAGACTGCCATAAATTCCTGCTTATTATAATTCAGAAAAAAATTTGCTTAAACAAAACTTACAAAGCGTGAGGAGTTGTCATTCCTCACAGTCTTGGCATTTCCAAAGGCCTCTAGCAATGGGTTGGCGCTGATGATTTGATCCTCAAGCGTTCCCTACAGGATGGTAATTGTTACGGCGTATACTTTCTAAAAATTAGGAACATAATAAACATTGATTCAAGCCAGTATCTCTTAATGTACCTGCATTTTGCCAGGCTGCTCCTCCTTCTTCTTCTCCCCGCTAGCTGCAATTGTTGCAAAGTACTGGATGACACGTTTCGTGTTCACAGTCTTCCCTGCACCGGATTCTCCGCTGTCGAACCAAACAGAGAAGCAGCGAGCGTGAGGTCAGGGAGAAGGTCCCCTGGCACAGGGCAGCCCCGCAGGGACCCGATCAGGGAGCGTACTTACGTGATCAGGATCGACTGATTCTCACGGTCTGTGAAAGAAGCAGAAATACAGGATATAAAACTCAATGAATAAGAAGGAATGGAACACAGGTAAGTGTAAGTGAGTTAAAATTTAAGATCACTAAGATCAAGCATTACATCTAAATTACAAAGACAAACCAGTGAGAAATTCAAATCCAGATTAGTTTCAATTTATTTAAATTAAAAAAAAAATCAAAAAATGTGGGGGTAGAAAAGGAAAAATTCTTCCTTTGAATTCAGTTTTTCTATTAATTCTTCCTTTTCTGTTTTTGACTACATGCTTCAGTTAGGCTTAAAAAAAGAAAAACAAAACAACACCTTGCAGTGTTGTCGTTCATTTCAAATAGGAAAAGGAATGCTGTGAAGATGGAAAAACTTAGAAATGTGTGAATCAGAACAATGAAATCTTTGAAAAAATTGTACTTCTGCTATAGAATTTCACAGAACCACAGAATAAGGTAAGAAGGGTTATCATCAACCACCTTGCCCAAGCAAGGCCTCCTAGAACAGGTTGTCCAAGGTAGTGTTCAGGCAGCTTTTGAATATCTCTAATGATCGATACTCTACAACCTCCCCTCTTTGGCAAATCTATTCCAGTGCTCAGTCACTTGGATAGTAAAGAAGTGTTTCCTAATAATGAGAGAATACCACATGTGTTTCAGTTTGTGCCCCTTGCCTCTTGTCTTCTCCCTGTGCACCACTGACTGATAAGAGCCTAGCTCTGTTCTCTTTGCATTCTCCCTTCAGGTTTTTATATCCACTGAAAAGATCTCCCCCAAGTCTTCGCTTCTTCAGGCTGAAAGTCTCAGCTCTTTCCAGATAGGAGATATACCCTAGTCCCTTCATCAGCTTAGTGGCTTTTCACTGGTCTCATTCCAACACTTCCACATCTCTCTCATACTGGGGACCCCAAAACTGCTCACAGTTCTCCATGTGTGGCACGTGAGTGCTAAGTAAAGAGGAAAGATTGCCTCCTTCAATCTACTGATAATGGTTTGCCTAATGAAGTTCATTTTACCGCTAGCATTCCTTTCTTGTGGAAAGGGCACACTGCTGTCACATATTCAAGAGAATTCTCCTTTGTAAGGATTCTGTGGAGCAATCACTCTAAGATAGATGGAGTCACTCACCAGTCAGCATGAACTGATAGGCGTTGTCAGAAATGGAGAAAATGTGTGGAGGGGCCTCCTGGCGCTTTTTGCCTCGGTAGGCCAACACCACCTCCGGGTTGTACACCGGCAGCCACTTGTAGGGGTTGACAGTGACACAGAAGAGGCCCGAGTAGGTCTGTGAGGAAGGGACACAGCACGTCGGCTTCCACTCAGCCTGGCACAGCAGTCCTCCCCAGCTACGCTGCCCAAGCAAGAGAGCTGCTGGTACTTACGTAGATCATCCAGGCTGCATAACGCTCTTTGAGGTTGTACAGCACAGCGGGTTCGTGGAGGTGGGTCATCATGGCCATGTCCTCAATTTTATCGTACTTGGGAGGATTCATGGAGAAGATTTGATCTTCCTTCACAGTTAGAGTCTGCCAAAGAAAAGAGAAATCCCTGCATGTCAGCTGTGTCAGACCACTGTGGGAATTGAATTCACATTGTAAATCTTGCCTTTTACTCACTTCTCCACCTTCAGTCTTGACAGTGACCTTCCCTGTTTCTTTGCTCTGGATAGTCCCTTTCACAAAAGATTCTTTGGGATGCACCACAAAGACTGATGACTTGGCATCAAAAGGCTTGTTCTGGGCCTCGATTCTTTCCTTCTCTGACTTTCGAAGATAAGGAGCAGCCTCCCCAAAGGCGGCCATTTCAGCATCTGGAGAAGCCATGGCTGCTCTTCACTGAAGACACCTCAGCAGAAGACTCTAATGGGGACAAAAAATGTAACACTATTCATATCTTTTCTGTAAGACTAGGAAAACTTCTATATTCCATGTCTTTCACCATGTCATATGGTTTTTCTTCACACTCCAATATTTAAGACAACTAAAATGATCTAACTGAAATCCTAATCTGTAGGTTGATTCAGACAACATGGGGTTATAACTGATGTAGTCTAGATCTTCCGACTTCTACAAGAACAACCTTTCACAACTGCAGTTTTGGATCTTTAAGAACAGTGTGTCTGTGAGATGAGAGTGAAGTTGCTGAGCAAGTTTCAATGAGACGTAATTACTAGTGGAAATACATGTGGAACATTTTGATAGAAGGATGAAAAGTGGAGGATCATTTCTGAAAAACTGTAGTACAGGAAAAGGACAGGTTATTTGGCCTTTAATACTCTGCCAAAATTTAATTTGTTTATACAGTTGCTATTCATAAGCACAATATCTGAATAATCTCAAACAAAATTCAAGCACCGAATTTGTAATTGCCATGCCTGTATGGGGCTCCCAAATAAATACTTATTGAAAAAAATCCAGGAACAGGTGAGCTCTCAAAACTTTAATATAATAAGAGTGCTTTTTTAGATGCTTTGTTCTGATGCTAAGTTTTGCCAGCTGCACTTGAAAATTCTCTAGATGCATTAGTAAAATTGATTCCTTCTGTTCAACAGATAACTTTTTTTTATTTTATTAAATGAATTATTTTTTAATTAAATGCATATCTAAGAGGGCTTTGACATTTTATGAAGATGGTAATAAGGTCTGTATTCTCAGATGATTTATTGATAATGTTTTGAGGAAGAATATGCAATTTTGCACTTTTTCCTTCTTTGTTCATCTTGGTCCAGATCTACTGCTGCAATGATGTGAAGCCAGCACACCTCACTCCCTGTTTGGTCAGTTAAGCAGAAATGAAGAGCATTCCAATGGGAATTTCCTCGTCTGCCATTGGAGGCAGGGAGATACAAACACAGCCATTTGAAAACCTTGCCAGCCATGAGCACCCCACCACCTGCCTACTGTAATCACACCAGCTTTGAATGCAGGGTGAAAAAGGTGATTGTTCATCCATCCAGAAATCCCACCCAAAAGCATGAATAAATCAGGTTCTTACCTCTTGTGACACCAGATGGGTGGCTTGCAGCCTGGCAGCTGGTCAATGCTGTAAAACAGAAATGGCAAGTCCCTGCTTGCAGCTGCACAGAATTCCAGAGTGAAAATGTGCAGGTGTCTTGAAAGCAGATTAAAAACTCGAGCTGAGGAATTGAGCCTCCTCTTGGAAATGAGCACTGGAGGCAGAGGAATGCTGTAACACAGAAAGACTCCTGCACGGCTGCAGATCCCATCCACTTACCTTGAAGCTTTCCGTGGAGACAGGGCAGTCTTGCTGCAGGGACATTTTATACGATCTCATCTGCAGATGCTACAGATGCCTACTCTTTCTTCGGTCAAAAAATTTTTGGCAAG
Organism: Gallus gallus; assembly: GCF_016699485.2. Classification (NCBI taxonomy): domain Eukaryota; kingdom Metazoa; phylum Chordata; class Aves; order Galliformes; family Phasianidae; genus Gallus; species Gallus gallus. Next base: position 1,138,222 of record NC_052549.1, read on the forward strand.
CCTTCTTTGGCAAAGCATTGTCTGGCAAACTGAACTAAGGGCATAATTGTCATTTGACATGACTAGATATAATTAGAAAATTTTGATGTCTTACCGACTATATGAATACATCTCCTATAAATAATTTGACAAGGGTGTTAAGGAGGGAATCTGGACTAGTCAAGGCACTTAGAGAACTTGGATGCAGGACTTATGGATTCTATTGCTGGCTTTCCCACCAACTCACTGTATGACCCAGAGTGGATCGCTTGGTATGTGTGTGCTGCAGCTACCCCAGCTGTACAATGGGGATGACAACATTTATCTTCTCTATGTCATGATGTGAAATTTATAAGAAATAATTTAGATCAATACATTAAACAAGCCACTAAAAAGAAAATAAGTACTGCCAGAAACATTTGGTGGTTGTGTTGGTAAAAACCCTTAAGTAGATGAGTAATGTGCATCCTTCAAGCTGATAGTGACAGTGCTAGAGCACCATGGACATGCTGAGGTGACTGGCTGAGACAAATAGTTGGTCACACTAGTAGGAAGTTGGGGTCCAACTGAACTAGCATCTTGAAAAGAGATGTGAGGTTACCTCTGACATAGGAAGAACTTCATGCATACATTCATGCACAGATGTATCAACTGTTGTTCTTAAAATTGCAAAGAAGTGGGAAATTCTTCAAGAAATACTCTAATAAGCCTGTGAATTAGATAATGTTAGGGTAGTTCATAAGCTGTTTTGTGATTTTTGATATGTAGGTCAGTGCAGAGTGCACCTGCACTCTATGGTCCAAGGTAAAATAATTGGGAACTATGCATGAAGAGCTTTACAAAGGAGGACCAGTGCAGCACCCAAATTCTGGGTGTCTGGGCCTCAACCTGGAGCTCAAGCCCATCCAAATCAGGATGATGAGTGCCACGTGGTGCCCTGCATCCCAGTGGTTACAGGTCTGGCCAAGAAGGGGACAAGAGGGCCTTGGCAGCTCTAAGCACAGGGTTCAGAAGACCATGAACAAAGAGCAAGGCCTGGGAGGAGCAGAGATGGATGAGGCCGCTCCAGGATGGGAGAGCTGGGGGTTTCCTCCCCCCAGGTGGAGGAGGGAGCTTCAGTCTCCCACTTCCTGCGAAGCTGCAGCATCTGCACTGTCCAGGCAGCATCCCTTGGCAGCTGCAGGTGAAGTACTAAATAGCTGCAGCTGCTTTCCTGTGGGGCCCTGTTCTCAGCAGTAAGTAGCAAGCCTGTCTTATGCAGTGCTGTCAGGATGTGCCTATGTCTCAGGGACTCTATGGGGAGCAGCTGAGTTTCCTAGGCCAGGTGCCTGACTCTGGGGACTGGAAGCCTTTAATTTCCAGTTGCCATTGACAAAGCCAGATTTCTCAAAAGAGCTCTTCAGGGTGGGCCCAGGCAGGCAGGAGTGTGGCATGTAGCCAAGCAGCTCTAAGTGCAAAGTTAGTCAAAGGAAGGTCTAGTTTGAAAAGGAAGTGGCTACCAAGTCTAGATGAAGTGCTGACAATCAGTGTTTTTAGGATGATAAGCTTTGATGTAGTATCAACCCTATTCAGAAGAGCCAGCTTAGGAACTAAAAGACTATCCTGGAATTGGTCTCAATCCCAGGGTAGATTTCCATATGTGAGTCAGAGGAAAGAAGAATTCCTTCCTCACACCTCCTCGTTCCTAATATCCTCTCAGTAGTTAGATGATCATCAAGAATTTTAGATTAAGTTCAAATGCAATTGGTCACTCTTACCAGCAGGGTATAACTATACTTGCACAGCTGTATAGCAGAAAATATCTGTATATACATAGTCAGATCTTAACAGTTACATTGCTTCATAATTTTTCTGTATGTGAGCAACGTGTTATTTGCCAATGTATTTCACGGTCCTAAACTCAGGTGACAATCTGTGTTATTGTCAATAGAATTATAGTACTCTTTCTGTCTTTGCAAATTCTCTTAAATTCCCTGCAATTTTCCAGTATACATCTTTACTTAAAAGTCTCCTTACAGAATTATACTTTTACTGAGTTGTATCAACAGATTAAACCTATAAACAGTTTTCCCCACTGTGGTTGTATCATACTATCCAAAGACTATGCAAATATTTAAAGAATTAAATGACAAAGAACTTGCAGATTGTTCACAGGGCCACACAAAATTTCTACACTTAGCATGAACTGGATTTGGATACAGCAATCAAAACTTAGATGTGATGATATATATGTGCCAAATTCAATTGATTTGCAGTCTGCAGATAGAAGAGTATCATTATTTATGCTCTGCCAGGAATGTTTAGGAAAACACATACATACTGTGGTTATCTAAATTATGATGGCTTCTCACAGAATAAACCATTCTACTGTATTTCCCAGAAACTACCTAGTCTGTTGAGGGACTGACCCACCTCGTCAATGTGACCTTGAAGGAGTCTCTTGCAGCTCTTTTCAGTTTGAGGCAACAGCTGAGAAAAGTGGCTGATTTCCACTACTGCCAGGACTTAGTGGAAGCACAGCAGGAGATGGCTGGAGAAACTAATCCCTTCTTGTGTCCTCTCTTTGATATTAATGTCCCCTGCTATTTGCCACCATTCCCAGGGAGGCATATAACTGAACTGTTTTTCTTGTCTCTCTCAAGTCTCTTCTGTACAAGCACATATTCTGTTAGAAATGCTGACCATTTGCTGCTACTTCTGTGCTGAGGCTGAAACCCAGGCAGATGTTTACACAGAAACAGGTCTTCTGAAAACTGAAAGAATTGCCAAGATGCTAAATCGAAGGGAATTCCAGAATCTGCTAGCCCTCTTAGGGCCTGAAGACAGAGGTGGGTGTTGTGGGTGCAGATGGATGGATTTTTTCAGGCAAGTTGCCATGTTGTGAGAGGAGCTCACCAGGCAGCACAGTATCCACAAATCCACATGAGTGATTGATGCATGGTATAGTACAGTGACATGGGCTGAGCAACAGCCCTGCCTTAAGTCTTTGCAAGGGGAAGGTAAGCTGGCTTCTAACTCTGAGCTGATGGACTCAACTTACAAGACCAGGGAGACTGTACTTTTGTCTCTGCTGAGAGCAGAGGGATAGGTCTCTCCATTGCTCCTGAAGTGCTCTTACGCAACAGATACAATGCTGAGGAGCTGGAAAAAGGAGAATCTGTGAGTGGTCAAGACTCTGAAAAAGACAACCTCACAAAGTTGGTCCAGCTAACCACCTGTGTTAGAACCAGTGCCAACTTCCAACATCCAAAAGTTAGATGGGTGTTAGTAATTGGAAATCCCTCACTGAGAGACACTGAATCACTCATTTGCTGTCTGAACAATTTCTCAAGAGAGAAGTTTGCTGTCTTACGGGGGCTCACATTCTCAATATCACAAAGAGGCTACCAAACCTGGTAAGGCCAGAGGACTAATATAAATTCCTACTCTTTAATTAGGGTTAAATGAGGCTGCAATGAGGAAACCCTGCAATATCAATCTGTCCCTTGGACAGATGTTGAAGGGATCAGGAATGCAAGCATTGTAATCCTTTACCCTCCTAATTGGAGACTGGGACTCAGAAAAGAGACAATAGATTAAGTGAATGGTTTCTTGTGTGGATGGTACCATGCTCAGGATTTTGGGTTCAATGATCTTGGATGCATCTTCAAGAAACCAAGCATGCCAACACTGGATGGGATGCAACTGATCAGGTGGGACAAGAATGTTCTGGGCAGTAAGCTGGCTAGACTCGCAGAGCTTTAAACTAGATTCAACAGGTGAAAGGGAATATACTTCTGTGTGACAGAGAAGGGCCAGGAGAAATACCTCTAAGTTATCCCAAAGGAATTAGGGAGTGCTCCTCTATAAAGGTAATGCAGCTGACAATCCAGTTGAAGTGCCTCTGTACCAATGCACTCAGCAAGGGAAACAAGTAGGAAGAGTAGGAAACCATTATGCAATTAGAAAACTACTACCTAATCGCTATCATGGAAACATGCTGGGACAAATCTCACAACTAGAACGCTGCAGTCAAAGGCTACAAGCTTTTTAGAAGAGGTAGGCAGGGAAGGAGGTGTGGGGGTGTTGTCCTCTATGTTAAGAAAGGTACAGATTGCAAAGAACTGCCTCTGAGAAACAGCTACAAACAGACTAAGAGCTTGTGGATAAAAATTAAGGACCAGACTGATAAAGGACATCTGGTGGCCAGGGTCTACTATAGGCTGCCTGATAAATGGGAGCCTGTGGATGAGGCCGTCTTGCTTCAGCTGCATGAAGCATTGCACTCTCAGGTTCTTGTCCTAATATAAACAGTTCTCCCCTGTTAAAAAAAGAGAAAATTCTTTACTTCAGATTTTAGTAGGCAGCAGTAAAACAAACGCCATTTTGATTGAAAGGACTATAGACAATTAAAAATATTGTCAAAATTTCACTTTTGACTTAGTACAACAAAACTGCAAAGATCAGAAATGCACATGAAAAGTGTAGCTTATTTATAGGTCTTGGTTAATAGTTTATTGGTAAAATCATTCCAGAACAGCATATGACAGAAGTTCACCAAAACTTGCAACCCATGACACTAGCATGGTTCTGCATAAGACTTCCAAGAGTAGATTTATGCATTTACTGTCCATAGCAAACATATTTAGCAGATATTTATTCAATATCATCATCATTTTTTTTAACCAAGATAGCAAAGATGACACAAAGAAAACAGAGACACAGGCATGAAATATTGAACAGTAATCGAGCTGGGAAAAAAATGAATTAAAACATTTGAAGACTTTGGTGATCCTTGAAAAAAAACAGTGAAATTTTCTTCTTTTTGCATTGCTCAACCACCAACAAAAATATTTCACTGATCTCTTAATATTACTATTATTTGCTTATCTGCTCTTGGTCACTGGCTAAAGATTTCAGCAAGCAATCTCAACCATTGCTAGCAAGAGTTAAGTGATGTAAAGTGTGCAGACACCTCCTCTAGGTCCTCTAACCCAGGAGTGCTAATGCCCAGTCACATTGGCTCAGCTCAGTGCCTGGGACACAGGGTCTCTGCCCATGCTGGAGGACATGGCTGCTGCTTTTCCCTTTGCAGATCGAGCCAGAAGCAAAGCTGAGCACCTATCTCAGAGACACACACAGACAGACAGGACAGTGACATGACTGGTCACAGGCTGTTCCAGCCAAGGTCTGCCTTCAAGAGCACATATACACAGAACTGACACAAAACATGGACATGAACAGCTGAGTTCCATTCCTCAATTCTAGATAGCAGAGGCAGAAGATTGTTAATGCAGATACACACAGAGTTGAGAAAAGTTCATCAACCAGTATGACTGAGATGTTTGTTTAATGTCGTTATCTCTATTTCTGTTTTGTCAGATATATGTCTCGGTATTTCTGCTTATTGTTCTCCCTACTTCTTATCATCCCCATTCAGGAATTCTTATTTAGACAACATTGCTTGTATCAACATTACCACATTCTGTCTTTTTCCTTATTAATTAGTACAAATGACCAAGTTTATTTGTCACCGTTGACTCTTAACTGAAAAGTCCTCAGTCACATATCACTGCTGGAATAACCATTCCCACATTCTCACATGCCCTCACCAATAAGTGTGATTGACCAGATTTGGCTCTCATCATGGCCGCCACTTCTTATTATCTTTTGTTGCATTGGATAAACTCCTTCACCAGATACCCCTAAAAGAACAAACATTCTCCTTCTACGTGCCCTTACAGCAAGGAAAATAGACTATATACTAGATTCACGTTTTCAAGGCAAAGTGTCTAGGGAAAAGTCAGTTAAACTAAGCTGGTTAAAGATGGAGATGAGCAACAGATGAACATCATGGAAAAACACAGAACAGGAAAGGCTCCCGTCAATACAAATAGCACATCTTTAATTCCCTAAAGTTGAGTTTTTTCATGGTAAAATCAAAGTTTGCAGACAGCCTATTGTGGGCTGTCCTTAGAAGAAAAAATTCCAAAGACTCAAGTTCAGTCACTTGATTTCTCACAGGATTGTCCTCAAAAGGATTTTGAGCTGCTCATATTTGGCTGCAGTATTTCTTTTCTTCCATAAAGCTGAACTTCCTCCCACTGACAATTAATTTATATTTCCTGTCATGCAGACCTAGAAGTTTCTTACAAAGAGACTAGAAAACAAAGTACCCAATTTTAATTCTTGTGTACTGTAAGTCCACAGACATTGGAGAATTACACTGGAGAGAAATATGGCTCATGTTTTCTTAGTGCCCTGCACTATGCCAAGGAACATTTTCAGGTACAGGAAGGCAGTCATTTATACTGATAAAATAGTAGCATATTCCCTGTCAAGATTTTGGCCTGTGCCAGCTGCCACTCTCCTAAGTAGATTCAAAAGCATAACTGGATGTTTGGCATTTTCTGGGACTATTACCAATGCACAGCCTGCATCCAGCCTCAGCATTCTTGGTGCAGATATAGTTTACTCCAATAAGCAAAACTAGTACTTTGCCAGTTGGCCTAAGTTCCTGGACATGTTTAATTACTAGTGTAGCATAGCCTTACTATAAAAAGTTCTTGAGCTGCCACAAAGATACCTGTCCCAGGGAAGAGAAAGACCCACTGGAAGAGTAAGCAATACCTTGATTTAAAAAACAAACAAACAAACAAACAAACAAACAAACAAAAAAAAAGGATATGGATCCTGATCTACTAACTTGCTTCCATTCCTTTTCCATCTCTGCAGGGCTGCAGTCCCCTGGCACTGGAAGCAAGGTACAGTACAATCAAAATAGAAGAAGCAGAACACACTCCCTGCATACAGACTGTCCTGCACAGCAGCGTGATGAGAGCAAAGCAGAGCTGACATTCCCATGGAGGAGAGGGGATTCAGTCATGCTGAAAATAGATCCCTCCTGAGATGAAGATCAGACAGCTGCCTTACTCTTGGCCGGTCCTGACAAGATAGCTTCCCCTCCCCCACATTCTGTGACTGTATGAGAGATGGGAATGAAAGGTTGTATCTTAGCAAGGTAGCACAGATAGAGTGGGAAGATGGAGGCATTTCAAGACCACTGGTTTGTGTCCCACTAAAAACTTCCCCATCATGTGTTTTTGTCTTGGTGCCATTCATCTTATGAACTGGAAACTACTTCAGCTGAAATAAGCATGGGGATAAGGAAAGTTAGAACTTTAGGTTCTGTGAAAACTAATAAGGATTTTTTCAGTGTATTTTGCATGTGTCTTATTTGGAAGCTCTGGAAGTGTGTGCTGGACAGGTCCTTACCTTTCCTCTTTCAAACTTCACCTATTGTGAGATTTTATGACTGTCTAGACTGTTCAAGGAGTAGCAATCAGCAGCTAATTAGTATCTGGCTGACGGCTGTTAAGGGGAACAGTTCCCCTGACATTCACACTGGGGCCCTTATCTTTCAAAGTCTTCATTAACACCCTAAGTCATGACGCAGAATACACCCAGATAATATAATTGAGGGGGGTGCCACACATGGAAGAGTTTCAATCCAGTGGGACCTTGATAAACCTGAGTCAGATCAACAGAAGCTCAGTAGGGCGAAGTGCAGAGCAGTGTCATATGGAGAAGTGTCAGTGGTTTACGGGCTGGTTCGGCCTGGTTCGGTGACTAGCGGGGCAGAGGGACCCACAGATCTGCACCCTGGAGGAGGAAAAAGGGTTGAGAGATGGGCCCAAAAACAAAACAGCAGCAACAATCTGAGGAGAAACAAACTAATTTGCTAAATAAGATATCAGAGTGCAAGATAACACGGTATAATAGAATATAATGCAATATAATTAGAATTTGAGTTAATCAAATATAATGAGAGAGAGTGTCTGAAATCCAAATGCCTTACTCTAATGCTGAGGTAAGACAAGCAGTCAGGGCAAGCAGAAGGGAGGAGAGACTGGTCTCGTGACTTTGCCAGGTGTTTTATCTCCTCTCTGAACACAAAGTTCTCTGGAATAGGTAGTTCTTCTCTTCTGGGACAGGTACCTGGACCTGGAACATTAACTCTTTAACTCCCAGTGCACTACATGATACTATGATGTAGAATACTGATAACCAAACATCATAAGACCATGACAAGCAGTATAACCCCTAGGAGCTGAGCTTAGCCCTGCTGGGATGGGTGTGAGCATGCCGGTTTGAATACAAGCTGGCAGTGTTTTCTCACTGTGAGGAAAGCAAATTACATACTCGGATATGTTAGGAACAGAGTGTGCAACAGACTGAAAGAAGCCATTCCCTCCCCTCTAAGTTTGGGGCTGGTGCATCCGTACCTGGAATACAGTATTGCCTTTTGAGTTCTACAGTTCAAGAGGGATGTGGAAACATGGAAGGGATCCAGTGAAGGGATGCCAACGTGATGACTGACCTAGAGCATATTACTTGGTCTAATACACATCTAGCTGGGTTTATTTAGTCTGATGAAGAGATGAAGGGGTGATCTAATTGCAGCCTACAGCTATCTGTATGCCAGCTATAAAACTGAGATCTGTACTAAGTAGGAGTATATGATATATAAATGGGTAGCACTGGGTGAGTCAGATTGATATTGGGAAGAAAGTTTCCACAAGAAGGGAAGTGCTGTTTGGCAGCAACCCAAAAGGAAAAAAAAAAAAAAAAAGAACTCTGTTCTGTAAAGTTTTTGATTTTTCGCTAATTAGGATCATTCTCTATACAGTGATACACTGCTGGGAATTCATCTGCATCAAACAGAAGGTCAGACTGGAGGCTTCCAGAGATTCTTACGCACAAACGTTTCTATGCTTGCTGCCCTTTAAGGAAGGAGATCTTGTAGGAGAGTAAGGGATCTCTTCCTCTAAGACAATGATCCCACGTTTTCACCCTTGGAACTACCCTCAAGCCTTCACAGTTAGAACTTGTCCCTCCATTAAGAGATTATAGCTCCATGGTTACTTCTGTGTCTGGGGGAGTGACTGAAAAAAAACATCATTGTTTCGTACTCAACGACTAATTTTCCTATAATTTTGAGTCAAAGCACACTACTGTTAAAAGCACTGCTGCATGGCAATCAGTAATATTCAGTGCATAAAAGAATCACAGAGTCACAGAATTGTAGGGTTTGGAAGGGACCTCTAGAGGTCATTGAGTCCAACCCTCCTGCAAAGTGGGCTCCCTACAGCAGGCTGCGCAGGTAGGAGTCCAGGCGGGTCTTGAATATCTCCAGAAAAGGAGAATCCACAACCTCCCTGGGCAGCCTTCTCCAGCAGAAAAGAAGGTACTATTGATATCTGATTTCCTCCTGTAAGGTATGCAGCTGTGGAAATAGCAAAGCTGCTTGTGGAAATATTACCTACTACATTCAGTGAGTACTGGAATCCCTCTCGCCAGCTGTATTGGCTATATTCAAACCTGACATATAAAGATCATCAGTGCTTCTCAACTGCTATTAGACTTGGTGGCTGTTCCTAGTTCATACTAATGCCAAGAGACGATGTGACAGGTAAGCTGAAGCCCTCTCATCTCTTTGGGGACACTACAGTCCATCTTGCTTTTCTACCTCAGGTTTCCTACTGTATTTTATGATAATGTGTCTTCTATCAAACAGCACTAATGCTTCCTAAATACTCAGTAAACTCAAATGGGTGCTTCTCCTAGTGTCTTTTCTGACAGTGTAAGCCCAGTCTCTGACATTTCCTCTGTAGATGAGTTCCTACCTCAGCCTCGTATGACACTTTGCTAGCCCCTCCACACCTACGCAACATACTTGAGCCTGTCTCAGGCCTGCATCAGTCCCGGTCCCTCAGCTCCTCCTCAAGAAGTGTCAGCACAGCTTTGCCCTGTGCAGCTCCTCCTCACTTCTGGGCCTTGGTTACCAGTCCAGTCTCTGCCAGGGAACTTTGGTACCCAGGCAACTCACCAAACCAAACACTGTCTATGTGGACGTAAAGTCCACATAAAGTACCTTCATTCCAAACACAGGGTAGTTGCTGCTATATTTTGAAGCTGCAGAGAAGTGAAGACTCTCCCCAGAGGCACTGACAACCTTCTCACTTGCTTTCAGATAGGGCAGGTTGCACACAAAGCAATCCTATATGCTCTACTCTCATGCACTTCACATCGATGACTCAATAAACTTGAAACTAGCAGCAGCCTGGAGCCAATATCTCCCACTGGGAACAGCAGGAGTAGTGCTGCCCAGAAAAGAAGAGGACCCCAGCTGGCCTGGCTCCTACAGCTTTGTTGTGAGCCCTGCTGGTGTGTCCCCAGTGCCCATCACACCCCACAGGTGGGATTCACTCAGCTGTCAGCAGACCCAACTCTGCTGCAGTTGCACCTCCATGTCTGAACCCAGTGAGCATTCAAGGCCATGGCTTGATGGCCCAGGGATGGTGTCTGGAGTGCTTCCCCTCCTAGTGAGCTCTGTGCCCAGAGCTATGGGCAGTGGCTGAAGCTGAGGCTGCCTGTGCTCAGCCTGCCCGGTTCCTGCTGGGAGCAGCACCCATCCTGGCATGGCAGCAGCTCTCTGGCTCCACACTCTCTGTGGTACAGCCTGTGTGCCAGGCACCAGGGACCTACCTGCATTGCTGCTGTGTGCCAGCTGCAGGTGACAGGCCTGCCAGGATGTGGCAGCTGCTCTGGTCAGCCCAAAGATGGACCCAGAGTAGTGTCTCCCAGGCAGTGACTGTGAGCCTCGCTGGTGCTGAGCCCAAGAAATGATGGCAAGTCCGCAAATGGGCTAGTTGTCCTCATGGCAGAGCCACGTTCTGGAGCAGAGAACATACTCTCAGGATCACCTGTTATGATCCGGTTGCAGGCTGAAATGTGATTGAGAGCTACTCATATTCCAAACACATGAATTGTCTAGTATCTTTTTCAAATTTATTTTCCTGATTTGGAAGAGCCAAGTGACATTTCATTTGATATGGATATTTTCACTGTTTCTTGGCGTAAGCATTTCCATCAGTAACGCATCCCTAAGGATAGCCCATGCAGTCATTTTTATGGATGCTAGTATCATTGCTTCTTGGGGTTGAGTTTCAACAAAATGGAGCTTGTTCTTCACTTGAAATTCAAGGGGGGAGATTAGGGCTCTCTCAGAAACAAGTGTAGCATTTGACTGTCAGCTGCACAGAAAATATGATCCATGTTTATAAAAATATAAGGATTTATACAACTCTAGACAGTGTAAGTTCATCCAAAATAGTTATTTTGCCTACATGCAGGGAGCTGCACACATGGAAAAATGAATGCACACCCACGTTTGCCTACACACTGTTTATAGTGTTCTCACATTCTCTTTCAGGGCTGTCTGTGTGGAGCCTGGAGGCTTTCTTTGGAGAAATCTTTGCATTAACATACAGAGTGGCCAACTTTTCATGAGATAACCATCAGTGTTTCAGAACACAAATTCTATAATCTGCTTTATTTCCTCCTTTCTCTTCCCACTCCTCCCTTGCTGCCAAGCAAATCGCCAAGTTCAAATACTCACAACTCACATTGTTAAAGAAAAGCAGATTCCCACATGTTAGGGGGTGAAAACTATCTTGGGCTGATGTAGTAAAAGATTTTCTGGAAGAGATTTCTCTGTTTCTGATTTTGCATGGAGAGGAAGACTCAATTCCTTCTTTGGTAACAGAAGTGAGGTTGTAGAAATGTCCTGTTGCCTGGTCTCCAGGGAGTTCCAACACGGCATCGAAGTTCCCTATGGAAACAAGATCATCGTGTGTTGGGCTCAATATGTGTACCCCAAGAAATGCCTCCAGCAGCTTCTTTTCCCATTCCCATCTTCAATATCAAAGATTTTAACTGGCACTAACTCAGCAAAGTTGCCAAGGAGCTTCCTGAGTTTGACCATGGGAGATTTTGTGCAACAATGTGCTGTGTTTTGATGTCCCTTCATTGCAGCATTACCAAGTAGTCCACAAAACTTTTAGGAAAAGGAGTGAGTGAGGGTATGGTTTGGGAAAGCCATCCCTGCAGTAATTTGCAGGAAAGAATGAGGCTTTGGTGAGATATGTCAGCCCCCCACACTGCAGTGCTGGAATCCTGTCCCCTTTTCTACATCCCAGATGCATTGAACAGGTAGGAGTGGGAAAGCCTGGTAGCTCACTGCCACAGATGGTCACAGACAGCATGTCGCAGTCAGCTGAGGAACAGGGCAGAATCAAACAGACCTGCTTTTCCTGGGGAATCAGGGATGGAAGAAAGCAGTTGTGCTGGAGGGGAGCCTTAAAACTGCATTGCTGCTTCAGTGTGGTGCAGCTGATAACACACACCCTCTCCAAAGTATGAAGGCACCACTGACCCTCTGTCAGTCTGACAGCCTTTTCCCTCCTATAGAAAAATTCGGGTCAGCTGCCGTAAGAGTACAGCCCTGTTGTGGGTAACTATACCCTGTATTTGGCTCAGACGAAGGTGCTGGACTTCCATCAGTTCACTCTCGCCAGAGCAGCAGTCATGCCCTCATGTCCTCAGCTGAGATGCCCATGTGGCAGTCCTGCCAGAAGCAGTCCTGCAGCACAGGGCTTGTTAACATGCCCAGGAAACAATCCACACATTGAATGGATGCTTGGATTGTTTGGGAGCAGCCCTAGTGTCACTAAATCAGTGCATTATCTGCATGACAAGGAAGTTTGGCTTCTGCAGTGCATTCAGAGCTCTGCTGATACAGGCCAACAAAGTGGTAGGCATGTGCAGAGAAAATGTGGTTCTACTTATAGTGTTATGATTGGTGAGTACAATGCAGCATGAATGAGCTGTTCTGCAGTGTGTGTAACTTCCATCAAGCAGCTCATCCAGAAAAGAACGTCAGTAAGTACTGTAGTAGTAATCTCCTGCTACTATCATAAACAATGAAAAGCTCCATCAAGAGACTTATTATAAAACAAAAAGAAGTGTCAAAATGTAGATGAACTACAGTAACTGTGGAAAGAGGCCACTGCATCAGACATTTAAGAAGAACATCCAAAAAGCCAATGGCAGTCAGTACAATATTCCCACCCCGTGGTATAAATTCAGCATTTAGAAGGCAAAAGATTATTCCCCTAGCAATAGTCTCCTTAAAGGGTGGGAAATGTTTGACGTATCTTGAAAGCTTTTGTTAAATGATGTTTGTTATTTACATATTGTTATTGCTGCGTGGGCATGTTGGAGTATTTATTTGTCTACATAAAGATATTACAGATTGTGGTCTAAAAATCTGGCCCCACAGAGGAAGTTACCAACTATCCCTGCCATTCATTTGTTAACCATGACACAGCCAAAGCTGTTGAGAAGTTCTGCAGAAGGGCACTGCACTTGTTACAGTCCAAGTAGAACCAAAAAGAAGTTGAGCTTAAAATTAGAAGTAAGAATAGTGTTATTTAAAAAACAGAAGGAGAGGAACTCAGAACTAGAGAACTTTGCAGTCTGAGTGTCTGTTTGTGTCAATCAACGTGTCATAACATCAATACTGTAAACTCATCAAGTCCCAGATTATTACCAGTAGTAATGAAGGGCAGTACAGGAATCAAGAATTTTTTAAGTAGTGCTTACTACTACAGTGAACAGAATTTGATGGCATCTTTCAGCTCTATATTTCTATAAAATTTATTTATTTACCTCTAAGACTCTTGGAAGATATATCCAGCATATGCTTCAGGGTCAGAAATGTACGTCTTCATTCTCAGAATGCGTTAGCATATGCTGTTTTACAATCATTCATTCAACTGCTAGCACGATTTATTTCTTTTTTCTTTTCAGTATAGTTACACAAATAAGTCCACCTTGCATCAGTTTCTTCTCCCTAGACTAAGCAAACCAAGCTTTTCTAGTCACTCATCACAAACTCCATTTTCATGATTCATTTAATAACACTGACCTGCCTTTGTTCCAGTTAAGTGAATCTTTCCAATCTGTCTCATCAATCCTTATTTCATTGCAATCTTGAAATCATTCTTGTTGATAAAATTATTTTTCCCATTCTTCAGTACAGCTACTGCATTTTTTTCTTTCTTTTTTTCTTTCTTTTTTTTCTTATTTAGTGCTATATTATGATTCCCAATTTCACAGATTCATTCACTGACCACAGAACATATAGTTTCTCAGTCTGGAAAGGATTAAACCCACAATTTGAAATTCTGAAGGAGGTGTCTGTGTCTTCAGCAAAGGCAGCAGAACATTTATACTGCTAGAAGTAGCTCTCTTCCAGCTGGAGCCACATGCAGGAATGCAGAAGTCAGAGGCCAGATAAGAAGAAGGCAGGGACACTCAGAATAGAGAAGAGAGCCTTAGTTTTATATCCAACTATTTTAAATACACATATATTTCGTATCTACAATTATTATAAATAAATAAAAAACAGCAAAAAACGAACAAAAACTATCCAACGTAGGTTTTGAAGTACTCTCAATTATTTTTTATCTCTTTAAGATTGTTTATAATTTATTTTTTTTACTTTTTCAACTCCTTTTCAACTTTTTCTACAGATTTCCTTGCATCTGTTTTTCCACGTGCTCCTTTACCACCCTTTGGAGAGGATGAGTTACAAGGTGTCTATGATTTTTATTCTCTCTCTTGGCTTTTCACTGGCAAAAACTGCTGTCATTCATGCCACTTCCTCACTGTCCCCTGGAAGGATACCTTGCCTGCTTGTTAGCACTTGTGATTATGCCCAATTTAAGTACCATGCTCCTATTTGCAAGAGCCCCCGAAAACTGCTTTCATAAATTTTCTAAGAATGCTAGAGAAGCACTCTTCTGAAGGAGTAATTGTCAATAGGTCAATGTCAAATTAGAAGAATATACTACGTTGCATAATGAGTATGAGATGAGCTCTGCCATTGACATATGGATGGCACATTGCAGAGCTTTCAAAGAGATTTTTCAAATGATCCCAGAAATTTAGAAGCTGCAGATGTACTGAAATTGAAAAGGGGACACAGGAAAAATAAATCCTTTCCCAGATAACAGATACATCTCTGTAAGGATGCGCGCAAACTATTCAAATTACAAGAATAAATTTCCCAAGATAAAGAGTAAATGGTTTTTTCTTTTACACAAAAGGCAGTGGGAATGCTGATGAAGCAAAAGCTGAGCATTCCTCATTAGAAGGTTGACCAGTGGTGCCACTGGATACACAGTACACATTATGCCTCCAAAGGGACAATTGGCCATATAGTGCTGAGAGGCAGTGCATTAGAGCTTCATGCTTGGTACTACCTAGACAGAAAAGACAGAAAGAAATTCCAGTCTTTCAGAAATATTTTGGTGGCGGTGTTCCCCAGTGCACACTGGAGCAACTGCCAGGTTTCAGTAAGAGAGTGGATCAGTGGGGTGAAACTGGAGAGACAGAGATGTGCAGTAGAGAGAAAGAGTCAAGAGTAGCCAGAAAGATATGGGCTGGTAAGTAAAAGGAAAGCTAGTTTGAAATGGTGTTGGAAAGCCTTCACAGCTCAGCATCAGCAATAATGCCCACTTTGTTTGGAGATATGTACTTCTTTAGTGCCGCAACAATGTTTTTCATTACACCTAAAACTCCCCAAACTTTTTTTCTGGACAGGGTATACTGCCTCAGGCCTGACTAGTGTGCACTCACTCTCTCATTCTCTCAGCTCTACCAGGAGTGTCCTAGACACCATATCCCCTCCCAGCTCCCACCCATACCTCTGACTTCCTTTCCCTTATTGTTTCCAGACATTTGTTTTTAGTCTGATGGCTGTATAGGTCGTGTGGAGGCACCAGACGCAGCCTGCCTGCCCATCCCTCCTGCAGAGCCAGAACAAAGCAGAGATTCAGAAGCCAGGTGTGTTTCCCAAGGCACATTCTCCACTCAGTAAGACAGGCATTCAGGCCATCGGGCAACAGGCATGGAAAAGTGGATGGAAAAATATAGAATCTGCCCAGGGTTGGTAGATCTTCTTTTCAGGCTTTTTGCAAAGATTCAGCCACATTATTTCTTCTCAGTTGTGCCTTGCCTGTTAAGTTTGCACATCTCTGCTTATCACTGCTTAAATAATGTCTGTTTGTGCTACGACCCACTTGATTTTGAAGGAGCCCCGGTAACACGTGCCAAAGGTGAACATTCCTCTCAGTGAAAAAAACTAACTGTTGTCGAGTCTTAAGTTACATCTCAGATCTGAGATACACAGGACATCTGGGCATCAGATTACTAGGGTAAAGCAGTTTCACTAAGAAGTCTAATAGAACTAAACTCTCAAGGAAAAATACTTCCTTTGGGACTTGAAAGTCCATGCAGTACAAACAAGGTATCAGATGCATCTATTTTAAACTTTCTCTTAGAGATGTTCCTTTATGCCAATTATAGGTCCGTGTTTTCCCCATGATCAGTTACCTTTGCATCAGCACTTACCAGCTGACAGGCAGCCTAACTCCAGAAATAGTAATTCAATGCAAGATGATTCCTGTCCTCCATCTATGGCAGCAAATCGCCAAGTGGGGATAAATTCATTTTCCATTCCACCTCTATTAATGTTCCATTTTTATCCTGATAATCCCACAGACTGTACAGGCTTTTTAGTGGAGTTCTACGCAGTGCAACGTGTGGGAACTTTGTGTTTATAAACGGTGTGAAGGCACCGTTTATAACAGAAAATCTAATTGATATTTTTTTTAAAGTCTGCAGATATTTCTTATACAAAATTGTCTCCAAAATCAGTGTTTTCTGCAAAACAGTGTAACACAATAGCTTATTAATGAATCAGTAAGAAGTATTAAAATATTTTATGATGACTTTAAAATGTTTATTCTCTATTCTTTATTCAATCATCCAAAGTAAACAGAATGTATTATAACTGATTATAAATTCCCCAGAGTATGACTAGAAACTTTGCTCTTCACTGAACAGACCTCAACCTTTTCTACTGTTAAGCACAAACTGTTTTATGGATTCTACCTAAAGGCTTCACATTGTCTTCTTCCTGCTTGTGGAAGTGTACAGGGATGGCTCCAACAAATTTTGGTACTATAGTGCTACACAGGACTGGTATCCAGATACAAAATCTTCTAACTAGCACCCAGTAACACTTTGCAGAGTTGAACTTGTTGCCCTCTGTAAACTTAGGTGAAAGAAAACAGTGTAGAATCTGAGTCAGCAGCGTGCCCTGGAAGCCAAAGGACTAGCTGAATCCTGGGGTGCTTTAAGCATAGTATTGCTAACTAGTTGAGGGAAAGAACTGCCCTATCCTACCTCTTCGTGATCTACAGTTTTCTCATAAACAGGAGCATGGGGGGATGTTCTCTTTTCTCTGGTGACCAGTAAGAGGACTCAAGGGATGGTATGGAGCTGCATTCAGATTGGATATTAGGAGAAGGTTCTTCACTGTGAAGGTGGTTGGGTACTGGAACAGGCTTACCAGGGAAGTGGTCGTGACTATGATGGTATATGAATCCCAGGACAAGAAATGGATGGACGTTCTTGAGCAGTTTCCTCAGGGGAATTGTTTAAGTGACTGAGGTATCTGACTATGGAGAGAAGCTGAGTAAGATGTCATTGTTATTCCCAGAAACAGAAAGCTCAAGGGATTCATTTCAATGTGTGTAAATGTCTGAGCAGGGGAAACAAGAAAGTGAAAGCCAAATTCTTCTAAGTCTTATCTATTGACAGGACAAGTACCATTGGATACAAATTGAAATGTAGGAAATTTCACTTAAACATAAGAAAAATCATTTTGTATTGTGAGAGTGGTTAAAAAGGTTAACCCAGGTTGCCCAGAGAGATCACAGAATAATAATATTCCAGGTTGGGAGGGGTCTACAAATACCACTGAGTCCAGTTCCTGGATCCGCAATTGACCGCCCAGAAATCAAACGAGTTTTTTGAACTCAAGCAGGATTCTCATGACCACTTCCATGGGGAGTCTGTTCCAACCATCGTCTTAGTGAAGAATCTTTTCCTAATACTCAAACTGACCTTTCCCTGACACAGTTCCAGGACATTCCTTTGGGTCCTGTTGCTATCACCAGAGATTAGAGATAAGCACTGCCCCTCTGCTCCCCCTATGAGGAAGCTGTAGGCCATGATGAGGTCCCCTCTCCATCTCCTTTTCTGTAAGTTGAACAAACCAGGTGACTCCAGCTGTTCCTGATATGTCTTCTCCTCTAGACCCTTCACCATCTTTGCAACCTTCCTGTGTGTGCTAGAAGTTTTATGCCCTTATATTGTGGTGATCAAAACTGTACAAAGTATTCTGGGAGGCACCACACCAGTGCAGAGTAGAGCAGGACAATTACTTCCCTCAGCCAACACCCAGGGTACCTTACTAACTACATTCCTGAGCAGCCTGAAGTCTACTCTTCCCATATACAGAGTTGAAGTTTTGTTGCTAGTTTTTTCACTATCAACAAAGTGTTTAAACTCAGTTTCTTCAAGGTCACTGTGCTCAAGTTGGTTCCAATTGCCACATCACTCACAAGATCCTATTCACTTACAAGAAACAAATCTATGAGTGTAGTGTCTTGATGTTTAGTCTTATACCCTTGCTCAATTACAGAATCACAGAATGGCTAAGGTTGGAAGGGACCTCTGGAAGTCATCTTGTCCAACCCTCCTTGAGCAAGATCACCTAGAGCATGTAGTCCAAGACCATGTCCAGGAAGCTTTTGAATATCTTCAATGAAGGGGACTCTACAACTTCTCTGGTTGCTCAGTCATTCACACAGTAAAAAAGCACTTCCTGATATTTAGGTGGAATCTCTTGAGTTTCAGTCTGTGCTAATTGCCTCTTGTCCTCTTCCTTGGCACCAGGAATACTTCTACATTCTCACTTCATGAAACTGTTTTCAGTCCACCTCTCCAGTCTGCCAAGGTCCTTCTGGATGGCTGCATGGCCCTCTGGTGAGTAAGTCACTCCTGCCAGTTTTGTGTCATCCACAGTTTAACTGAGTGTGCACTCTACATGATCTTCCAGATGGTTAATGAAGATTAGTTAAACAAGACTGGACCCCGTATTGATCCCTGGGGCATTCTTTTCATTACTGACCTCCAACTAAACGTGACCACTACCCACTGGGTCCAGCTGCTCCTGCACTGTCTGGTCATCCAGCCTATAATTCAACAGCTTCTCTGTTTAATGAGGGACAGTGCCAAAGGTAATGTTGAAATCCAGAAAGACAATATCTACTGCTTCCCCCTCATCCATCAGGCTGGTGATTTTGTCATGCAAGCTAGCCAGGTTTTTCAGGCATGGTATCCTCTTGATAAATTCTTGCTGACTACACCTGATGATTTTCTTCTTTATTTGCCTGGAAATGGTTTCCAGGATGAGCTATTCCATCACCTTCCCATGGACTAAGGTGAGTGACCGGCCTGTAGTTTCCTGGCTCCTCCCCTTTGGAAGAGATAAGCTTTCCTCCAGTCTTCAGGTACTTCTCCCAGCTGCCACAATCTAAAAAAGATAGGAAGTGACCTTGCAAACACATCTGCCTACTCTCTCAGCGCTCCTGGGTGCATCCCCTCAGGGTCATGGAACTGCAAATGTCCAGTTTGCTCAATTATTGCTAGACTTGGTAATCTTTTGCCAAAGATTCATTTCCCTTTTTCCAGCCATTCAGCTTGGCCTCTTGGACTTGGGATTCTCAAAGACCTGTCTTGGTGGTAAAGACTGAGACAAAGAAGATATTCAGGACCTTAGGCTTTCCACTGTGATTAATGATTTTCCTGTTGAAAGACTGATAGAAGTATTTAAAATTGGACTTTGATCTGAAGGATTTAAGACTCAGATCAACCTAACATCTGACTGCCCTAGCTTGCTTCCGGAAGGACAGCTCTCATTCACCACCCAGCTTCCAATAGCATCCTTGCAGAACGTTGTCCTCAAAAGAGGATCCTCAATAACATCACGTAATTTAGAATCTGTAATTTTGGCTCAGTCATGATTCTGCTGTCCATCCTGACTGACAAGATATTCAGTATTCAAGAATCCCAATGCAGTGTAGGATAGATGACCTCTGCACATGAAAAACTTTTGGTCTGGGGAGCTTTACAGGATATTTACATTTCATTCTTCAGTGTGCATTATGTTGGCCATGCCAGAATGCATCTTTTGCTTTCAAGAAGAGTCCTGGGGGTCTTCTTGATTACACTGAATAATCACATTAGCTCCTTTGGTTTCATAATGTAGCAGTTCAGTTTGTGAATTTTCACAGGCATCTGCATATTTTCACAGACTTCTGCCATAGAGTGTGGTACAGATCCGCTTCACAGGAAGTATCCAATAGACCAGCATACTAATCACAGCCTTTCATTCACTATCTGATTATGTACATAAACTGACTTTCGAAGTTCCTTGGAATAAGAGCATTTTAATCTCCTAACACAAATATTTTTTCAGGATTTGTTGTTGCTGATAATTTTACTGTGGAGAAAATTAGTCTGTAAAAATCATGATTCTGTTCTGACCAATAGACCAAAAAAGCAACCCTGAAGAGCCTGATTTCTTGGCACAGTAGCTGTTACTACTGTGCAAGGTCCAACATGAATGTACATTCTCAGAATAAACCTTTCTCTATTCTGTGGCAACAGTCCACAGGAAAACATCAAGTCCATGCCATGTTTTTCTGTACACAGATTTTCCTTTGGCTGTCACACATCTCAGCTATTTTTCTTGTGTGTGCATTACTGTTAGGATATAATTTCGAATCATAGAATCATGGAATTGCTCAGGTTGGAAAAGACCTTCAAGATCATCAAGTCCAACCACAGCCTAACCATACTACCCTAAGTCTAACAACCCACCACTAAATCATGTCCCTGAGCGCCACATCCAAACAGTTTTTAAACACATTCAGGAATGGTGACTCAGCCACCACCCTGGGGAGCGTATTCCAGTGCTTAACAATGCTTTTTGTGAAGAAGTTCTTCCTGATATCCAACCTAAACCTCCCCTGGCTCAACTTGAGGCCATTTCTTCTCATCCTGTCACCTGTCACCAGTGAGAAGAGACCAACCCAGCTCTGCTGTAATCACCTTTCAGGTATTTGAAGAGAGCAATAACGTCTACCCTCAGCCTCCTTTTCCCCAGACTAAACAGCCACAGTTCTTTCAGTCTCTCCTCGTAGGGCACATTCTCCAAGTCAGTCCTTCACAAGCCTTGTTGCTTGTCCTTCTTTGGACCTGCTCCAGCACCTCAATGTCCTTTCTGTATAGAGGTGCCCAAAACTGAACACAATACTTGAGATGGGGGCCTCACCAATGCCAAGTACAGGGGCAGGATGACTTCCCTAGTCCTGCTCACCACACCATTCCTGATACAAGCCAGGATGCCACTGACCTTCTTGGCCACCTCGGCACACTGCTGGCTCATAGTCGGCCAACTGTCCAACAGTACACCAAGGTCTCTTTCCATCAGGCAGCTTTCTAGCCACTCCTCCCCAATCCTGCAGGGTTGCCTGGGATTGTGACCAAAATGCAGGACCTGATGCTTGGCCCTATTGAAACTCATACAGTTTGCCTCGGCCAGTCGATCCAGTCTATCCAGGTCTCTCTGTAGTGCCCTTCTCCCCTCAGGCAGATCAACACTCCCTCCCAACTTGGTGTTGTCTGCAAACTTACTGAGGGTGCACTCAATCCCTTCATCAAGATCATTAATAAAGATGTTAAATAGGAGTGGCCCAGTACCAAGCCCTGGGGGACACTGCTCGTGACTAGCCACCAACTGGATTTAACTCCATTGACCACAACTCATTGGGCCTGGCCATCCAGCCAGTGTTTCACCCAGTGGAGTGTATGCCCAGTGGAGTGTATGCCCAAACCATGGGCAGCCAGCTTCTCCACAAGGATGTTGTGGGGGACAGTGTCAAAGGCTTTACTGAAGTCCAGGTAGACCACATCGACAGCCTTACCCTCATCCACTAAGCAGGTCACCTTGTTATAGAATGAAATCAGGTTTGTCAGACAGGATCTACCATTCATGAACCCACGCTGACTGGGCGTGATCTTGGCCTTGGGTTGACCTTTAATTGATCCATGATGGCTCTTGAGATTATCCATTCCATAACCTTCCCGGGCACCGAGGTGAGACTGATAGGTCTGTAGCTACCAGGATCATCTTTCCAGCCCTTTTTGAAGATGGGTGCCACATTTGCCAGTTTCCAGTCCACTGGGACATTCCCAGTTAGCCAGGACTGCTGAAGGATGATGGAGAATGGCTTGGCAACCACATCTGCCAACTCCCTCAATGCTCCAAGGTGCAATCCATCTGGCCCCATGGACTTGTGAGTGTCCAGGTTTCGGAGCAGGTCCAAAACCATCTCATTGTGGATCATGCAGAGCCTATTCTGTTCCCCATCCCGGTGCAAACTAGAAAACTATCCATCCTGTGGTCCTAAGCATTTTCACAATTCTTTGTATGATCATAACATATTACAAAGGTTTAAATGATGCATCTAGATCAAACAGTTAAGAAATACCAGGAGAATATGACACATTAAAAGCATGTGTGAAAGCATTCCTGAAAATGCTGATTCTTAATAGCACAGTTCATGCTTATGAGCCAGAGTTCCTGCTGGATCAGCAGTAGTCACCACATGCTAGTAAATTACTGAAGAAATTCAACACTTTATGTGACAGTAAAAATGGAACAAGTTTACCACACTGACATCTCTGGACTTTCACACATCTCCAGAAGTGTATAATTTCATTTCACAACAAGCAAAGCAAAGTTGAACAATTTTTGAGATCAGCTAGTAGCTTAATTCTCCATTAACGTGTGACCTGCACCCTCTGCTCCTGATCTCTGGCAGTACATTTAGCATAACCAACAGTAAAGTCAATACCTTTAATATGTAAGTAGGCTGTTAATATATATCCCTGGGCCCCTCTCTCTCCCTCCTCTCTGGCCCCTGAGTGTGGGGATACCCATTTTCTGGGTGATAACAAGCATTAGTGTTATCAAGACCCAAGTACTGCGTCACCAAGAGCATATGGGTTTTGATAGGATTGATAGGGTGATTGACACAATGATTGATACAGTGATTAAACACATTATCAGTTCTGAGGTGCTTGGTTGTCAGGTGATGGTGACACCTGTCCTGGAACAGGGAAGCGTAGCACCACAGGGCACACTATAAAATCAGGCAGTTAGAAGCTCTAAATGGGATTTTTACTAAACTTTGCTGCTGGTCAGCGAAACTGCAGTGCCCCCAGTGACTAGGGATGCCTCCATGCTCATCATCTTTCTCTTAAGACTAATTGAGTAACTGATGTTCCAAGTCTGAATCTGGGATACGATTGCTCTGATTGATCCGAGTTTGACCCAAGAGTCTGTCCAGGTAACTGAAAAGCTGGTCTATTTATGCTGACTGCTAATACATGTATTTTTTTAAATATAATAATAATTATAATATCTATATTATAATTATAGCCACAACCTTGAGGCTAGTCCTCATTTTCCCAAAGATCCCTAACGAACCTGTCTGTCTTCTGTAGTGTTGGGTGACAACAGGTCTCTTGTAACAAATTTTACCTCTATAGTTAGACTATTAGTCATGCTCCTAGTTACAGAGTGGAGTCACGAGCATATCTTACTGCAACAGCATAGCTGGCAAGGCACCAAAATCATCCTAATCTGAAATTTCTTTTTCATTTCAGTCTTCAACACAAAATGAGACATAAATCTATGTAAGGTATTTTCATGAGATGGAGGAACATATCTACTCAGAACACCAATGGATGCTACAAGTTTTGGGGCAACAGATTATATAAATTCACAAAGAAAGATGATTCTCTACTGTTGCCAGGTTAATCAGCACAGATACTGCTTTGTGAAGGACATGTAAACAAAAGCAGAGAGAGGACAAAAACAAAAAAACTAGTGATGATCAGCAGGAGTCTAAATGTAGGGCTGAGCATAGAAACAAACTGTGTGGTCCTGTAACAGATTCCTGCGAAATAGCAGGAGGCAACCAGAGTGTGGAAAACAGCAGAAGGAGCCAATGCCGGGTGGGAATCTCACAGCACTTAGAGAAAGGACTTATCCTACTGGACAGTTCACAGAAGCTGTTTTCTGGTAGCTAATCCAGAAACTAGTTCTGATTTTAGTTGCCACTTCTCCCAGGTTGGTTGTAACTGCTTTAGGTTTAGCTATAGTTTGAAGCAGTGGCTGAGCTATTCAGAAATTTACCTCTCCCACATGTTGAGACAGATTGCTTAGAATGCCAGGGAGTAGCTAGTTGTCACAGGAGCGCAAACAGAAGTCTCTGAACATGCTTTAAGCCTTGTCTGTTGATGAGAGGGTTACTGGCCTGTGCATTTCCCTGTTGACTTATCTCCATGCACAGAATTTCTCATGCTCAACATTCCCTCAGACAAGAAGCCAGATTAACAGGTATACTTTGAGCATTCATATTTTAATAAGACAAGTCATATGAGACTATCACTTCTAGAATGAGAATAACTATTCCTGGCCCTTTGTGCCTCCAAAGTCCTCTGATAAACGTTTAAGCATGTGTTCAGTAATTACATTATTGGCTATAGCTTCTTCAGATTTGAGATCCTTAAAACCACTGAAACATTTTTGAAACACTGGTGTCACTTTTCCATTGTTTGCTCACTGAGACTCAATTAAAAGTTAGTTTATAAACCAGGCTGAGTTCTTCTGAAGCTGTTAGCTCTCCTGCAAAACAATCCTCCAAGATTAATGCATTTTGATCTTAGAAAGTTGTTGGGTTTCAAAACCTCCACATTGGATATAGCTGGAAGAAGTCTGCAAATTGGATTCTCTTTGCATTTCCAGTATCTAAAATCAATATTTCTGAGATTGTCATTAACACAGCCACCTCATGCAGTCAAAGGAGAAAAACAGCAGTTCATCTCACCGTGAGACACATATCTAGGAACAGATGAACTGTCATACTTGATAGCCTACTGTCTTAGTAAACTGAAAGCAGTCATTCAGGGAGTCATTACTGCACCAGTAAATCAGGTATTAGAGAAAACGATGCTTTACATGTAAACTTTCTCCATGGACCCATCAAAATAGCTCACAAAGGCAATGAAGGGGAAAGCTCAGATACTAAGACATCAGTTCAGAGACAATGTTTACAGTATATAATCATTTGAGTTTGACATCTCATATTTATTTTCACCTCCCATGGCTCATGGAAATCGTTGGAGAAAGCAATGGATCCGAGTGAAATGGCAGAAGGATCATCATTTCTCTGCTTCTTTTCCTGTCCCATTTAATATCTGAAAATGAGATTCCTACATCCCTGCCATCTTGTTCTCTGAGCATTTGACTGTTTTCTGGGGAATTAACAACTCCTCTGCAGTGATATTAAGAGAGATCACTCCAGTATTTCCATAGAATGCAACTTCAGATCCAGACAGGAAGAACTGCTTTACCCAGCTGCTGTCAGTATAAAACTTCCCACTTCAGACTCTTGGAGAAGGCAGAATAAAGCCAGCCAGAAGATATTCTAATCAATGCCATTATCCTAAAACAAGTATAGCCTGGCTGGTGGAATGAAAGTGTCTCTTCCATGGCACTGATGGATGGTGCCCTGCTGCCAGCAGATGTATGCAGAGAAATCAGTTCTCACACTCCTACGCAGTACAAGCACTGCCAATCATGACACCAATCACGACATGCTGATCTGCCTGAGAGTGCTGGCACAGACATACACTGGAGTGATGTACAGAGTTCCAGAGCAGCACTGTGGGAAAGGCCAAGAACACATCTACTCTCAGATCCTACTCACAGTCTACAAGATCCAGTTCTCAGCTGAAGTTTGATCCACAACTGTAACTGTGGTAGCAACATTCATTGTCTCTCCCAACACAGTAGCATACCTTCTCATCTACTAAAGATGTGTGTGAGCAGATTGTTTCAATGGAAATCCAAATCATAACTATGTAAATTATACCTAGTAAAAAAACATGCATCCTTTATTCACATATAAATGTTTTCCTGTATGTATGTAATAGACCACCTATAGGCTGGGTTCCAGTATGCCAAGATGTGGGGTTACATAATAAATGTGATTTACAGTATGCCATTGCCTAGACCAAAGTTAAGTGGACACTTGATTTGTATTATGTTTGTTTCTGTGTCTTCTGTCTTTCTCAAGTCTTTTCTGTTTAACAGCATCGGAACAACCAGGTGATATGCTGCTAAGGCTTTTTTATTATTTTGTTTTGTTTTGTTTTGTTTCGTTTTATTTATTTAAACATTTAGAAGACTTTCAGTGTTTTGTGGTGGTACATTAAGAAAAGAAGGCATTGGTAGACATGCCCCAGGCTGTGGCTGTCTTGCCCTAATAGGCATGCAGCAAAGGCCATTACTATCCTACAGTGTAGATCCATGGCCTGTATACATCATGACTACCACAGGTAGATTTGGTGATTCCATCTCAAGAGGATGTGACAGACTAGTAGGATCACTGAGAATGACTGAAAAGGATCATCAGAAAGATCAGAGTGTAATATGCTAAGTACCAGCATAGGGAATTTCTTTATTCTGCATTGGTTAGCTTGGTATAACCAAAAATAAGACTAAAGCTCTAAGGGTAATAGTGAGTGGGCCTACATCTGGCTGTTGGCCAGTCAGTAACAGTGTTACCTGGGACTCATTTCTAGGGCGTTCTGCTGAAAATTTTTATCAGTGATCTGGGTGGGAGAGTTGAACACATCCTTAGGAAGTCCACTGACACTGTGGAAGGACAAGGCCTTGCAGGGATCTAGAGCACTAGAAATCAACAATGGCATAAAATTCAACAAAGGTGCACCTGAGCCAGAGTAGTGCCAGTTACAAGCATACCCTGGGGGAAAAGTAACTGGAAAGCAGCTCAGCAGAAAAAGATCTGGGCATGCTGGTTGACAGCAGGCTCAACGTGAGCCAGTGGTGTGCCCTGGCAGCCAAGAGGAAAAGATATATTTTGTGGTGCATTAAACACAGCCATCTGGTCAAAAGAGGTGATTCTCCTGCTATATTTAGGATTTGAAGATACTTTAGTCGTTGTTGCCCAGAGGAGTGCCACAAAGCTAACAAAAGGGCCAGAAGACATGTTCTTCAATTGGATAGAGAGGTGATCTCATTGCTCCCTACAGCTTTCTGAGGAGGGGAAGTAGTGGGAAATGCCAGTCTCTGCTCGATGGTCGCAGATGGCAGAACTCTTGGGAATGGCACAAAGCTGAACCAGGGAAGGTTTGAACTGGACATTAGGAAAAAAATATTTACTGTCAGAGTGGTTAAACACTGTAAAAGGATTCCTAAGAGACAGTTGATTTTCCATGCCTGTCAGTGCTCAGTAACATGCTTTTGGTTAACTCTGAAGTGGTCAGAGAGTTGGACCTGATGATCACGATTGTCATGATTACTGTATAGAGCTTAGTAATGGTGACAGTATGGTTTATGAGCAAGCATCAGGAGGAAGGCCAACAAAGCAGTTGTCAAGGTGTCAGTCTGTTGTAGACTGCCCAACCAGGATAAAGAGACATAAGAAATATGTCTGAGAGAAGTGTTACTATCAGTAGCCCTTGTTCTCATAGAAGGCTTCAATTCACCAACTGGAACTACAATACAGCACAGACGAAACAGTCCAGGAGGTTTCCAGAGCATGTGAAAGATAACTTCCTGACCCAGCTAGTGAGTGAGATAACTATGGAAGGCATCAATGCTGGACTTTTGTTTGCAAACTGAGAAGGACTTGTGGAAGATGTGAAATATGGAGGCTGCCTTGAGCATAGCAATCATGAATTATTAGAGTTTTTGATTACGGGGAAAGGAAAAGAATTAGTAAACTAGCACTTTGGACTTTGGGAGGGAAGACTTTAGCTTATTCTGGGGACTGGATGACAGAGTACTTTGGGATGCAGTCCTGGGGAGCAAAAGAGTGCAGGAAGACTGGGCGCGCTTCAAGAAGGAAATATGAAAGGCACAGGAGTAGGTCATACCCATATGCTGAGGGTTGAGCTGGTAGGGAAGAAGATCTACCTGGCTGAATTTGCCTGAGGATAGGAAGGCTCTACTGAGGGATCTGGATAGGCTGGATTGATGGGCCAAGGCCAATTGTATTGATGCAATCAGGCTGTGTTGGATTCTGCACTTTTGTCATAACAATGCCATACAATGCTACAGGCAAGAGGAACAGTGGCTGGAAAGCTAACTGGAGGAATAGTGCCAGGGGTTACTGATCTGAACTGAAATAGGTTGCTCAGAAAGGTTGTGGAGTCTTCTTCATTGGAGGTACTCAAAAGATGCCTGGACTTGGCATGACTGTTGTTGATGACAGTAGGCTTGCATTCTTAAGCAGAGAGTGTGGTTGGACCAAGTGACTTCTAGAGGTCCCTTCCAACTTGCAATTCTGCAATAGCCCTGGTGTGGTATCATAAGAAGAGGAAAAAAGATTTGGAGTAATTCAATCTAAGCTGCTTATTGGAATAGTCCTTGGGGCTAAACACACCTTCTCTCAGTTTATGTTTAAAGAAGGGATCTTAAAAAATGATAGAGAGCAACATTTTCTTGAGCATATAGTTACAGGACAAAGGGGAACAGTTTTATACTAGAAGAGGAGAGATTTAGATTAGATGTTAAGAAGAATTTTTTATTTACCCACAGAAGTTGTGGATGCCCCATTCCTGGATGCCAAGTGGGATGGAGATCTGGGTATCTATGGCAGGGGTGCTGGTATGAGTTGATTTTTAGTACTCCTTCTAATGCAAGCCATTCTATGATATTATTTTATAATAGTTTTCCATTCCAAATGGCCTTAGAGACAATTTTTCACTTATTCACACAATACAAGACAGCACTGGAACTTTTCATGTGTGAGGAATTTTATGTCAAAAACTTTATATTTCCCAACCATCTTTGCAATTTTATTGTGTATTACTCTACCAATCTGAGACACATGTACTGCATTTTCTACCCTTTTGACACTTACATTTGAGTTTGGAAGGGAAGAGAAATTTCCAGTTTTGTATGTAAAGTGCAGGATGCGTAGATAGAATGAAGTCCTTAGCTATGTCACAAATGTCCCCTTTGTGTTAGAATGTGTGAATGGGTTGATTGCACTGGTACACATCAGTATGAATGCAGAAACAGTTACCAAAAGACACCAGTCTGAACTCAGACCACTAAACTCTGCCATATTTAACCTACACCACTATCACACAAAGGTATCAACAATGGGTTGCATAACTGGAATGATATCCAAGAGGGTGGTCCAACAGCTTGAGTGTAATAACTGTAGGAATTTAATTAATACAATGTGTCCAAATAAATATTGGTTGTGTTCTATGTCTTCATCTGACTCAACCCTCTTATCAGCAACTCAGGAATTTGCAGCTGCAAAACTGCACTGCATCATATTTCAAAGCCGATTAGCATGGCTTGTATAATTTTCAATACAAATAAATTTTAATAGCAATAGGATTAAATAACAGATTGACTTGCATTTTCTTCACTGATTACTAGAATATACAAATACTCTTCTGGTACAGTTTGATCAGAGTGGATACTGTCATTTTGGAGATTTAGGGTCAGAAAAAATTACACTTTACTCTGGTCCACAGTTAAAAATAAGACATCAGCTGCAAGTGGATTTAAGTCCGGACCAGTGGAATGTAACTACAGTGAATGAGAGATAAAGATACAGGTTTGATCTGTATTCATCTCAATTCATTACTTGCTGCTTTTCTAATCAACTACAGTCATTTAAAAAAATATATAATTTCTCAACTGTTCATGTCACCATGGTTTACTGTAAGCAAAAGATTGGAAGGACCCTAGAAATGTGTGAAATATATGTCATTTTGACTTGGGAGCACACAGGGACACAAGTTAAAGTTTCTCCTCTCCCTGCCACACATGTGAAATGTGCGATGTCTTCTTCAAATGCACCAAGTGGAATGGGAACCCTGCTTGTGAAAATCCCTGTTCTATACTGGGCTCAGGAATCCAATAGCAAACATTTCTCTAAAGACTCCAGCCTGATAGTTATTTTTATGGCTGTTAGTATCATTGCTCCTTGGTGTTGAGTTTCAGCAGGAAGAAGCTAGACTTTCGCTGACGTGTTAAGATATGAGCACTCCGAGGAGGAGTGAAACATTTGGCTCAGTCAGCTGCTCAGGGAACATGATCTGAGTCAAACATAAGAACTTGTGGATTTATACATTTATTTTGAACATCATAAGTGCATTTTAAGTAATGATTCTCCCTGGATCCACATACACACATGTACTCATTTATTTCTGCATGTACCTCCACACCATTTTTCCTTTGGAGTTGGTCTCATGTTTGCTGTGTGCAGCCTAGAAGTGTTCCTGGAAAGAAATCATAGAATTACAGAATCATAGAATCCTTAGATTTGGAAGGGACCTTTAAAGGTCATCTAGTCCAGCTCCCTTGCATTGAACAGAGACATGCACAGCTAGATCAGGCTGCCTAGGACTTGATCCAGGCTCACCTTGAAAAAATCTCTACGTGATGCACAGACTAGCTAACTCTTCCACAAACTTTTTGGAACATGACTGTCCTCATTACACTTTGTCTCCCATTTCATCACATTCAAAGCTCTCTTTGGTAAGTAAAGAAGTTCTTGGGTGCCAGAGACTAGAAACTTTCTTTAGCTGATCAGATAAAAGATTGCCTGGGACAGAGATTTCTCCAGCACTTGTTTTACACGGTGACATGGATTAATTTGCTTCAGCAGCAGTAGAAAGGTGATAGATATAGTTCCCACATGCACACTTTGTCCTCTGTGGGATACCGCTGGAGAGAGATCTCATATGTGTCATCAATGTAACTTAGGAACACAGCAGCAGCAGCATATGTTAGAGAGAACACACATACACACATAGGAAAAAATGGCTGCAGCAGTTTCTTCATCTCTCCTATATTTAACAACAAAGGCCTTACAAGCCTTAACTTAGCAAAACTACCTGGGAACTTTTCCTTAACAATACAAGCATGGTGCATGCTTAAAAGTGCTTCACTATGCTCCCATTACAGGGTCGTTAGGTGTTTTGGGAAAGGATAATGTGAGTGCACCTGTGGTTTGGATTACTCATTCCTACAGGAATGTCAAGTAAGAAAGAAAAATCCCATCTCATTGTCCAAGGGAGGAAGGTTATGTGTGGTCTAAACAACTATACTAGCTGAGTTCCTAGTATTTGTCCAAAAAGATTCAGTCTTCTGCACGAGGGAAACTGAGAACTTCTTTCCCTCAGGAGACAATAAACTCTGTAAAGATGTCCAGACAGTCAGCATTGTGGACAGCACAGCCTATCACCCATTACTCTGAGATATGTGATCATAATCAAATACCAGGAACTATAAACATTGCTCCTAGAATGTCAGACAAGCCCATCTATCCACAAAAAAAGTTATGGATAAACTCTCTGCAGGTCAAGAAAAAATGCTTAGTCTTCACTGTAGCAGAAAGACACACAGACTGTTATTTATTCAGATGAGCTCAGTGCCAAAAAAAAGCAAAACAACAGCAATTTTTCCTCCCACTCCAAATCTTTTCTTTACAAGCAAGCTGTGGAAATTGGAAGAGCAACACCCACACACTATCTCTGTACTGTTCCCTGAGACAACACATGCTGTGCCATCCCACTGTCTTCAGAGTAAACAGCACAGAGATAAAAATATACATTATATATATATATAACATATAAATGTCAATCATATATATATGCATATAATATAGATATATAAATATAAAAATATAAAAATATCTAAATATATAAATATATAAATATATATAAATAACAGTCAGAGAAAACCAATGACATGTAGACCATCTGATTGGAAGTGGGGTACTGTGGCCTATGGATGTCTTGGGATTGCATGGTCTGGTAGTCACCATCAGGCTGAATTGATAAAATATAACCAGGGATTATTCAGACAGGTGACTCCAGTATACTTCTGTAACCAACAAGATTCTCAGGATCAGTTCTAAAGAGAAGACAGTCCTGTTACTGTCCTGTTATCTGTTGCTTCCCAAATATGTCCACCCTAGAGCTGTCTGGCCTTTCAACCCAAGTTTTCTAAAGTATTTCTCTCCATCAGCATTCTCATTTGCCTTGAACTGCACAGCTGGTTCAAACCAAAATGAGCAGCACAACATTTACTAGTAAGATAATGCTACTGATTGCCCTGTGATTTCTTGCTTTAGAGTGCAGGAGCAGGTGATTCCAAAATACTGGAGGTCAAGAAGGTGGGGCAGAAGGCTAGCTCGGCTGAGCAGGGATCTTCTTCAACTTAGATGAAGAAGTGTATGGACACTGGAAGCAAAGTCAGGTGACACAGGAGGACTACAGCCATGCCATTTGTCATTGTATAGTGAAAATTCATGTGGCCAAACCTCAATTGTATCTGAAGCTGGGCAGTACTGAGTAGGAAAACAAAAAGGGCTTAACAGCATTAACAGCAAAAGGAAGACTAGACATTGGTCTGTTACTTGATGAGTTTGGTCACCTTACAAGTAGAGGCATAGATAAAGCAGAAACATTTAATGCCTTCTTCTCCTCTGTCCTTAACACTGATGATGGGCCTCTAGAATCTTGCAGTCAGGAGTTGGAAGAACATGACTACAGGAATGATAAACTCCTAGCTGACTCTGAACTTGGATGGTATTTGCTACTACAACTGAATGTATCTAAGTGTTATTAGGGCACATTACTGACTTATATTCAACGTACTGCTTGCAGATTATACTAAATTAAAAGTTTTTGTTGATTCTGTTGAAGGTAGAATGGCCTTGCAGAGAGATCCTACGAGCCTAAAGGGCTGGGAAATCAACAACTGTATGAAATTTAAAAAGATTAAGTGCTAGATTTAGATTAGTTGTCAAGGGGAGGGTTTTCACAGAGAGGGTGATAAGGTGCTGGAAAAGACTGCCCAGAGAGGTTGTGGATGCCTCATCTCTGGAGGTGTTTAGGTCAGATTGGATGGAGTCCTGAGCAACCTGATCTACTTCTTGATCTAGCAGTTGGCAACCCTGCCCACTGCAGTGGGTTGGAACTAGATGACCTTTAAGGTCCCTTCCAACCCAAGCCATGATGATTCTGATTCTGCAACTGCAATCGAGCCATCCTGGTAAAAGGCTAGAGAAAGGGATCTGGGATTTTTGGTTGACAGCACATTAAATCTGAGTAAACAATATGCTCTGGCAGCCAAAAAGTCAGCTGTATCCTGGGATATGTCAGACACAGTAATGCTAGCTGGGCAAGGGCAGAGATTCTCCCACTCTGCACTGCTGCGACCTCATCTCAAGCAATGTTTATGGTTTTGGGCACCACAATATAAGAAGGTAAATCTATCAGAGCCCAAAGGAGGGATGCTTAGATGGTGAAAGGTCTTGAGAGGAAGATGTATGATGAAGTGCTGAGGTCACTTGGTTTGCCTCCTAAAGGGGACTGAGAAGAGGCCTCATGGCAGCTTACAGCTTCCTCACAAGGGGAGCACAGATGCAGGTGAGGATCTCCTCTCTCTGGTAACAGTGATAGGATCCAGGTGAATGGTGTGGAGATATGTCAAGGGAGGACTGAATATTAGGAAAATGTTCTTCGCTGAGAGGATGGCCAGGCATTGAAACAGGCTTCCCGGGGATGTAATCATGGCACTAAGTCTGCTGGAATTAAAGAATCACTTAGATAATGCTCTCAGAAATGTGGTTTAATTTTTAGGTAGTCGTGTGTGCAGACAGGAATTGTAGTTGATAATCCTCATGGATCCCTTCCAACCTATGATATTCTATGATTCTGTGATAATAATCTGGAGTTTACTCAAAAAGAATAAAGGGGAATCAGAGTACCATGAGCATGACAGTTCACCTCCTTGTCCTACTTATTTCGAAGAGTTCCTTTCCCTTCTACTCAGATTGATTTACTTTCCCTTGGAAAGACAGTTTGCCTTCCTGAATCCTATCCATTCTGATGCTTTCCTCTCCCTTCTGCTTTGACTGATCTACTTGCCAGCAAGGTTCCTACCTGTCAACACTGGCTGATTAGTTAATGTGTTTAAAATAGATGAGAAATGCTAAGGTTTGTGTCTTACAAGCCAGTCAGATTGTGGAGCTTTCCAAACACGCTTGTCATTCACTTGTTATCCAAGACTGCCAAAATATCTTTAGTGGAGATTATTGCACTTCTTTCAGTCTAGTTAAGACAAGCTAGAAAGCTGTATTTACCATAAGAAAATCACTAGAGAGGGGGGGGACAAGAACACTGAACAACCAGTGGCAGGTATTCTCTGCTATTATAAACTTCAACATTACAAATACATGAAAGTAAATATAATCCTCTTAAATACAACAGTCCTGATTGTTATAAGAGAATAAATAGAAGGGAAAAAAAGTCTTATATTTTTTTCAGTCCAATTAATGGCTATTATTCCCACAGATTTCTGCAAATTACATGAAGAATGACTTACACAAGTATTTGAAGAAAACTCACGGGTCATAAAATCTATGTCTTTGATTGTCATATAATTTAGCTAGTCTGCTAGTACAGGGAGATTCTATCTGTTTTATCCTCCAGCAGAATGACCTGAATGCCATCCTGAAAGCCAGGTAAGTATCAAGAAGTTTTTAGCAAAAGGTTCGGGACCCCAAGCCTTTGTACAGAGAAAGACTGATTTGAAAGCAGGATATACTCACAAAATATTACTTCTGTAATAGACATTGAAATAAGAAAGATTAAAAATCCCATTAAACATGGCTCTGGTAATACTAAATGTGGAACAGTCCTTTTTGAAAAAGAGACTACTCAGTTACTGATTGGGAACTACATTGTTGCCCCACACACATAGTTAATCCAAGAACCTGTATTGTAGCTGAAAAGGCAGCAAATGGGATATGAGGTTGTTTTCTTTGTTCTTCATTCATCAATTAGTTTCTGCTATTTGATTAACTGCATGGTCAAAAAAATGAAAGATCAGAGAGACCTACAGAGCTCATTAGGTATTTATGGAATTTATTGGAAGACAGACTTAAGTCTTGTGTGGAACAAGTCATTGTTATGTTGAATGCTCTCTAATACACAACAAATCTGGAAGAGTAGTATGTGCCCAAGACAAATTTTCAAAAAATGTTGTAGGATAAAAATACACAATTATTATTGAAATGTGAATGCATCCATTTCAAGGGAAAACTTGAAAGTCTGAGACATGAAGGGGAGGTTGAACTAATGAATAATATTATTGATGGTACTGAAAATCCCAAGAGCTAGGTCATACAGCTTTTATGGATGAGTGACCATTAATTGTGGCAGGGGTAAGTAAAGTAGGCAGTAAGAAAGCAGCAGACATCACTAGATCTAGTTGAGTCAGGTAAAAAGAGAGCATCAAAAACTTACAATTTGAGGAAGAAGCCTATTAGCCTATATTCATCAGTGACACAGGACTGTAAGTTTAACACAATTTAAGGATAAACAATAGAACTACATTTTGGAGATCAGTCAGCTGAGTGTAGAGTACCGGTACTTCCTGGTCCTGGAAGTTTGTCCACAAAATGCAGCTTATTATCATTCTTTTTAAAAACAACAAACTGGGACAAAATATGCATTTTCTAGAGCTGATTGGTACACTCATTTTAAAAAAATCATTTTTTCTGTGGTGTGCATCTTGTAAATACCATTGTCAGCCACGCTATCAGAAGGGTGTGCTTGGGAACATCAGTCTGGCCTGTAAACTTTCAGTGTATGTGGCATGATGTAGGAAACAGACTCATTCTGCTGTTCCCTGGGTAAAAGGAGAGCTCCCAGGAATGTTGGCAGATGATAAGCAGAAATGCCAGAACACTAATCCTTCAGAGCAAATCTTCTCATTGCTACACTTTGACTAACATGTTGCTGTGAACAGGACCTGGAAATGGTAAGGACACACTTTCTTTATTAGATTTGATAAGTACTGGATCAGATTAAATTAATTACAGGGAACATCTTCCATATTCCCTACAGAACATGTCTGTTAAATGTGGAGCTTCACATGTTGTCGTGTCTTCTAAAGATGTCCACTAGGAATCTGTTTGAAAGTTTGTGATAAAAAAATTCATGTGCTGAGAAAGAAGGGTGGGAAGAGATAGAAGATTTTGAATTGATCTCTTGAGAAAAAACAATAATGGCCATTAATATGAGCTGTGGACTAATTCTCCAGTAATAATGACAGTTGGGACTAACACTTTGCCTACCAATGCATGCCAATGAAAGTTGCAGTTTCTTGGGCTTAATGTAAATTTCATGAGGATATTATTGATGATGACTAGCTGGTGTCACAGTTCAGACAAGGCAGCAGCGGAGATGACCATGCTCTTTCCTAATCCTGCTCCTGCCTTCAAGAACTAGTACCAGCAATACCTTGTTCGTTTTCAGTGTAATAAGACTGCATAAAAAGGAAAGCAAATATTCCACGTCCTCACATAGGGGTCTTGTATACACACACAGTCTTCTCTTTCTAGAAATAACTCTGTTTCTCACATAAACTAAAAGCAAATTGGTCCCTTGGAAAGGTCCTGAAGCAGCCATCTGAAACTATAAAGGAATATAAATGTGCAAACTGTGATTAAAGATAGGCGTTACTGTACCATCAGGATTTACAGTTCAGACAGTATTAAGTGACTCTTAGATGAAGATGGTGACATTCAGGATACCCTTTCCTTCACACACTCAAGCAGCTGAGTGACTCCAGTTACAGAACAGGTGAGTATAGTGAAAAAGTCTGGAAGCCTCTGGGTAAGGTGCAGAAAGCAGAGGAACAACAGGTGGCCAAAAGTCAGAGAAGGACAGGCAGGCAGATGGAAGGGAAAATAGAGTTACTAATATGATACTAACATTTAGACTCAGATGACTCCAGAGATGATGTTAAGTGGCATGTTCCTTAGCTGACCCTTCATCTGTCACAAAATTGGTGAGGTGTCATGAGATGCATGTAACCCTGATGTGTGACTCTCAATCTCAATACATGGAAAGTACAACTAAACTGTTATTTGCCTGAACTTTATGTGATTATTTCCCATTCATTTTAAGCTGTAAAGACCATTTTACTCAATCACTGCTTTACCAAGCACACAGATGTAACCTTTGACTTACTCATCCACGCTGTCAAGTCGCTCATGCTCTGCTGCTCCCTTGGGGACTTTTCCAGCTGAGCTGCACTCTCCTGGAGCAGGGTGACCTCTAGGGGTTTCTAGGCAAATCTGACAAAGATTTGGGGCGTTGGTGCTCTGTACCATGCTCTACCTTGCACGTTTGCTGTCCTTGGATATTACTACTAGTACCCCCATCCTGAACTCTTCCTGTATGTTGAATCATATGTTCCTAGCAGTACTGCCTTGTCTTCCACAGGGATATCCACATAAGTAGAATAAATTGTTTTAACTGACTTCTTATTCTCTCCTTCATGAGAAATGCATGATCTTTCACAACTAGTAAGTACATCCAGGGTTCAAAAAGACTTGTGAATGGAACTGATTAATTTGGTTTGTCAGAATTCACTCAATAGAAGCTTCTTTCTTTAGAACAGGAATATTTTCAGTTAATCCTAATTCCATTAATAAAACAGTCATTTACATCGCTGAGCTCCAGATTGTCATACTCCTGAGAGCCTTTGCAATCCATGTAGCCCTACCGGAGTCCATACACCAACTGAATCTGTGTCAAACTTTCTCTCGGAGCTGTTCATACATGGTATTTATAGGCCAACGTTTATTTTTTCTAAGATCAGTGGCCTCTACATTACTTATCAGCCAGTTGACAGCCCGACTCTACAGGGTGTTTATAAAGCTGATTATAATACTGAAGATATGGCATTGAACTACAGACACATGGGATAGGAAATATAGTTTCATTTAGATGAATTAATGAGAGTATTTTCCTGAAATAAATGAGGAACAGTTCCAGATTCACAAGACCTTAAGAAATATTTAAGACATAATACTTATGGACTTCTACTGGTCAAATGCAACCTGGTGGCACCTGCAGGTTGAGCAGTTAATAGGGGGAGGTATCCCTGCCTATAGCAGAGGATTGAAACTAGATGATCTTAAAGGTCCCTTCCAACCCAAATGATTCTATGATTACCATTGTACATGTACAGCCTGTTAATCACTGATACAGTTTAATATTTAACTTTTAAAAATAATCTGTATGAAAACTTCTATTTTTAGTATTAGTACTCATCTTCTATTCAAAGAAAGGATCAAATCAAAGACGCAAAGTCTTTGACAGCATGGTGTATAAAATTTCTTTGGAAAATAACACCATGCCTTTGCATATGAATGCTATTAATTGTGCCCATCTGATTCCACTGAGATTTTTTTTTTCGAGTTGTTGAACAAAAGGAAAGCAGACAGAAAACAAATTGTTTTGTAGCAACACCAACTCAATCTGTTTTTTAGTTTAGTAACCGCAAAAATAGATTTGAACTGGCATAAGCATATAACTTTTCCCAAAACTGTACTGTGTACTGAATTCTCTTTTTCCTCAGAAACACTAAATCCTAAATTGCTAGTTTTTTGATCCTTGGACATTTTCATTTGCCCAAGATGCTTAAAATGACCTTAACCATTGCTTAGAAAGAAAAACAAAGATAGGGTCTTTCGTATTTTCTTATGTTCTGCCATGTGCTTACATCGCCTTTCATTAATAAACTAAATGAAACAGTGTTATAATGATGTAATAATTAATATAATTAATTAGTAAATAATAAAATAATTAATGTAATGGTTATAATTGTTCATATAATTGTAACTGTACCAACTTTGCATATTTAAAATAGCCTCAAGTCTATCAGTTCTTAAAAAAAAAAAACCAACCAAATCTTCTTGTCACCACTGTGTGCCTTTGTCTCCTGTTCCTTACCCTCTCCTGTCACCCTTACCTATTGTACTCTCCCAAACCCAACGTCTGTTTTCCTTATTCTTCTGCCCCTGAAGCTGGCATCAATTTGTATTCCCAAATGTCCTCATCACTTTTTAATATTCTTTCCTTTCACATGCAGCCAGTTTTCCACCCCATATCCCAGACATCTCAACCTCTGTTAATTCTCACCTTATCTCAGATCTCATTTGTGCGTCCTCATTCCTCCTTGGAGAGGCGATCCACACAGACAAGGGCATGAAGCCCAACTCACGCAAACAATGCAACTGTCTCTGCTTCTTAACCTTCCAAAGTTATCTCCTCTTGCAGTTGTGGCTAGCTCGTCTCCATGGAATTAGAGAGAAAACTTCACCCTTATGAAGGAGAGTATTTTAAGAACACTGCATCAAGAGTGCACTTCTGTGCCTGCAGACTTGTCTGCACAGAGAACTGAAGTCTGGAACTTCTCCCTTGGGCCAGGGACAATATCTTTGAGGGATGCTGTCACCCAGATCCTGCCTCACACGGAGTCTACACATGCTATCACAGTACAATCAGCATTAACTGTAGGCATAGTCTTTGGGCGTATCTTCATTACCGGTTAGTGTCACACAGTTTGGTTGTACCATGGAGTGGTTCTGGAACACATTAACTGATTGCCTCTGGTTAGACATGAAATCAAATTACTATTCTGCTTTGAGAACACATGGACAGGGCAGGAATCTGTGTGGAGAGGGCTGAGGCAGGAGCCAGACCTGCACCCTGTCTTCAGTGGCATTTTTAGGGAGGGTTTACCAATTGATTTACATTTTGGATGAGCATGGCCCCAGTGGGCCAACCCTAGCAGGATTCAGGAATTGCCTCTGCCCCTGGAGAAGGGCAGCTATTGCTGCTCCCTCCCCCTTCCTGGTGGGCACTGCACCAGCACCCTTGGTCTTGCCAATGCTGGCTGTGCATTGTCCTGTGGGGGGCTGCAGGAGCTGTGCTTGCAATTGCAGGGCTTTACTCTGTCCTGCCAGCAACTGTCTGGTGGATTTGGTTCCCAGGAAGCCATCAATCACCTGCCTACCTGCTCCTTCTGCACCTGTGTGGGCAGGGCCACAGGGCCCTGCAGCTGTTAGGCCTCCAGCTGCTGATAAAGCTTGCCTCATTTGTACAGTTTCAGCCCAGGATAGTGCAGTAAACCCTCCAAATCTTTCTAGGATGAGAATATTTCTTGTGTTGGCACATCACAGTAGCTTTCTTTCACATTTTGAGATGTGGAGGGAGACCTCATGGCAGTCTACAGCTTCCTCTTGAGGGGAGTGGCAGGGGAGGTTCTGATCTTTCCTCTTAGGGGATGATCAAAATGACTTGTGGGAATGGCACGTAATGAAAAATCTCTCCACAGAGAGGGTGACTGAACAGGCAGTGCAGGGAGGTGGTCACAGCAGCAAGCCTGGCACAGTTTGATAAGCATTTGGAAAACACTCTCAGATATATGGTTTGATTTGGGGGCAGTGCTATG
Organism: Gallus gallus; assembly: GCF_016699485.2. Lineage (NCBI taxonomy): Eukaryota > Metazoa > Chordata > Aves > Galliformes > Phasianidae > Gallus > Gallus gallus. The sequence continues at coordinate 1,178,453 of NC_052549.1, forward strand.
TGGAGGCAAGAGATGGACTCAAGAGCTTTATGGACCCCTTCCAACTCAGGATATTCAGTGATTTTGTCCACCTCCAGCCAGCATTTTACAAGACATGGATATTTAAGGAAGGCATGACCTGTCTAAGCAGGCTGTTAACAATCCGTCCCTCCAGAAGACTCTTCGCAAAGATGGAGAGCCAAGTACACCTGGTAGTGCAGCCTCTGTTCCCTCTCACTTGACAGTTGTGCATCATCCTTCGGGATAGATCAGATCTTTTCCACTGGGCACATGCAGAAATCTGATTTTAGGCCCATCTACAAGGTCCAGATCTCTGTGACTAGTTTCTTAGCTGTTAAAACATCCATTAAGACATTTTACAAATTTCCAGTGAATAATGTATCTTCTTGCAGAGGTGCAGCTTGCCCTTTTCCTTCCATTCAAATGTCTTAGAAATTCTCCCTAAGAGGGAAACTGTGTTTAATGGCGGCCTGGACTATTTTGTTCTGCACTCTTCTGGAAGTGCAGAATCACCTCTCTCACTCCGCTGCCCACACCTTGTGGAGCTCAGAGGGTTGAGATAACAACAGATCTGACCAGAACACATTACAACAAAATTGTTATAAGTGTAGAGTAGCTAAACAGCTGCTGGACAGAATACTGATCTTTTCATTCACTGTTGTTTTATTTGCTTTCAGGGATGTTTTTCTTAACTCTGACCATGTTACTTATTACCTCTGAGAGCTGACTTAGGCTTCTTTATGGTTTTGCCAAACTGAATATAGCATGTTCGCATGTTATACAAGTCATGGGTTGTATTCAATATTGCCACTATTATCTGACTACAGGAACCTTACTGCAGAAATTCGTATCAAGTACACTCTCTACTCCAGGCAAGCTAAAACAGTTGTTAAAAATTTTGAATATACTTGAGGAGTTCAAATAGGCATGATCTTATTGCTATGTCTCCTCTATGTGTATCCTGTTTTATTTATGGTTAAGAAATTATTCAAAAATACTACCCAGAGATCTGCCCTAAGGCAAGATGACTCTGAGTGGTAAGGTTTGTGGGAGGATATGGGCAGATGATCACTTCTGATGGATCAGCAACTCACCCCTGAACAAGTGCAGAAGCCTAAACAGCTGACAGAACATTTTTTAAAGTTATTCCCTGATCCTGGTAATGTCAAAGACTAGCAGCACTGTGTTGGTGCCTGGCCTGAACCAATTAAACACTATTCATCGTTAGTCAGCATCCTCAAAAGGAAGAAAGTGTCTCTGGATCTGACTCAATCCCAGTGACAGCCCTGTGACTGAACCAACCTCTGCAATAGGCCCCGAGGCTGAGCCAGAGAACCAGTCAATGCCAGTGTCAGTTGCCCCTATAAGCAACAGGAAAAAAATGGCAATGAAAATCAGGTTGTTTAGTAAGAAAAGAAACTCTTACTAAGATGGAAGATGAAAATGAAGCAGATGAAGCAGGGCTGTCACAAAAACAGGAGGAGGAGAGAGACAGCAACCATCTGAGCTCTAATGTTAGATGAACTGCGAGATATGCAAAGAAATTTCAGCCATAGTTATAGTGAGCACATTGCCACCTGGCTGCTCAAGTGCTGAGATAATGGAGACAGTAGTCTGGATTTAGTGGGCAGTGAAACCAAATGGCTGGGATATGAGACAGCTGGCACTGACAAAGCAATAGGAAAAGGGACATAGACCTTCACCCTGTGGTGCAACTCTCATCAGCCATGAAGGAAAGATATCCTTCAAGGAAGTGTTGATATTTAACCCAGGAAAATGGACCACCATAGAGAAAGGTGTCCAGTACCTAAGGGAACCAGTGTGGTAGAGATAATAAATGATATTAACTTGGACAATAATATATTATTCCAAGATCCATATAACATCAATTGCACACAGTAGTGTGAGATGTAGATGTGTAGAGAATGCACCACAACTTGTTCTGGATGCCATCTCCAAGCAATTGGAACTGAAGATCAGGAGTATTCAACATGGATTCAGTAAGAGGAAATCATCGTCAGCCAACCTGATAGCTTTCTATTATATCATCACTGGCTGGGTAGAGGAGGGGAGAGCAATGAATGTTGAGTACCTTGACATCATCAAGGCATGTGCCACTGTCTCCCACAACATCCTTGTTATTAAACTTAGAAAGTGGTGGGATAGATGAGTGGATGGTAAGATGGATTATGAACTGGCTGGCTGATAGAGTTTAGAGGGCTTTCATTAGCAGCATAGAGTCTGGTTGGAGGCCTGTAACTAGCAGTGTTCCCCAAGTGTCAGTGCTGTGTCCAGTCTTGTTCAACATAGTCATCGGTGACCATAGGGATAGGGTCCATCCTCGGAAGGTTTCATGATGATACAAAGCTGGGAGGAGTGGCCGACACACCAGAATTCTGTGCTGCCGTTCAGCGAGACCTGAACAGACTGGAGAGCTGGTCAGGGAAGAACTTGATGAGATTTAAAAAGAGCAAGTAAGTCTTGCACTTGGGGAGGAAAAGCTCTGTTCATCAGTACAGGTTAGGGGATGACCTGCTGGAAAGTAGCTCTGTGGAGGAGAACCTGGAGGTCCAGGTGGACAACAGATTGGCCATGAGTCAACAGTGTGCCCTTGAGGTCAAGAAGGACAATGATATCCTGGGGTGCAGGATATCATACCTCTTCCTCTGGTCTGCCCTGGTGAGGTCATATTTAGTATGTTATGTCTAGGTCCGGGCTTCCCATTTGAAAAAAGACAAGGATCTCCTAGAAGGTATCCAGTAGAGGGCTACAAAGACGATTAAGGGCCTGGACCATCTCCCATATGAGGAAGGATTGAGGAAACTGGTTCTGTTCAGCCTGGGGAAAATAAGACTGAGGGGGGATCTGATTAATGTTTATAAATATCCAAAAACAGACATGGGACGCAAATGGATGATGCCAGGCTCTTCTCAGTAGTGTGTAGTGATAGGACAAGGAGCAATGGCAAAAACTTGAACATAGGAAGTTCCATGCAAACATGAAGAAGAACTTCTTTATGGTAAGAGTGACAGAGCACTGGAACAGGCTGTCCAGAGAGATTGTGAATCTCCTTCTATGGAGATCTTCAAGACCTGTCCGGACATCTACCTGTGCAGCCTATTGTAGAGTATCTGCTTTAGCAGAGAGGTTGAACTTGATGACCTCTTGAGATCCCTTTCAATCCCTGTAATTCTGTGATTCTGTCATCACCGTATGCCAGCATTCTGACAGCAATGATCTTGAAAGACAGCAAAATACCAATGGTTACTGAAGTGGCTAGCCCACTTTGACAATATGAAGAAAATCTCTTCCTTCCTACCAGCCTGTGTCTCAGCTGTAGACAAACTGGTTAAATGGCCCAAAAAAAGGAGAGCATGTTTTCTCCTGCACCTGTACAAACCACTTGAGGGACAAGAGTAAGTGGGTACACACTATGTGCCATCCTATGGTTTTACCCGCATGACCATGGAGAGGATATGAGGAAGCAGGATGGAAAACCCACCTCAAATCTACAGGCACATGTACATGAATTACAAGGGAAAAACCATCACAAGAGAGTGTTATTCCAGGAAAATGGCTGCTGTAGTTTCCAGTGGGCCAATCCAGACTGCTCTGGCACAGGGAGAGCTCCTGAACCTGCATTAAGTTGACGACATCATTAAGTGAGGCAACACAGCAGAGAAAGTTTTTCAGAAAGGGAAAAAAAATTTCAAATCCTTCCAAAAGCTGTTTTTTCCATAAAGCAAAGTAAGGTCAAGGAACCTGAACAGGAAATCCAGTCCTTAGGAATAAAACGACAAGACAGACATCATCAGATCCCCGTGGATGTGATCACTGAATAAGCTGTTAGGTCCCCACCAACTAGCAAAAAGGAAACACAAGCTTTCTTAGGTCTTGCGGGTTTTTGGAAAATGCATATTCTGGATTACAGTCTGATTATAAACCCTCCATCAAGTGATCCAGAAAAAGAACAGTGTCACATAGGAACCTGAACAACAACAGCCTTTGAACAAGTTACATGGGAGATAGATCATGTAGTAGCCCTTGAGCCAGTCTGGGCTGGAAAAGATATAAAAAACATGCTCTATACCACAGCTGGACAGAATGGCCAGACCTGGAGCGTCTGGCAGAAATTCTCAAGGAAAACAAATCACAGAAGGTACTGAAGGAGAAGATGAATGAAGCTAATTTGTAGAAGGCCACCCAGCTGGCTTTAGGCATTGCTGAATGAGAGAAGTGGCAGTGCTCTATGTCTACAATGACTCCTGAATGGTGGCAGATGCCCTAGGGGTGTAGTTACCGCTATGGAAGCAGAACAACTGGCAGTGCAGAGATAAACCCATCTGGACCACTGCACTGTAGAAAGATCTTGCTGCCCTGGTGGAGAATATGGTTGTAAAGGTATGTCACATAGATGCTCATGTACCCAAGAGTTGTGCCACTGAAGAACATCACAACAACCAGCAGGTGGATCAATCTACTAGGATTGAAATGGCTGAGGTAGATCTGGACTGGCAACATAAGGGTGAATTATTTCTAGCTCAGTATACCCATGATACCTCAGATCATCAAAGAAGATATGCATCCTGTAGATGGGCTCAGGATCAAGGGTTGGACTTGACTAGGGATGCTACTGCAGAAGTTATCCTTTAATATGAAATGTGTACTGTAATTAAATAAGTCAAGTGGCTAAGGCCTCTCTGGTATGAAGAGCAACGACTGTGATTTGTCTGTTTTTGAATTGTCATTTTTCATTGTCTTGTTCCAATCACTAATTCACAACTAGTGAATTGAGATAGAAGTGGTAAGCAATTGAGAGCTAGGAGACAGAAAGCTTTACTGTGATGCAGACATGCAAAGGGTATAAGCCAAAGTTGGGCCCAAAAGCAAATGATAATAGACACAATAACCAGTTATAAGAGGCAGAGATGAAAATGAATGCTCATGATATGTCTGTGAAGTAATTTTTTTATTCGCCATGTATGAAGGGGGGTTAAAAATACAAATTATGTAAGAAAGTGACAGCAAGTTCACATTTTGTGAATTCCTTATGCCACTTTGTTGTCACGACATCCTCACTCTTCCTCTTCTATCTTCTTGCCATGAATCTCCCGGCTCTTCACTCGGAGCTTGTTGACCTGAGACTCTGCAATGTCAGCCCGCTCCTCAGCCTCCTCCAGTTCGTGTTGGATCTTGCGGAATTTGGAGAGGTTGACATTGGACAGCTCCTCCTGTGCAGGGAGAGGGAGTTGGTGGTGAGAAACTGCAGCAGAAGTTTCAGTCCTCCTGTGCACAGGCCTTGAGGGGCTGTGGTAGCTCCCCAGAGGAAAGAATAGACCTCCTGTCTCCTTCCTACCACTGCTTAAACATAAGACTCACAAAGACTTGCTTGTCCTCCATTATTTGAGAACCCACATTAACAAACAGCACCAGAAATGTGTCACTCTTGAGGAGCTATTCTGTCACATGGTCTTATCATTTCTTGTACCTATTCTCCTCCTTCCTAGTGCCTGATTTACATTTCATTTGTTATATTCAGAAACACATGGAAACCCCGTGATGTTGATTACTGTCAGAGATTCATGAGTCTCTTAGTTAATGGATGTTGGCAATTTTAGTTTGATTTCCTGGATAAAACAGGCCACAGAACATCCCTCAGTCAATCCCTAACTGCAGTGTGCCACAAAGAAGGCAAGGCCTCCTGACATGATAATGAACAATGTGGCCAAGACAAGCTGTGTCTTGGGAGATTCTTTCAGGCCCCTTTCTGGTTTTCAATCTTATCTCTACAATCATGCTGCCTTGAAGGAAAATTTCTCTCCCATTCTTCAAGCTATACTTACAGCCTCCTCAGCCTGTCTCTTGTAGGATTTCACCTTCATCTGCAGTTTGTCCACCAGATCCTGGAGCCTGAGAATATTCTTCCGGTCTTCCTCACACTAAAGCAGTTGGCAAGCAGGAAAGACAGAGAATTGTTTCCCAGCAAGTGAGGACAACAATATCCCATGGGGATGTTACACAACCATTTTGATGTGCTGGGTGTAAGGGATGTCAACTCAAGGATACTTCCTGCCTTACCTGGTAGGTCAGCTCCTTCACCCTCCTCTCATACTTGCGCACACCCTTCACAGCTTCAGCGCTGCGCTTCTGCTCAGAATCAACCTCCCCTTCCAGCTCCCGCACCTGCAATGAGAAACCCATATTTGGATCCCCCCTGCTATCCCTGACCTGGGATTGCACACACTTGCACAAATATCCCTTTGTATTACAAAATACAAATAGCCCTACGCACCCTGGCCTCCAGCTTTTGGAGTTGTTTCTTGCCTCCCTTCAGGGCCAGCTGCTCTGCCTCATCCAGGCGGAGCTGTAAGTCCTTCACTGTCTGGTCCATATTCTTCTTCATTCTCTCCAGGTGGGCACTGGTGTCCTGCTCCTTCTTCAGCTCTTCTGCCATCATGGCCGCCTGGAGAGGCAAAGCAGCAAAGCCAGGTTGCAGTCAGAGACCGTTTGGGGGAATGCATCAGTCATCAGCAGTGAAAGAGCCCCAACTCACATCGGTGATGGCCTTCTTGGCCTTCTCTTCAGCATTGCGGGCTTCCTGGATGGTGTCTTCCATTTCACTCTGAATTTGCACAATATCTGTTTCCAACTTCTTCTTGGTGTTGATCAAGCTGGTGTTCTGCATAACAGGAATGTTAGGATTTTTACTGTTAGACCTGATACCTCCACATCAAGAACTGAGAGGGAGAATAATGTTTGTTAAAGTTCATAATGCAAGAGTCCTCTATAGAGCCATGGTGACAAATCAGATAGGGATGGCTAGCTGGATTAGACATGTCACAGTATTGCTCTTCAAGTGTTTACACAGTGAGATGCATAGCAATAAGTAAAATACTAGCAATCTCATTCTACAGTATCTCAAGCTGATGGGATTAGTTCCCTGGAAATAATCTGACCTGCATGTGGAGAAGTTGCACACGTTCAGTTGCATCCAGAAGCTCCTGTTCAGCCACTTTCCTTGAGCGCTCTGTCTGCTCCAGAGCTCCTCGTAGCTCCTCAACTTCAGCCTGCAACAGGTTTGCTCTGCGCTCCACCATGGCCACCTGCTCCTTCAGGTCCTCCTGTGTCCTGAGAGCATCATCCAAGTGTATCTGGGTATCCTGTAAAACAGGAAAAGATTACAAGTTGGCAGAGCACCAGCGCCCAGTGGATAGTGACATTCCCTGCAAAATGCATTACAATTGTAACAGGAGGGAAACTATATGCCTATATGCACTTATTTAACTTCATACCTTGAGTGTTCCTTGTGTGTTTCTCAGGTTCTTTTGTGCCTCTGCAGCCATGCGGTTGGCATGGCTCAGCTGGATCTCCATTTCGTTCAGGTCTCCCTCCATCTTCTTCTTCAGCCGCAGGGCCTCATTCCTGCTCCTGATCTCAGCATCCAAGGTGCTCTGCATGGACTCCACAATTCTGAGGTGATTTCTCTTCAGCTGGTCAATTTCCTCATCTTTCTCTGCTATCTTCCTGTCAATCTCAGACTTGATCTGGTTGAGCTCCAGTTGGAGGCGCAGGATCTTCCCCTCTTCATGTTCCAGGGAGGCCTGGAGAAGTCATAAAGAAACAGTGAATAGAAATATAGCTTCCTCTCTGAGCAATCTCATATGCAATCCTTCATAAAATAGTCTATATTTTCCACAATAGCTACAGATTACTGTTTGCATTCTATAAGGTTGGAAACCGTTTTTTAGCACTATGTACCTCAGCTTCCTCCAGGGAGGCCTGGAGTTCAGATTTCTCCTGCTCAACATGCTTCTTGACTTTCTCCAGCTCATGAACCGCCTTTCCGCCCTCTGCAATCTGCTCTGTGAGGTCGGCAATCTCCTCTGCAGGGAAGAAGGAATTATCACATGGTCAGATATAGAGCATACAGGGAAAGGCCCTGTGACAGCAGCATAACAAGTCTCCTCCCATCACTGAAGGCACAGTCCCAGGTGGAGAGGTGGGCAGGAAAGCTTCTGTGAAAGCCCTGCCAGCAGGAAAGACTGAGCGACTTACGCTGCAAGTTCTTGTTCTCACGCTTCAGCGTTTCCAGGTGGTCCAGGGACTCCTCATAGGCATTCTTCATCTTAAACAGCTCTGTGCTGAGGGAGCGAGACTCCTTCTGGGAGGCCTCCAGCTCAGTCTGTGTTTCCTCATACTTCTGCTTCCACTCTGCCAGGATCTGAGGAGCAACGGGGCGTGAGCACAGATGTGGCAATCACGTTCTGCTCAGGAAACACAGGGTTGGAGCCCAGAATACCTTGTCAAAGTTCTTCTGCTTCTTGTCCAGAGCTGCGCAGGCAGCATTTGATCGCTCCACATCAACCATCAGGTCCTCCACCTCATTCTGCAGCCTCTGCTTTGTCTTTTCCAGGGAAGCGCATTTGGCATTCACAGCTTCAACGTGTTCCTCGGCATCCTGCAGGCGCTGTGCCAGCTTCTTCCTGGAAGGAGGCAAGCAGAGCTGCAGGTTAGAGTTGAAGAGGAAGCCAGTGTTTTACATTCATAAGAGGGCACTTAATCACTTTGGGGATTTTGACCGTCCATCTGTTTAGTGGTTTTTCTGCATCGTGGTTGCATGCAGTCTAAAGGGTTTGTCTAGGCTTTGTCCTAACACCTACTGAGTATTCACCTTTTGTTAGCTTTTCTAATCCTAAAGTGTATGCATGTCTTCCAGTCTGCACTTTTTTACAGCATGCTTTTCCTCACTCTCTTCTACAACACTATATGTTACTGCCTTCATCCCAGCCCTATCTTAACCCATTATCAGAGACTTCTAATTTCCCTTGATAATCTAAGACTTCTCCAGCCATTTCACATCCTAATTCCCCACATACTTGGCCTCCTCCAGCTCCTCTGTGCGCTGAATAGCATCTGTCTCATATTTGGTTCTCCACTGGGCCACTTCGCTGTTGGCCTTGGACAGGGCACGCTGCAGCTCACCCTTGGCTTCCTGCTCCTCCTCATATTGTTCCCGGAGCAACTCACAGTCATGACGTGCAGATTGTAAGGCATGGGCCAGGGCATTCTTGGCCTGTGAGGACACTGGGATTGGTAACTTGAATATCTTAAGATGCGTATTGATGTGGGATTGTCATACACAGGAGTACTCCTCCAAGGGAAAGGATGGGTAAACCCTGATGAGACAAATGTAAGACTGGGAGACAATGAATCCCTCAAAAATGTGTGCTAGAGAATCAAGATATGTTAGTGAAAATTGGCCTGGGGACAGTAGTGTGATAGTTCTGTAAATATTTCTAGAAATGAGTGTGGATCTTGTCTTACAGAGTATCAGAATCTCCTCAAAGGATGACTTTCTCTAGCATCAAATTCACTATAGTTCCTTCCCCCTCAGGTATAAATGCTGCTCCCTCCTGTACTTCATGTATTTGGGAAAAGAACATTAAACCACTCTTGTTTTAGATAGGATTCTACACATGTATGTCATGGTAATGTGGCTTGAAGAAAGAATTTATTTCCAGACCTTTATTTCTTCCTCTAGATGTCTCTTCAGTTCCTCAATCTGTTGGGTAAATCCCTGCTTGCCTCTAGAGAGCTGAGAAATCAAAGCATCTTTTTCCTCTGCCTGGCGAGAATATTCACCTGGCAAATGTAAAGTGAAAAGAAAAGAGAAAAAAAAGTGTCATACTAACAGTAGAATCATAGATCATAAAATGATTTGGTCTCAAAAAGACCCATAGGATCATTAAGTCCCATCATCATATAACATTACAAATGTTCATCACTTAACCATGTCCTTAAGAGCCTCATTCACACATTTTTAAATGCTTCCAGAGATTCCAATACTTCTCTGGGCAGCCATTTCCAATGCCTAACCACTCTTTACATGAAAAAATTCTTCCTGACATCTAATCTGAACCTCCCCTGGTGCAAATGGAGACCATTCCCTATCCCTAGACCACTGAGAAATAAATCAAAACCAGCTTTTATGAAAATGTAGAGCATGATGAGGTTTCCTCTAAACTTCCTTTTCTCAAGACTAAGCAACCTCAGTTCCCTCATATGTCTTGTTTTCTAGCTGCATCATCAGCACTGCTGTTCCAGCAGCTCTAGAATTTTCATGTAGTGGAGGGTCCAAATCAGCCCCACCAGTGATGAGTAGAGAGGGACTATCATAAAGTCATGCAATCATAGGGCCAAATAGTTTGAGTTGGAAGACACTTTCAAATACATCTACCTCCAATCCCCCAGCCATGGGCTGGGATGCTTTCCGTTAGACGAGGTTGCTCAAAACTCCATCCAACCTAGCCTTAACTCTTTCACAGATAGGACGTACACTGTTTCTCTGAACAATGTGCTCCAGTGCCTCACCACTCCCTGGCTAAAGAATTTCTTCCTGATGACTAATGCCTTCCCTAGTCCTGCTGGCCCCACTGTTACTGATGTGGTCCAGGTGGACATCGTTGGCGACCTGACCTCATGTTTGACTAAAGATAGATGATATAGATGCTTAAAATATCTACAATAACAAGCACTTGGGAAGACTGTAAAGCTACGGAATCTGGAATAGTAATGAGATGTTAGCTAAATTCTCTCTTTGCACTGTAACATATCATTCTAATTTAGAGGTTTTCTCATTGGACATCAGGAATTAGGATGTGTCACCTGTTTCTGTCTGCAGACGGGCTCTTTGGGTATTGAGGTCATTAATCATGCGCTGATTCTGCTCCTCCTTGGTTTTAATCTCACTCAGCTGGTCCTCCAGAGTGCGGCACATCTTCTCTAGATTTGCCTAAGTATTGAAAGCAAGGAAGGAAAGGAAATGAAAGTCTGGACTCTCTCTGATTTTTACAGCAGAAATCTTATACGAGTGTGACTTGTAGATATAGTCTAAGCACCATGCCTTTGTCCTATGAACACATTCTGTTGCCTTTATTATACCTTGGCTTTGGAGACAGACTCCATGTTGCTGGCCAAGTCATCAATCTCCATCTTCAGCTCACTCTTCTCCTTCTCCAGCTTCTGCTTGACACGTTGCAGGTTGTCAATCTGCTCCCCAAGCTCCGCTGTGCTGTCCGCATGCTTCTTCCGCAGGGCAGCAGCCGTGGCTTCGTGCTGCAGCGTGGCCTCTTCGAGGTCACGGCGCATCTTCTGAAATTCTGCCTCACGCTTCTTGTTCATCTCGATCTGAGCCGCTGTAGCCCCTCCTGCTTCCTCCAGGCGTTCACTGATCTCCTCCAGCTCCCTGGAGAGGTCAGCTCGGTGCTTCTCTGCTTTTGCCCGAGAGGTTCGCTCTGCCTCGATTTCCTCCTCCAGTTCCTCAATACGGGCCTGGGGAGCATCGGGCACCCTTCACAACCATGCCCTCCTCAAACTGAAGTTTTCTGAAGGGCAGAAGGAAAGGACCAAAGACTTGCCTGCAGCTCCTTGATCTTCTTCTGTAACTGCATGCCCAGGGCTTGCTCATCCTCAATTTTGCTCTGGATCTGGCTGATTTCAAAGTCTTTCCTTTGCACAAGATACATGGTGTTAGTGCCTGAACAAAACATCTAAGTGTACTCATCCAGCACTCAGATGTCCCACAACCACACTTACTTCTTCAGTTTCTCATCCAGCTGCTGTTTATCATTTTCCAAGTCCATTATGCTATCATGGGCCAACTTCAGGTCTCCTTCAAGTTTCCTCTTAGCTCTCTCGAGGTCCATGCGCAGCTTCTTCTCTTGCTCCAGGGACCCTTCCAGCTAAACAGAATGAGATCATTAGTGCTCTGCCAGCCATGTTTATCTCCACAACTGTCCTATAGTAGCTGTATGCTTTTGTTCTTACATCGTCCACTTGCTGCTCCAGCTTGGTTTTAGCTTTGGTCAGCGTATTGACTTTGTCTTCCTCTACTTGCAGGTCATCCAGTGTCTGCTGATGGGCCTCTTGGAGGGCTTTCTTCTCTTTTGTCAGCTTGGCAATTGTCTCATCCAGGACTGCCATCTCCTCTGTGAGGTTTTTCACCTATGAATTGGAAGAAACATTTAAACATGGTCTAAAACTTGCGTGCTGTTGCAGTAACAGTTGCATTTTGCAATGCTTTGCAATGTGGTTTATTTCATCTTTTGCAATTTAGATGAGACCCTGCACATTTTTTCCATAGCCAACATGTTCTGGTGTAGTAGACACTTCTACTCTGAGAGTAGCTTCACACATTGTGACTTCTCACATGTGACTTCTCATGTCTCCCTCATACCTTGTTTTCAGTGGCATGCTTTTCCTTCTCAACTTTGGCCAATGTTAACTCCAGATCATCTATATCTTTCTTCAGCTCTGAGCATTCATCCTCCAGTTTCCTCTTCTTGGCTGTCAGTTCAGCATTAATTTCCTCCTCATCCTCAGCCCGTTCTGTCACCTCCTTAATTTTGGCTTCCAGCTGGATTTTGGTTTTGATGAGCTGGTCACACCTTTCCTCAGCATCAGCCAAGCTATCTGCTTCCTATGGGGAGACAGAGTTTTTTGTGTTATCATGTTTTGAAGTTCTGTTTTGTTGTCTTTTTCTCTCACAGATATTCATTTGCTTCTGTTTTTGTTTGTTTGTTTGTTTGTTTTGTGTTTTCTTTTAATATAATATTTGGGGAATTAGCCTTTTCCATTTGTGAGAATAATGAGCTTGAGAAGTTGGTGGGTTTTTTGGAGTGAAGGAACTGACTCCTGATTGATAGATGAATGTCAAATATCTAGCATTCTAGGCATTATGGCATATTTGTGATTAGGAAAAATGGGTCCTTCTCATGGTTGCTTTTACTCTGTTGCATAAGAGCACTGCTTTGAAGGCTCAACTGCTGGAGACGCTTCCTATCCAGTTCAGACAGAACTGTCTGCTGCTTTTTACAATTGATTAGTGCTACAAGTCTCTCTCCTTAGGACTGAAGGGCCATCATGTCTGATTTGGCATTGCCAGGTTACTTCACTGGCTGGTAGGGGACACCACTGCCACTGTCCATTTATTCAACATTCCAGTAACTCTGAGTGCATGACTTCTTTTCCTACTGTAAATTAGTTATTTTCCTACAAGTCTCTGCTTGGAGGAAAAATGGAGTCTGCTTGTGTAACGCTTTTTCCAAGGGACAAATAAGCAATGATATTCACCGCCTGCACTTGAAGCTGCAGGTCATTTTTCTCCTGCAATAGGACAACCATTTTCTCCTCCAGCTCCTTCCTCTTTGCCTCAGACTTTGCAAGCTCTTCCTTGGTCTTCTCAAATTCTTCCTTCATGTTGGCCATCTCCTTCTCAGACTCTGCACTCTTCAGCAGCGGCTTGATCTTAAAGAACAGCTTCATCCAGGGCCAGTGCTTGACATTCATGAATGAACGAACGTTGTACTGGATACAGAAGATGGACTCCCTGAAATACAATTCATATTGTTATTACATACCTTGAGTGTGAAAAATTTAAACTCAATTAACCAAGCACCATGAGAATAAACTAAATATGCATAATATTTACCTCCTTTCCACCATTCTGCGATACTCCACTCTCATCAGGAAGCCCCTGCATCTGGCTTGTGTGCGAGTGATGATCTCAGCCAGCTTATCATCTCTCATCTCCTCCAGGAGTCCCAGAAGGCCAGCTTTGAAGAACACCTTGAAAAATAAAATGTTGCAACACATAACAGTCAGATAAGCCAGAACAGAGACACAACAGGTTTTCAGCTTTCAGAAGGAGACATTAATGATCATGACCAGCCTCACTTTGTCTTCCTTCCCATATCATTTTTCCACTGTGCTTAGGAACCTCTTGATGGATCAGCCCTAGACCTTCAGTCCCTGCATGAACCGTCTTGTTACAATTTTGGTTTCCCACTCAGCCACTGCCTCAACCATGACTCTGCCTGGCTGTGGACCACAGTGAACTCTTCTTCCTGACTTCATGTTTCATTGATCAGGAAATTACTGAGTAGTGCCTGACCCTTGGTATCCTACCTAGACCTGGCCACAACCAATCTTTAAAACCAGACTTTCTGGCTTCACCTCACACCTTTCTTGTTGTCACAAACCTACTGGATGATTTGGACTTTTAGTTGAATCTGTCCTCATTTAGTCTTCTTCACTTGCCTTGCCAAAATACTGCGTGCTTGGATCTTTTTTGGCTGAGGCACTTGAGATGCCAGCTGTGTTACAGCACTGCACTGCACTCCCTGGCCCTCAGTAAGCAACCAGCTTACTCACTACGCTCTCTCTTTGAACAGAGGACTTGTTCATACCTTGGTGTGACCAAATCTGTACTGGGTGTGGTCCACATCAATGGATCCAAGGAGCTTCTCAGAAGCCTTCTTGCTATCCATGAATTGTCCCTCTGGGATAGCACTCGCATTAAGCACTCTGTATCTGTAGGAGAAAACAAAATATGAAGAAATACCGTTATTGAAACCACCACTACAGTTGAACCCCATAGCCTTCTCAGACTGTCTCATTGAATTAGTCTAATGCCTGAAGCCAATTCAACCTTTGGGAATGGGATACGGAGAATATTTTTACTGTTAGTTCAGAATCCAAAATAATCCTAATCCTTGGCAATGTCATATCATCATGATCTGATAGAGAAACATTTACATATTACTGCTCAGTACCAGTGTAAAGTGTATGTTTCAAGTGCATTACAATATCCAGGCTATTCATTTAGGTCTGAATGGACAGCAAGTGGTACCACTCTTACCTCTGTTTGAAGTCAGCATATAGGACTCTGCTGGGGAATCCTTTCCTGCAAATCCTGATGCCTTCTAGCACACCATTGCATCGCAGCTGGTGGAGCACCAGCTCATGTTCCATGGCACCTAACAAACACCACAATTAGTGACTACCCCACTGTTTGACACTCAAGAGCTTCTGCAGTTCAAATTTTACCCACTGTATCTCCTTACCAGGTGTTTTTGTTTCATTTGGAATGATGCAGCGTACAAAATGGGGGTGAGTGCTTCTCAGGTTAGCCATCAACTTGTTTAAATTCTCCTGTGAATGTATGAGAGTAATTATTATTAATTGTTATCCGCTTAATAGGGAATTTATCAAACTGAATGTTTCAGAATACAGATTTATCTTCCCTACAATATATTGCAGAGCTCCTAGAGGGAAACTTGGAAACTGCAGACACCTGGCTTTGTTGATGTTGAAATTCCTACATTGAATAATGATTAGTATTACTTTTTCTTAACCTCCTCATTCAAATACAATACTGATTCAGAGCTACCATATTACAGCTTCCTTCCAGCTGGTATACCTTTTGGTATACAGTTGGGCATTTTAAGCTGTAGATACTGATGATCTGGTCTCTTGGCTACTCCTGACTACAATCTGATTTGGTAGTAGATTTCACAGAATAGAAACATAGAATGGTTTTGCGTTGGAAGAGACCTTAAAGACTACCTAGTTCTAACCTCCTGCTGTGGGCAGGGACGTCTCTCATAAAAACAAGTTTCCCAAAGTTCAATGCATTCTGATCTTGAACATTTTCAGGGTTGGGCATCAACATCTTATCTTGGTAACCTGCTCCAGTGCCTCACCACACCCATAATAAAGAATTTCTTCCTAATACATAATATAAATGCACCTTCTTTTAGTTTAAAACCATTACCTCTTGTCTACAACATGCCTGTGTAGAAAGTCTCTCTCCATTTGATTTATAAACTTCCAGTATTGGAAAGCTGTAGTAAAGTCTCCCTGGAGCCTTCTCTTCTCTAGGCTCAACAGACCTAGCTCTCTTGGCCTTTCTTTCTAGAACAGATGTTTCAGGCCACTGAGCCTTTCCATAGCCCTCCTCTGGATCCATTCTAACAGTTCCATGACCTTCTTATGTTGGAATCTCCAGACCTGGATGCAGCACTGCAGAAGGTTTCTCACAGTGGTGGAGTAGAGAGGGACAATCATCTTCATCAAACTGCTGGCCATGTCTCTTTTGGTGCAGTCCATACTAAGACTGGCTTTCTGGGTTGCAAATGGGAGCTCCCAGCTCATGCCCAATTTTTCATCCACCTCTAACCTCAAATCCTCCTCTAAAGTGCTGCTCTCAATCCACTCATCGCCCAACCTGTATTCATGCTTGGGATTATCTTGACACAGGCAGAGGACCTTGCACTTGGTGTCACTGAATTTCATGAGGTTCACTTGGCACCACATATCATACTTGTCCAGGTCCCTTTGGATGGTATATCTTCTTTCTACTGTGTCAGTTGTGCCAGTCAGTTTGATGTCATCTGCAGGCTTGCTAAGAGTGCACTCAATCCCATTATCTATGTTATTAGTAAAGATATTAAACAGCACCAGTCCTGATCCAGACCCCTTAAGAACACCACTCAGAGCTAAATAGTTTTTTTTAATTTGGAAGTGAACCTTTGTAGGGCTCAAATAAATGAGCTGTGCTAGCAGTAGTTCAATATCCCTAAATATCTCAACTTCAGCAAAATTGAAAACATTACTGAAAACTCATTACAAAATGAACTGACTTGAGAACAATTTAAAATTAAATATCTCCATCAAAATTGAAACATTTCATAGAATTTTACAATCTTAAGATTTTATTTTTTATGCTATATCTGTTACCTTTTATTCTGTGTTGTATTTGTTGTATTCTATTTTATTCTATGTTGTATCAGTATTGAAAATTGTCATTGATATTAAAACAGGTGTGGGAAAATTCTCTGATACCTGCACAGATACTGAGGAAGTTTGGCCTATTCACTCAGATATAGATAGATAATCTTGAGTGAGATCACAAGACGTGCAGGACAACCAGAGGATCAGCCCCAGCCAGCATGGGCTTATGAAAGGCAGGTACTGTTTGACCAACCTGATCTCCTTCCATGACCAGGTGACCAGTCTGATGGATGAGGGAAGGGCTGTTGATATAGTCTGCCTAGACTTCAGCTAAGCCTTTGACAGTGCCTCCCACAGTATTCTCCTGCAGAAGCTGGCAGCCTGTGGCCTGGACAGGTGCACTCTTTGCTTGGAAGTGGCTGGTGAGCTGGGCCCACAAAGTGGTGGTGAATAGAGTTAAATCCAGCTGGTGACTGATCATGAGTGGTGTCCCCCAGGGGTCAGTGCTGGGGCCTGTCCTTTTTAATATCTTTATTGATGACCTGGGCAAGGACATTGAGTGTATCCTCAGTGAGTTTGCATATGACACCAAGACAGGAGGAAGTATTGATCTGCCTGGGGGTAGGAAGGCCCTACAGAGGGATCTTGGACAGGCAGGATTGCTGGGTTGAGGTCAGTAAGATGAAGTTCAGCAAGACCAAGTGCTGGGTCCTGCACATTGGCCACAACAAGCCCAGGCAACATTACTGGCTTGGGACAGAGTGGCTGGGAGACTGTGTAGAGGAAGAAAACCTGGGGGTGTTGGTTGATGTGGCCAAGAAGGCATCCTGCCTTGTATCAGAAATAGTGTAGCCAGCAGGAGCAGGTGATCTTCCCCTGCACTCATCACTGGTGAGGCTGCACCTTGAATACTGTTTTCAGTTTTGGACCTCTCACTACAAGAAGGAAATTGTGGCCCTGGAGTGCGTCCAGAGAAGGGCAATGAAGCTGTGAGGGGTCTGAAGCACAAGGCTTATGGGGAGCAGCTGAGGGAACTGCGATTGTTTAGTCTGGAGAAGAGGAGGCTCATGGGAGATGTTATTGCTCTCTACAACTACCAGAAGGGAGGCTGTGGTGAGGTGAGGGCCAGCTTCTTCTCCTGTGTAACTAGTGAGAGGACAAGATGGAATGGACTCAAGTTGCACCAAGGGAGGTTCAGGTTGGACATCAGGTAAAATTTCTTCTCTGTGAAACGGGCTGCCCAGGGAGGTGGCGGAGTCAGTGTCCCTGTAGGTGTCTGAGAAACTTTTACATGGTGTACTAAGGGACATGGTTTACTGGGGAAATATTGGTGGTAGATGGATGGTTGGGCTGGATGATCTTGGAGATCTTTTCCAACTTTGGTGATTCTATGATTCTATGATTATTCATTCTCAATCTAAGTAGGTGAACTTTTGTAATTTCTATTGAATCCAGAAAAGAGCAAAACTGAAGGTGACAGTTGCAATAAATCAGCCAAGGATGCAATATCAATAGCTAATTAGAGAAAAAGGAATAAGTCAATTGCCTAGATTGTTTCAGGAGGCTGAACCATATCATTCTATCTCCTGCAATAAAAAGACCAGACACACGTTGAGGTACAGCTTTCATGCTATTTCTAGGGCCTCTTCCTGATATTGCAAGGATGATAAGATTGATGTCCAAAACTGAAACACACATTTCAGATCCAGAGTGAGTTTTCTGTCCTTCTTTGAAAAAAAGTAAGTTTTGTACTTACACGGAATAGAGCTGAGACTGTCTGGAAAGAAGAACCTTTCTTCTTGCCACCCTTTTTGCCACCACCACCCTCTGAAAATTCAAAAAAATATTAAAAAGTTCAGAAATCTTTAGCATTGCCTTTAAGATTCTGCTTCAAACTCTATGAGGATATGAAAAAATGGATTGCGGAAAACCTACCAGCTTCTCCACCATAGGTGGCAAACAGTAAGGCCAGTGTCTTCACAGATGATTTCTGGTACAGCCCAATGACAGTTTCGTTCAGGGGGTCCTTGTTCTTCTCAAGCCAGCCAGAGATGTTGTAGTCCACTGTGCCAGCATAGTGCACCAGGGAGAAGTGGGCCTCAGCCTTGCCTTTGGCAGGCTTGGGCTTCTGGAAGTTGTTGGACTTGCCCAGATGCTGGTCATAGAGCTTGTTCTTGAAAGAGGTGTCAGTTGCCTTGGGGAACATGCACTCCTCTTCCAGGATGGAGAAGATGCCCATGGGCTGGAAGATAGCACAGGAAGCAACAGAGAAAGATCACCTTAGTGTGAAACATGTACTATGACATTCAGAGGTACCTGTGTATTGTTGGTAGCATCTCTGCGTGGATAAGAGGCTAAGTTTGTCAAGAGTTCTCTGCCAGGCAGAATATTTGCCTTTCCTTACCTTTCAGCAGCCTGTCTTCACTAAACTGGTAAGAATGTCTCACCACTTTGGGTTAAACTTGGCACTAGAACCAGGAGAAGTGGCAGACAGAAATACAATTGGGAAAATAGCTACAAGATGTACAGTGTCTTGGAAAATTGGGCCATGCCGTATTTATTTCCCAAACAATATGTGTGGAGTTTTGATTTTGAATCTTCAGAGGAAAAAGTAAACTGACTCTAGTTATGTTTTAAAGAATTCTGCTTGTAGGAGTCTAGGCTACCTTTTCCATGCTTGAAGACACAGTGATGCAAGATTGGTAACACAGATTTGCATTTAGCTGTACTAATTCCTCAGCACTGGGAATATTAATTCCAGTGCAAAATGCCTTGTTTCACAAAATTGACTGTCCAGCTGCAAGTTCTTTCCAAGCTGAATCTGATTGAGAAACATCACAAAATTCCAGAATACATCATACACTTAAATGGAAAAAGTACCTTTTCAATGAGCTCAATGCAAGCAGCCAGGTCCATCCCAAAGTCAATGAATTCCCATTCAATGCCTTCCTTCTTGTACTCCTCCTGTTCCAGCACGAACATGTGGTGGTTGAAGAACTGTTGCAGTTTCTCATTGGTGAAGTTGATGCACAGCTGCTCAAAGCTGTTGAACTGTTTAAGGCAAAGAGAGGTACACCGGTTCTCAAAGAGGCAGCAGTGGCCACAGGGTTGTGTTAGTATTCTTCTGATTCTGTCTGAAGTTCCCCAACTGAACCAACAAACCTAGCAATACAGTAATGACATCTAATCCCTTAGAAGGATTCCTACTGTAGAAAAAATGTACTGTCCTTGCAGGGCTTTATTATGACTATTTTTGAAATCAATCTACAAGTAAAATTTATTTTTTACTGTGCTACTCAAAAGTAGATTTTTCAGGAACGTCAGTTGCAGCACCATGGCAGTGTGTCAGTTTTCTGACTTCTGGGAAAATGGAAGATTCTTCATTATCCTACACCAAAATTTCTCTGCCCTCAAATCAAGAATCTAGAGTTTTCTTTGTTTTGACACAGAAGTCCTAGCATCACCACTTCATTCTCAACACAGGAAGCATGCTCTATGCTTTCCCATAGCATTTCCCTTTCCTTGGCTCTTCCAAGACTGTTCACACCCAGGGTCCATATCTGTGTGAGCTCTAATCATAGATCTGTGTCTGACTGTGAAGTCTAAGATCTTTTCCTGCTCAATGGTGTCTAAGTTTGTCTGTCAAAACACAGTGTTTTTTCTCTATCTGTTGACAATATTAGAGTCAAAGTGTATGCACACAAAGTAATTTAAGCATTCTACTGCGACAGAGAAGAGAGATGGTTATCTCAAAAACAGCAGATTAGGAGCATACACTTCAGAATCTTCTTAAATATGTTTCTGAGTTCTGATCTCTTTCTGTCCCTCTCATGACTATGATGCCAAGCTTTTGTTCCTTACATCAAAGATCTCAAAGCCAGCGATGTCCAGGACACCAATGAAGTACTGCCTGGGCTGCTTGGTATCCAGCTGCTGGTTGATGCGAATAACCATCCACAAGAACATCTTCTCATAGACAGCCTTTGCCAGAGCACCAACTGAATTGTGCACCTAGAATAGAGATGAAAGGACTGGGGTTACATTCTATTGCAGAAGAAGAATATTCACGTTATTCTTCAGCTCATGTAGCTTCATACTTAAGATTATACCTGTGACACAGTTTGACCTTTGGTCACGAATTCATTCCCAACCTTCACTCGAGGATAACACAGGGCTTTGAGCAATTCAGCTGAGTTCAGACCCATGAGGTAGGCAGCCTTATCAGCCACTGGAAAGGGAGAAAGTAAGAGAGAGGGGAGCATTTATCATTGGGCAATGGCTAGAATTTGGTCTGTGTGAGCAAATCTGTTCCTCATTTTTTAGAAATCGGAAGGTACTGGTCTGCTCTGACTGCTCCAGCCTGGAGAAGACTGGGAGGGGATTTTATCAATGCTTATAAATATCTACTGAGTGGGAGTCAAGCAGTGGTGCCCAGCAACAGAACAAGGGGCAGTGCCCAGCAACAGAACAAGGGGCAACAGACAAAATTGGAACATAGGAAGTTCCAAGAAAAACATGAAAAAAAAATTACTTTGAGGGTTACAGAGCACTGGAACAGGCTGCCCAGAGAGGAGGTGGAGTCTCCTTCTCTGGAGATATTCAAAACCTGCCTGGAAGCTTTCCTGTGTAACCTAGCATAGGGAACAGGCTTTAGCATAGAGTTGGGCTAGATGATCTTCAGAGGTCCCTTCCAACCTTTATGATTCTGTGATAAGTTCTCGGAAGGAGTGAAGATTATGGAAGCTAATGCTTGCCTGTTTTAAAAGCAAGAACAAGCATTGTATGAAAAGGGAAAGCTTGAATCTGAAAGCTCCCAGAACCTGTCCTAAACCCTGTGATATCATATCGAGCATGACTGCAGCCCACTCTTGTTCTGGAAACAAAAATTTCTGCATAGCAAGAAATGCAGGATATATTTTGGGGAAAAAAAGAAAAAAAAAGCCAATAGCAACAACAACAACAACAAACAGTTATAGTGCCTGAAGGTTTTTCTGAGAGAGACCCTTTGTTAAAGTTCCCATTTTCAGGCTGTGTGTTTCTGAGAAGTATCCACTGGATAAAAGAATGCCATTTCTTGTGATCAGAGATGCAGTTAAACAGACAATGAACGAAGAAGCGTTTCATCATTTTTACTAGCTGAACTGGCTGATACCTTCTGTGCCATCTGGCTCGGCCTGCTCCTCTCGCTGTTTCTGCTTGAACTTCAAATTCCCATAGTGCATGACAGCCCCTGTCAGCTTGTAGATGGCAGTCTTTTCATCAGCAGAGAAGCCCAGGATGTCGATGGCACTCTGCAGTGGAAATAGTCAAGTAAAATATGTCTTTAGTAAGCCACCCTGCAAGGAATGTACTGTAGGTATCCTTGTGCTCTGTTACTCACATCTGTAGCCATAAGCTCCTCTTGGTCATCAATGCTGGGAACAGTAATCTCGCCTTGACTCACATAGTGGTAATCATATGGGTTGGTGGTAATAAGGAGCATGTCTGAAAGCAGGGAAAGGAAAGACATAGGCTTAATTTTTCAGCTGGGCAGTAGAGGAAACAGTTGCTCGGTGATCACCTCCAAATAGATTAAAAGATCCTTCCTACCAATTAGCTCTGGCTTCTTGTTGGACATGATCTGATAAAAGATGTGGTAGCTTCTCTCTGCTGGGAGCTGGAAAGTGACTCTGGACTTCTCCAGCAGATCTGACAAGGAAGGAAGAAAGAGTTAGGTACAAGACAGGATGTGAAAGTGAGAATTTGAGAAGAAAGGTGAGCAGGCCAGGAGCATCTCTTACAAGTTTCAATGTCAGCAGAAGCCAGTTTGCCTGTGGCCCCAAAGTGGATTCTGATGAATTTACCCTGTTGAGGGGAAAAAGAACAATTTCAGCCTGGATGTATTTCACTGCCCCTGTATAAAACAGGGAGAATAAAGGACTGAAACATCATTTCTGTGGAGAAAGGCTGGGAGAACTGGTCCTGTTTAGTCTATAACAGAGAAGTGTCAGGGGCATCTTATCAATGTCTAGAAATGCCTCAAGGGAGAGTGCAAACAGGTCAGAGTCAGGCTCTTTCCAATGTTGCCTACTGACAGGGCAAAACACAGTAGGAGAAAAAAAACAAACACACTTGGAACACAAGAGGTTCCATCTTTGCTCTGCTGATGGCTGAGCACTGGCACAGACTGCACAGAGAGTCTGCAGAATCTCCTTCCTTAGACATCTTCAAAAGCCGCCAGGACGTGCTGCAGGACAGCCTGCTCTGGGTGTGCTCTCTTGAGTAGGGAAGTTGGAGCAGATCATCTCCAAACATACCTTCCCACCTCAACCATGCTGTGACTCTGTGAAAGCTTTTGTCCAAAGCTGCAACTTACAAAGCGTGAGGAGTTGTCATTCCTCACAGTCTTGGCATTTCCAAAGGCCTCCAGCAGGGGGTTGGCACTGATGATTTGATCCTCAAGTGTTCCCTACAGGATAACAATTATTCCTCGTTATTATTTCCAAAAATGGGGAACAGAAAAACACAATGTTTTAAGCCAGTCTCTCTTAGTGTACCTGCATTTTGCCGGACTGCTCCTCCTTCTTCTTCTCCCCGCTAGCTGCAATTGTTGCAAAGTACTGGATGACACGTTTCGTGTTCACAGTCTTCCCTGCACCGGATTCTCCGCTGTCGAACCAAACAGAGAAGCAGCGAGCATGAGGTCAGGGAGAAGGTCCCCTGGCACAGGGCAGCCCTGCAGGGACCCGATCAGGGAGTGTACTTACGTGATCAGGATCGACTGATTCTCACGGTCTGTGAAAGAGGCAGAAATAAAAATGCTGTTAGTGGTGTTATTGAGTAAGATGGAACTCATAGTGTGTGATAAATTCAAGCAGTATTTTTGGAGAGTATTATGTTCAGTGAGAAAAATACTTGCTGTTGACAAATTTGGGTTTCTACAATGTTTTTTCCCCCTGAGCTATTCATTTAAAATCCCTCTTGGGGCAGTGAAACTGGATATCTCTTCTTGACCTATTTCTTTAATCAATCTAAATATGATGTGAAGAGTGCTGGAAGAATTTGCATTATTTTACATTTAGGAATGTCTAAGGAATTATGTTCCTTAGAGATGTCATTATTATAGACACTGGAATGAAATGCTCATATGAAGCAACTCCCTGTAGAACATAAAGAGATTAATCGTATATTTTTTGTGTGTTTTTTGAATGTTCCAGGAAGTACAACTAAAGACTAATACATCAGGGAGTCTTCAAGCAGTGGAAGAATCTTTGATCAGTTTCTTTCAACTTCCCTTTAGCAAAATACCATTATAGAAGTCGAATTAATTAGCTTCCTTCTATATATATCAAGAGGTTATAGACAATAAATGTAGGCACCAAAAGAATTCTAACTGCCCACCTTACTAAATTCTTTTTTTTTCCCACTATTTTCTTTCCTCAATTACCCTGGTTTCTAAAATTGTAGAAACTTAATCAAAGTTGGAAATGTTCAAACAGTCTGTTTTCCTTTTTTTTTTTTTTTTCCTCTGTTCTTAATGGTGAATTCAAAGGGATTATTTCCAAAGTGGAGAAGAAAGTTCCCGTATTGCTTTGTTTGTCTTTTGTTTAGGATCTTTTCTGTTCATTCTTTGTTTATTTCTGCCTTTGCAAGTCTGTTTTTAAAGGCGCTAACTAAGACAAGAGAGCATGAAGAAAGCATATATGAAAGAAAATGCTGAACTACTTGTCCTTCATGAACTTGCTCTAGTGCTAAAAAGGACAAGTAGAAAAGGAGAAGAAACATAGAAATTATCTTCCTATTTTTCTTCAGTATTCAAGTAGTTTATTTAACAGTCAACATTATTATGTTTAGTTATGTTTTTATGTACTTATGAAACTACTGTGGATGCACAAACATCAAAGATTTCATTTTCTTCAGAAAAACTGCAGTTTCAGTGCAAGGATACTAGTCCATTCTGGTCAAGAAACTTTCTTGTCTGAGAAGAAACAAATACAACAAAGGTATTAGCTAACAACTAATTTGAAATGAATACCTCTATTGTTGTTCCTGGATATTGCAACTTTGCTGAGATCCTGACTCCTGTTCTTTCTCAACAAAGTTGTAAATATGAGAGTAACACCTGGAATCAGACCATTTTCTTTTTTCAATCTGTGTCTAATCTATGTCTTGACTATGAACATAAAATACCAAGGACTTAAGCTAAAATATATTTTTTAAGTGATTAATGTAAATCATCTGAACTCTATTAATATTTTATGTCACATTTCAAGCAAATGAGATCCATATAACAAGTAGGGCTTTGGTGCTCACCAATGCAGAGGAGACCGTTAAAGATACCAAGACTGGAAGCAGCCTGGGCTGCAGTGCTCATGCCCTGGTTGAGTTTGTGATCTTGAGGAACATAGGCCTGGCAAAGAATGGAGTAAGGATCCTAAACTTCAGGAGAGCAGACTTCAGGCTGTTTAAGAAATTGTTGCATGAGATCTCCTGGGAAGAAGTCCTTAGAGATAAAGGAGCGGAACAAAGCTGGCTACTCTCTAAGGATGCCCTTCTGAGAGCACAAGAGCTCACCATTCCTCAGAATAAGAAAGCAGGTAGGGGAGGCAGGGAACCAGTATGACTGAGCACACTGAGTTTGAGGTGGTCAAACTGGGGGAAAAGAAGGGCAAGTACTGACAGTGGAAGCAAGGGCATGTCACCTGGAAAGAATACAGGGATGCTGTCTGGACTTGTAGAGATGGGACCAGGAAAGCTAAGGCACAGATGGAATTGAACTTGGCAAGAGATGTTAACAACAACAAGTAGGGATTCCACAGGTACATAGGTCAGAAGAGACCGGCCAAAGAGAGCACATGTCCTGTGATGTCCTGTGCTAAAAGGAAAAATGAGAACTGACAGCAACAGATATGGGGAAGGCTGAGGTACTCAATGAGTTCTTAGCCTCAGCCTTCACTGGCTGCCAGGATTCTCACATCCCTGAACCTCACATCCCTGAACCTGGACCTCTAGGTGGGGAACTGCCCCCCACTGTAAGGGTGGAGCAAGTCCAAGACCAACTCATGAGACTGAATTTGGACAAGTCCATGGGGATGGATGACATGCATCCCAGGGTCCTAAAGGACCTGGCTGATGTGGTTGCTGAGCCACTCTCCATCATATTTGAAAAGTCATGGCTGTCAGGCAAAGTCCATGGGGACTGGAAAAAAGAAAACATCACTGCCATTTCTGAGAAAAGGAGGAAGGATGACCTGGGGAAGTACAAGCTGGTGAGCCTCACCTCTGTGCCCAGGAAGATCATGGAACAGCTCCTCCTGGAAGAGGTGTTAAGGCACATGAGGGACAAGCAGGTGATCTGACATAACCAGCATAGCTTCATCAAGGGAAGGTTGTGCCTGACCAATCTGGTGGCATTCTATGATAGAGTGACAGCATCGGAGGATGAAGGGAAGGCAACTGATATCATCCATCTGGTTTTCTGCAAGGCCTTTAACATGGTCCCCCATATTCTTATCTCTAAATTGGAGAGAGGGATTTGAAGGATGGACTATTCAGTGGCTAAGGAATTGGTTGGAAGGTCACATCCGGAGGCTTGTGGTCAATGGTTATTTATGTCCAGGTGAAGGCCAGTAATGAGTGTATCCCCCAGGGGTCCATCTTCAGTCCAGAACTCTTGAACATTTTGAGTACACCTCAAGATGTGAAACTTCAGCAAATTTGTTGATAACACTAAGTTAAGTGGAGTGATTGATTCAGCAGAAGAAAGTGATGCCATCTAAAAGGACCTTGATAAACTCTGAAGCTGGGCCATTGCGAAACTAACGAGGTTCAACAAAGCAAAGTGCAAGGTTCTGCACTCGGGTGAGATAATCCCAGATATGTATACAAACTGGGAGAAGAATTCCTTGGAAGTAGCCTTGCTGAGAAGGACTTAGGGTTCTGGTTGATGAAAAACTTAACATGAGCTAGCAGTGTGCACTTGTAGCCTGGAAGGCCAATGATATCCTGGGTTCTATCAGAAGAGAGGCAACCAGCAGGGTGAGGGAGCAGACTGTCTCCCTCTATTCTGCCCTTGTGAGGACCCATCTGGAGTACTGTGTCTAAGTCTGGGGCCCTCAACACAGAGAGGGCATGGAGCTTTCAGAGGTGGTCCAAAGAGAAGGCTAGGGGGAGACCTCATCGCGGCCTTCCAGTATTTCAAGGGAGTTTAGAAACATGAGGGAAATCAACTTTTACCCAGGTGGACAGTGATAGGATGAGGAGGAATGCTTTTAAAATAAAGGAAGGAATATTTAGATTAGATGTCAAGGGGAAGTCTTTTACTGAGAGACTGGTGAGGTGCTGGAACACGTAGCCCAGATAGGCTGTGGATGCCTTGTCCCTAAAGATGTCCAAGGCCAGGATGGATGGGGCCCTTGGCAATCTAATCTAGTACATGATCTAGAATCTGGTAACCCTGCCTGTGACAAGGGGGTTGGAACTTTATGATCCTTGAGGTCCATTCCAACCCATGCCGTTCTATGATTCTATGATTTGTTTCATTTGACCGAATATGTCTTATTAATTGCTCTTACTGTAACTTTTTTCAGTGCCCATTTTTTCATGCTATTAACTGGATTTCTATAAATAGTTAGGACAGAACTGTGTATCATGCACATTATTAAAATAACAGTTCATTAAAAGTTCATGCTGAGGTTTACATCTCTATGCAGACTGATTTAAAAAAAAAAAGGCAAATATTAAATTTCTATAAAGACAATGCAATTTTCTCACCAGTCAGCATGAACTGATAGGCGTTGTCAGAGATGGAGAAGATGTGTGGAGGGGCCTCCTGGCGCTTTTTGCCTCGGTAGGCCAACACCACCTCCGGGTTGTACACCGGCAGCCACTTGTAGGGGTTGACAGTGACACAGAAGAGGCCCGAGTAGGTCTGTGAAGAAGGGACACAGCACATTGGCTTCCACTTAGCCTGGCACAGCAATCCTCCCGAGCTATGGCACAGCAGTCCTCCCCAGCTATACTACCCAAGCAAGAGAGCTGCTGGTACTTACGTAGATCATCCAGGCTGCATAACGCTCTTTGAGGTTGTACAGCACAGCGGGTTCATGGAGGTGGGTCATCATGGCCATGTCCTCAATTTTATCGTACTTGGGAGGGTTCATGGAGAAGACCTGATCTTCCTTCACGGTCAGAGTCTGACAGAGGAAAACAGAGATTTGTTAACATCAGCTAACAGTTGAGAGTGGTTATTACTTTCAGTTCTTAACACTTGTTTTTTTCTCACCTCTCCACCTTCAGTCTTGACAGTGACCTTCCCTCCTTCTTTACTTTGGATCGTCCCTTTCACAAAGGATTCTTTGGGGTGCACCACAAAGACTGATGACTTGGCATCAAAAGGCTTGTTCTGGGCCTCGATTCTTTCCTTCTCTGACTTTCGGAGGTAGGGAGCTGCCTCCCCAAAGGCGGCCATCTCAGCATCTGGAGAAGCCATGGCTGCGCTCACACAGGAAGCACAGTCAGAAGAGTGCTCTGTAGGAAAGAAAATATGTTGAGTCAGTGGGTAAAGTGTTCTGTGAAAGAGAGAAAATCTACAAAATACAGGCATACAAAATCTAAAATATACAGGTAGGTATTAACAACTCAAAAGTTTTATTTCAACCTACCTGTCTTGGTTTGAAATACCTGTATTCTTTCCTGAAATTAAGATTAATTCCTAGTATATCTGGCTATGAAAGGAAGAAATTGTTTTTGAGTGCTGCAGTATTGCAGTACAATCTTTCAGTGTTGTATTATCTTGCTAGATTGTAATGAATTTTGATGATGCCATTGCAGTGACTTCAGATGAAATAAGTCTATGATGTTGGCTTAAGCATTATCTGAAAGTCTCTGAGAGACTTCCTTGTCTTACAGAATTTACTTGCTATGGAAAATTCATCTTGCACTTTTACACACATTAGTATCATGATTCTATACTCTGCTTTCTCAAAAACTTAAGCTCCTGCATTTGTTCCTGGTCTTTAAAAGTTGATACATTTTGTTGTCAGTTCTGATGGCAGAAGCTGGAAGTCAGTCACTGATGTTTAAAAATATTGCAGTTCATTTTATCTGTTGCACAGATAAAATATATCCAGTTAATATATGAGTGGATAGCAGAAAAAGAAAAAAAAAAAAAAAAAAGCCTTCAAACGTATACTGGTAATAGATATGGCTCCTCATAGAAGTAGGTATCCAAGGCTCCTAAGAAGTAAAATGGAATAAAAGGTTTTGCCCAGAAATTCACAGGAGCCATGTGCTTACCTTGAAGCTTTCTGTCAAGACTGGGCACAGCACTCCATAGAGACTTTTATAGAGTCTGGTATGCAGATGCTTTGGATGCTTCCTTTTCCTACAGTCAAAATATATTTTGGCAAACTTTCTTTGGCAAAACATTGTCTGGCAAACATGACTAATGGCATAATTTTCATTTGATTTCACAAGATATATTTAGAAATGTTTTATATCTTACCATTCCTGTGGATATATTTACTATAAATAGTCTGTCAGGGCTGTTAATAAGGGAATCTTGATAAGACAAAACACTTAAAGAACTTGGATGTAGAATTTATAGGTTGTTTCACCATTCTGGTAACAGCTTGGTCTTTGAGTCAGGTCAGACTGTTTGACATTTCTGTACTGCAATTATATCAGTAATAAAAAGGGAATAATGCAAAATATCTTTTATATACAGCCTTGTGAATTTAAGGAATATCTTAAAGTATGAGAAAAGACAATTTTACAAAAGAAAAATTAGAAATTTTCTTTACTAGTTCACTCTACTTTATATGGAAAAGAAGAAAAACAAACACATATCTTGGGACAGGACATTGACTTTAATAGCGCTAGAAGAAGGAAATCAATGCTACAGCATATCAGAATATGAATTCAATTTGGGGCATGTCATCTGTACTTAGAGTGTGAAAATTGACTCCTTAGTAAAAACTAGATAATCCAAAAATGCAAGCTAGGGAAATTTTGCTGTTTTCGTAGTCAGACATAGCTGATACTAAAGAAAAGGTTCATTTAGTCTCAAACAAAAAAAATTACTTGCAGTAGCTTATACTCAAAGGAAAGAAATGACACAGCATTGTTTGAAACAGTTCTGGTTTTAAAATATTCAGTGATTTTTAAGAGCTGATTTGGAAGAAATGCAAAACATTTAATGACTACCACTTGTACTGACTCACAGAGAAGTCATTAACAGTCAGTTATTTATGTTTCCCCACTTTTACTGAAAGTACTCCAAGACATCTGAGAAACAAATAGGCAAAAGTAACCCAGACCAATAAAAACCTTCAACAACAAATATATGTATAAATCATAAACATATAGTGATACTTTCCATTTCCCCTCACTAGAACAAGCCCTGTAACCTCAGCTTAAACAGCTTAAGCATGTGTATCATGATTGTTTGTGCAAGCAATATCCTCAACCATGCGAGAAAGCAAGGTGGGTCCTTGTAGACCTTCACTACATACAACTTCAAAAACAGGAGCCACTCTGCACAACCACAACTGCACACACTATCACTCACACACAGTTTGCAGCCCAATGCACTCTGACACGTTCCCAGTCCAGCATTCCCATATCATCCCAAATATCTTGCACACTTACACATACATACACTTTCAGCAAAACAAAAGCAATCAGCACAAAGATGCCTATAGCAGAGCGTGAGAGGTGATAGGAAGTCCTGTACAATGCTAATGCTCTGAGAAAGGAGGAATTTGCTGGTAGTCCTGGAAAGTGACTAACCTAGGTATAGGAAAAGGGCACTGTCACTTGATCTGCTTTAAATGCTGTCAGATCTAAACATGCTCTTCTGATGGTAGTTGACATTTTGGTTATTAAAAGCCCCAAGAAAAGATGAATGAATAGCACTGATCTACTACCCAGAACCAGGTACAGACCTGAGCATGAAGAGGACTCTGGCACTATGGCATCCATGTTTTGGGTTTCTGGGGCCCAAGACAGGAGACCAAATCCAGAGCTCCATCCTGGGCTCCCTGCAGAGGGCATAAAAAGAGGATGATGGAAACCCTCTGCATCCTGCCAGGAGAAGCCTAGAAGCAGTTATTGCCACAGGGGTATGTATGAAGACCATCCTCTCTGGACAATCTCTGACCATTATTCACATTCAGAAGTTATAACATGAGAATAGTTCAAGGGCAATTCCTGTATAAATAGTATGAGCCCAAACGAACAAAGAGTTGAGGAGAAGGGTAAGGAGACAAATCTCATTTAGATTTAGAAAGAAAAACCCTCCAAGCAAAATTCTCACCACTCTTGCAAATGGTAGCTCAGCCTTCACACTGAAAATACTTCTGCTTAGTCATTTCAACTAAATACCACAAAGACTCTCCATCAAATGGTGCTACCCCCAGCACTGAGTGACTTCTGCAAGCGCCACAAGATGTGTCTCCATATCTCCCTGTCAGTCGACTTGTAGTGCAGATACAATATCTAGGTAGCTCAGGGCCAGTGGTCATGACAGTCTGAAAGTGTTAAGCATTACAGAATTCAAGACTCAGATTTACAAATTTCACTGTAATATGAAGTATGCAAAAACAGAAATGAACTTCAGAGTTCTGATCCCAGTCATGTTACCTATTCAACAAGATGACTATTCGTAACTCCTCCTTTGGGAGCTAAATACCAACAAAAGCTTGCTGGCAGCATATCCTTGAGCTGCCCTCTTCCATGGCACAGAAGGTTCCTGGAGGAAAAGTGAAAGGACTCACAGGGGCAATCCCAGAAGGCTACAGGGAAACATAGCATTAGTTTGAGTTTGTTTCCTTTTTCCTTCAAGGAGAGTTTGATTTTTGCAGGCATGCACCTAAAGGCTTCCCAGACACTTGGAGTCTGTCAAGGGAGGTTGTTGGTCCAGAATCCACACAGGTTGAGCTTCACAATTCTCAGTGAGTTAGGCCCCAGAAAACTCTGACCCTCTTCCTCTGTCCAAGCGTGGGGCAGCCAAGTCAGCACCTGTCCTTGACAAGGGAGGGGTCTGCAGGAGGAGACAGCGATGTCCTGATGCAGAACAAAGAGGGAAGAGGATCCTGACAGGCACTGATGCTATGCCATTCCTGTTTTCATTGCTGCAGAGCCTGGAGTCCAGTGGTACTAGAAGGAAACCACAGCACAGCTGGAAGAGGCAGAACGTGAGAAATCCATGGATACAGGCAGTCCTGCACAGCAGTACAGTGTGAGCATGGTGTTGACATTCCCCACAGTGAAGCGGGCATCCAGATGTGCTGGAAAAAGATCACATCCCCATTTTCTATAAGTCCTACTTCCTGCCTGATCATTCTCATTAGCTGCTCCTTTCCCAAGAGCTCCTTGAGCTACGTACCCCTTCGTCCACCAATCTCTCCAGGCCTTCTGTCCTTACCTCTTTGGCCCCCACCTGCTGACACCCTGCTGGCAGCCCTCACTGGCTGCTCCAGCTAATCCTTTCAGCACTGATGACTGAGTGACTTCCTTAACATCCCCTGGCTATAGCAGGACCCATGGAGCAACCAGAGAGTAAGAAGTACTGCTGAACGGGTGTAGTTGAAAGGTATCAGTGTACCTGCATGCAACATTAACGTTTCCTCCCCACTCTGGAATAATTGCTTTTGGTGGAAGTGCCCCCAAGAACAACCAACTGTAGAGCACAAGTCAAACATATTTCAGGCCTGACCACCAGCTGCTCGTGCAGCAGGGTGTTTTCTCTTGGCAGTGAGGCCTGTGAGTGTCAGTGAGCAGGAAGGTGCCTCTTGATCCTGCACACAGCAGGAGGGATTCCAATTCATACCAGCCAGTGGACATTCTTCCAGGCTTCATCCTTGATTTGTATGAGGTCTCAGCTTGGCCTTTGGAGTCTTGGCAAAAGCATCTATGTTCCCTGGGCCCCACAGTGCCTGTTCCCATCCAGAGTGGGCTTCTCCCCCAGTTACTGTTGGAGCCATTATTTCACTTATATGTTACACAGACAGTTTAGTCTCGAACACATTCCTAAGTAAAAGGATCAGCCACCCCAAGAAAGAGCAGAGGGCAGGATATAGTCAGACACTTTCTCAGTGTTTTTTTAAGTGCTT
This sequence comes from Gallus gallus, assembly GCF_016699485.2. Taxonomy (NCBI): domain Eukaryota; kingdom Metazoa; phylum Chordata; class Aves; order Galliformes; family Phasianidae; genus Gallus; species Gallus gallus. Next base: position 1,211,119 of record NC_052549.1, read on the forward strand.
GTGTGTAATGGAGTTGAACCTATTCATCTGCTAAGTCCAGAAAAGTGGAATAGAATTTGTGATTCTGATAGACTGGGAAGAGCATTCCCTGAGGGATTTGCAGCATGCCAGTGTTGTTATCAGCCATGCTGCCAGGCTTAGCAGAACATGCTTGTAGAGATCATTGTGTCCTGTGAATGACCAGTGGATAGTGTGACATGGAAGATGCGGCCTCAAGCTGGTTTGTACCAAAGCAGACTTGACAAAGAATGCTGGTTTCTGAAGTGGCAGCTACAGCAGAAACGAGATGTTAGTTTGTCATCAAAACATCCATATCCTTCCAGAGTCCATGATTTGTTTCACACAGTGGATTTCTTGTCACAGCATTAATGGGTGTTGTCTCCCACGGGTGGGGCTTTGTGGCACTTCATAGGTGAAAAAATAAAGTCCTTGTAAACTTTGATTTAAGTAACCAGTTGGGTTGCATTTGCTCAGCACTGAACCAAGGAAGGAGCTTAGAGATGAAGCAAAATAATTTTCATTATGAGCAGAGGCAAGATATGTTTGAAAACACCCAAGGCAAGAAGTGCAGCTTCCAAATGGTGCTGTCAGTTATGCTACAGTTATTTGTTATGCGTGCTGAGAGAGATGTCATCGAACCTCATGGGCAGCGTGACAGAGAATGCCTACAAGTTCAACAGTGTTTCTGCTTCCCTCTGTGTAAAAGGAGACCTCCCAGGAATGCTGGCCCCAACCAAACAGAAGTGCTGGCACACTAATCCTTCGGAGAAAAACTCCTCTTCCCTGCCTTTGTGCTGAACCACAGCTGATTGCTTGCTCAAACCTGGATATGGTACAGGCACATGATTCTCATTAAGAATCTGTCTGTTCTGCTTACAGGCACTGAGTCATGTGGAATTATAAACAAGTGCTTTCTCTACTCCTATCAAAACATACCTATTCCATGTAGGAGTCTGAGGGTTATTTGATTAAGACATACCCTATGTCAGGATAGCCATGGAGAGACTGGGATGCCATCTCCTAGCCTTGCTTCTCCCTGCAGAGAACAATTTCTGCAGGTCTTCCCTGCAGGAAAGGGAAAGGGAAGTGAATGCAACTTTCTTATGGGGAGTTTGAATCACAGCTTTTTGCACTGTTTGTATCTTCTCTTTCCAGTGATTGACCTTACATGGCTTGCTGCAGCCCAAGCTCCACTGAGCATCTCACTGGAGAAGAACCAGATCAGCTAACCAGACAGGTAAGCAGAGGGGCTGGTTGGACAGACCTGTCATTTGAAGATGATAGACTCCAGATGAACGACTGTGCAAACTACACACTCCCGCAGACACCTTTCATGTTCTCAGCTAACAAGTCATTGCTGGGCATTGGATCCTGGCTGAGGTGACCTTACGAATATCTTTCTTTCCATCAGCCATGAAAGCAAGTGGGTGACTCCTGATACAGAGCAGGTGAGGAGAGGAACAGGTCTCTTGGGTAAGAGGAGGTTAGAGTAGGTTCAAAATTAATTAATAAGAAATAAAAACAGAGGTAATTTATTCCTGAAAGAAGGAAGACGTCCCATTGTTCCTTTGCTGATCAGAAATATCCCACTGTGGCTGTATACAGGCTTGACTTATCTGTCTGACTCTTGGACAGCTAAGGAAGGGTATGATATTGACACTTTTAAATCTAATGCTTAAAGCATCTGTGGGGTTCTAGAGAGCAACTGATAAATGCCAGAAAGGGCTGCAGTACACATACCCTTACTTATGTGGGGGCTGGATATTTTGCAGTGATGTTTTACACAGCTCTTTTTAGAACTGGAAGCCAGAGAGCTCACCTCAGCTCTTGTCACTGGAAAGGCTCATCTGCATTCTTAGAGTTGATTAGGGCAGTCAGACTGTCTCTCTTAGCTCATTGCTCATCTCAGATCAATAGGGACAGGTACAGGGTTCTGCTCACTTGAAGAGCAAGTCAGCTGTGTAAAGCAGAACAGTGCCAGCGGGAAAAAGGATGGTGACTCCAGGTAGCCAGCCACAAGGGTCCTAGGATGCTGGTGCCCACCATGGGAGGCTAGAAGTCAGGGGATCTGACAGTGCTTGCATCTCCTGTCCTGTTGAGATTTCCAGCTCACTCTAATAAAGTCTACCAGAGACAGATCCTTATCTCCACGAGGGTATGCCTACTGCAAGAGAGACCAGGCATATCTTCTCCAGACCTCTGGAGAAGAGGAGGCTCAGGGGAGACCTTATTGCTCTCTATAACTACCTGAAGGAAGGTTGTAGTGAGCTGGGGGTCAGCCTCTTCTCTCGTGTGACCAGTGATAGGACTAAAGGGAATGGCTTCAAGCTGTGCCAGGGAAGGTTCAGGCTGGATGTTAGGAAATACTACTTCTCTGAAAGGGTGGTCAGACACTGGGATGGGCTGACCAGAGAGGTGGTGGAGTCACCGAGCCTGGTGGTGTTCAAAGAGTGTTTGGATGTTGTGTTGAGGGACATGGTTTAGCGAGAACCATTGGTGATGGGCGAATGGTTGGACTGGATGATCCTGTGGGTTTTCCAACCTTAGCGATTTGATGATTCTATGATTCTATGATTCAAAATATGTTAACAGCAAACCAAGGACCAGAGAAAAAACCGGTCCATTAGTTGATGAGGATGGTCAGCTTACAAACAGGGACACATAGAAAGCAGAAATATTTAATGACTTCTTTGTCGCTGTCTTCAACACCAGTGATAAGCCCTTAGATGGGGACTGTGACTGCAGTAACAATGAACTCCCAGACAACCCCAAACTTGTGTGGTATTTGCTGCTTCAGCTGGATGCATATAAATCCATGTGAATCCCATCCCATGGATGGGAAACCCTGAAATTTTGAGCACTGGCAGAGATTCATGAGCTTCTATTTAATGTATGTGGCCCTTAGCAATTTTAGTTTGATTTACCTGGATAAAACAGGCCACAGAACATCCCTCAGTCCATCCCTGACTGCAACATACCCCAAAGAAAGCAAAGCCTCCTAACATGATAAAGAACCACACAGCCAAAACTGTTATGTCTTGGGAGATTCTTTAATGCCCTTTTCCTGATTAGATATTGTGGCCCCCAGAATTGCACACAGTGTTCAGGATGAGACCACACTAGCACAGAGCAGGACAATTCCTTCCTTTCCTGACTAGCAATGCTGTTCTAAATGCACCCAAGGATACATTTGGTCACTTTGGCTGCTGGGGCATAATACTGACTCAAATTCATCTTGCCATCTACCAAAACCTCCCAACTGCTTTCCATGGGACTGCTCTCTGGCATTTTGTCCTGCACCTGTACATACATCCAGGATTACACTGTCCCACTGTCCCATATGCAGAATCTGGCACTTGATCTTGTTAAATTTTACATGGTTGGTGATTGCCCAGCGCTGTATGAAAATCTGTCTGCAGATTGTAGAAGTCCATAATTCGCTTAATTTAATACTGAACACTCTTACCTCTGTTTGAAGTCAGCATACAGGACTCTACTGGGGAATCTTTTCATGTAAATCCTGATCCATTCTAGCATACCATTACACCACAGTTGATGTGGCAGCAGTTTGTGTTCCATAGTATCTGCAAAACACTACTATTTGTTATTACCCTATTGTTTGACACTCAGATCTTCTTTCCACCTGTTGAACTCTTTATCAGATTATTTTTTTTCATTTGGGATGATGCATTGGACAAAGTGGGGGTGAGCGCTGCAAAGGTTTGTCATCAGCTTATTTAAGTTCTCCTGTGAGACTGCAAGATAAAGTTTAGAATAAATGTGAAAGATCTGTAGCTCTTGAATGTGAAATGTGAAAGATCCCTGTAGCTGTCTGTATTTCAACCATGGAAAGGAGTTAATCTTTGGATTGTAATGTTTTCATATTAATGCAAATAGCTTTATCCTTCATTTGTCTTTGTCCATCTATTAACAGAAAATACAATTTGGCTATTCTGCCATCATAATTTCTTTATTACAGAGGCTGGGATATAATTCATCTAATATCCGAAGACTGTGGCTTTGGAAACAATGAACAATTCTCTGTGCCTGCTCTCATGAATCAGTAGAACAGCTAGGCTTTTCTATGCAAAGTACTGGATGACACATTTTATGTTCACAGTCTTCCCTGCACAGAATTCTCTGCTGCCAAACCAAACAAAGAAGCAGAGAGCATGTAGTCAAGCAGCAGGTCCCCTGGCACAGGGCAGCCCCATGGGTGAACTGAGCAAGAAATTTACATACATGATCGGGATTGACCGATTCTTGTGGATATGTGACAACAGAGAGTTTTCTTAGGGCTCATGAATTACAGAGAAGTCAAATTCCAAGGGAAATGGACGGTGAACTGAAGCATCCTTAGGGTGTAGGAAGATTAGAGAATCAATGTCCAGATAGAACTCCTGAAAATTTAGCATTTAAACCCTTTCAGGACTTGTTGAAGTTATCCACAGGAAAATATGATATCTGATTTGGACTAATACAGATATAGATTTCAGATAAAATATTATGGCTTATTCTATTTAAGAGTATTATGTTTAAATCAAGTTAGTCATTTCTCATATGGGAAACAGCCAAAATCTATTTTATTTTCTAATGTTAATGTGATTGAAGTCCTTCAACAATTTAAAGTAAAATGAACTGAAACTTTCTAGAGACTGAAGAGTCCCAGATCAGACGAAAGGCCCTTCAAGGCTTTCTTGAGCTGGACATGGTATAATTTTCCTTAGAGATGTGAGATGGACTTTGCATGAGCTCATCTCCTAATGTTCTTCATTGACATAGATATTTTGGACATGTGTTTTTCTTTGATAATGAACTTTCCGGACTTCAGTGTGTTACACAGTTTATTATTCCCTTTGCCTTTTTTTAAATGTCTCAACTGAAAGTTCATTTTGATGCTTCCTAGTTGTTTTCCTGCAAGACAGAAGGGAAGAGTGAATTCTTATCTTCCTTTCTATATAACTCTTGATGCCTTGGGCCTTTCTGTCATATTCTCTATCCTCATAGGGTACTTATCTACTTAATTCTTATTCTTACAAAATGTATGACATGCTGATGAAGACTGTTTGGTTCTTCAGTTAGCCTTCTTGAATTCCATTATATCCATTTTTAACATGGGAAAACAAGAACTGTTTACTTGTTTAAAATTTGAATGTTCCGCTTATTAATGGAATATAATGGTTGTGTTGTTCTTTTGGCTTTTTTCGTTTTCTTTTTTTTCCGAAATAATCCTTAATGTCCATTTTGTTTCCCTCTGTTCTTCTGAGAACTGAGCCAAAGAATTACCTACCGTAAGCCTGAGACCTTATTCTTAAGACATAACAGCCATTTCTTAGCTACTCATTCTGCCAGTCTTCTACTTTCCACTGTCTCCTGCCTTTTAAGCTCTATTACTTCCTTCATCTCTGAAGATCACTATCATCGCTTGAGGTTTTAAGACAAAGCCTTGATAGTATACTTACTTGGAACTTCAATTTCCAGTGATATTTCCTTACCTGGTGGCAAAGATGTTATATTAGTAATGTTTGATTCTATACTTTTTCTTGAGATGCAGCACCAATAGTCCTGTAGTATTTCTTATTCTGCTTTCCATCAACTTTGATTCTATGATTCTAAGTTATGTAATCATTTTTAAAAATGTCTGATTCTATGATTCTATTTGTTCTGCAATTATGAAAGTAAATTTCTAGAATTCCTTACACAATATTCCCAGTATGCTCTCTACTGCCTCCCCAAACAGCCATCTCAGCATTTGGAGAAGTCATGAATGCACTTTACTGAAGGCAAGTCAGAAGAGGACTCTGAATGGGGAAGAAAACACTTTCCATCAGTTAGAAAATAGTTTTCTGTCCCAGTGATGAAATGCCATAGTTTTTACCTTTCTGGTATTTAAACTAGTATTCTATTTTCAATAACAGTTTTTACAAGATAGTTTTGTTATGAACACTTAAGTACCAACACCCTATTTGAGAATGAGATAGCATTCTAAATCTCTTGAGTTTTCTACTCGTGAACAGAATTTTTAACATTGCTTGCAATTTTACAATTAGTCCAGGTGTTTTTTTTCCATTTTACAGTATATGAAAAACTTATTCTAAACCAAATTTTTCTCATTTCTTGCTCATGAATACCATCAATGAATCTCTGATTTGGTCCTTCTGATGCCCATGATCTGTGGAAAATGAATTTACTTACTTTCACATTAAGTACATGTTATCAGGCTCAGTCTTATCTTTGTGTATTGGTTATGAAAACAAAAAGGGGTGAGAATATAGTAAAATTACCCCCAGTTTACTTGCCTAACATTTAGGCACTGTTAGGGTATTCCTTGTCATGATATCACATGTTCTTACTTCCTAGTCTATTATCAAGTTGTTAACTTTCTTCTGTTCCACAGCACTCCAGAGAGAAATTTTAAATTTGAAACATACTGTGGAAAACGGATTGAAAATTCCAGCTGACAGAAGCAATCCCTTCTAGATAAATAGGTATTGTTTAGTTTATGCACAATACACTTACCTTGAAACTTTCAGTGAGGACAGGACAGAGGATTTCCTGGGAGATTTTATAGTATCTGGTATCTAGATGCTTTGGATTCTTTTTTCTTTGGTCAAGGCATTTTTGGACAACATTCCTTGGCAAAGCACTATATTGCAAACTTGCCTAGAGACATAATTGTAAACTGACTTTACTAGATATAATTATCTATTTTTAATATCTTACAAATTCTGTGGCTGTTTTATGGTTTAGAGGGAAATACTGGCGGTGGGTGGACAATTGAACTGTATGACTTTGGAGGTCTTTTCCACCCCTTAGTGATGCTATGATTCCATGATTCCATGATTTTCTGATGACTTTCTGAGTTTCCAAGATGGATTATTTTGTACACAGTGCTGCAAAAATTCTAAGTCTGCAATGCAGGTAGATCAATGCATTGATCTTTACCACATGGTGCTGCTTTAGAAGATGTGTAAAATAGTTGTGATGTATGCCTTACAGGATTTTACTGTTTATGCATCAGCATGGCATTGGAAAAATGCAGATGGATAGTGACTCAAGGTGGATAACAAGATGCATTGCCAGCAGATGAAGATTAAAAGCATTATGAAGATTATGAAGATTATGAAGATTATGAAGATTAAAACATTAAAAGTAAATGTTAACTTTCATGACTCCAAGTGAACTACTGATACCCCTCTCATCATGAAGCCTATAAAACTCACAGGATACAGCTAATAGCCCCTTCTGCTGAGCCCTGAGATGCTGGAGAATGTTCAGAGCTACTCAGCTTCTGCTAGGTAGGAAACCTTCTCTTGTAGGTTAACAGTCTTGGGCCTGAAAAACAGGCTTAGGAGCTTACTCAGAAGATAGTGTCTCTTGTGCCTGGAGACAGTTCACTTCAGTTACTCCTCCCCCAGTAATCAGGGGGCCTGCAGCTCTGGGACAGACTGTAATCAGGGAAGTGAGTGAGAGAGGAATGAAAGAGACTGATCACTGGGAAAGATGAGATGGGAGAATGCACGATAGCAAACATGATGAGAGGAAGAGGAATTGAGTAAAGACCCTATAAGGAAGGATAGGAATTGGATGCAGTAATGTGTGTTGTATACTAGAATGTGATGTACCAAAAATTTTGGGAACTGAAAGGGCTTGAGCTAATCTTAGATATGACACCTGTAGAAATCCAAGAGGAAAACTTGTTAAAGCGCTGGTAATTTCAGAATGGAGTGTTCTTTGATTGCTCGTTGTTTTCTCTTTAACATTTCTATTTCAGAGAAACAAACAAAAGTGTCAAGAGGAGCTGTGTCCTCTGGAGTTTAAAGTTTACATTCATGATGAAATTCTATACCCTTTCATGTCAATTTGCAAGTCTGCCACAATCACACTTTTTGCACATGCAACATGTCAAAGTACAGTGCATTTTGTAAGAGCAACATGGGAATGCAGCGCAGTCTGTGCAACTGCAGATGTCTTTGTGCCTAATTTGATTACAATGAAGTTGAAAAGCAGATGAGAGATTTGAGAAATCTTTCCCTCAAAACGTAGTCTGTCTCTCTGTGAAATGTCATTTCCCACTGGCTTTCTGTATAACATTTTCTTATTTGAATGTTCCTCTATGACTCTCAAGAGGATGGACTCCAAAAGCATTTGGTGGAACGCACACAGCCTGCAGTGCTTTCCTACAGGGCTGTAGTTATCTTCACTGTCCTGTATTTAAACCAGCTACATTATAACTGTACAGGGCATGTATGGTAGTCAGTCATCCACCCCGCATAGCTGGAAATGTCAAATTCAAGTTCATAAGAAACCACCTCTTTTTGATCCCATGAGTTTCAAAATAAGGAGCTCTCATGTCAGAACATGCACAACCACCTGCTCAGTGAAGAAACTTTTCCTAATATCCAACCTAAACCTGCCTGCTCTCTTGGAGTTCCACAAAGAGGAGATGGTACCAAGTGCAATTACAATGTTCTTGTGATAAAATTCAGTCAATGCAGCTTGACCTTTGCATTTTTTAAGCTCATTCAACATTAGCTAGTAGGAAGTGAGGTAATGGACACTGGGAGTGAGATGTGTACATCTCACATGTAGAAACGTACAGGGAAACTTGGACTCCGTTGTATAGGTATTGGAGAAAGCTGAGTACGTTTATGCTGCTTTTCATAGAAACATAGAATATCCTGTGTTGGAAGGGACCCATAAGGATCACTAAGTCCAACTTGTGGCTCCATGCAGGACTACCCAAAAATCAGACCTTATGTCTGAGATCTTTGTCTTGATGTTTCTTGAACTCCAGCAAGCCTGGTGCCAGCACCACTTCCCTGGGTGTCATGGTTTAACTTGGCAGGTGGTTAAGCACCACGCAATCATTTGCTTATTCCCTGCTCTTCCCAGTGGGGTAGGAGAGTGAATCAGAAAACAAACAAACAAACAGACAAACAAAATAGAACTTGTGGGTTGAGATAAAACTATTTACTAAGATAGAGAATAGGAAAACTATAATAATAATGACAAATATATATGTGTGTGTGTATATAACAAGTGATGTACAAGCAATTGCTTGCCATCCCCCCAGCCGATGCCCAGCTAACCCTCTGAGCAACAGAAAAGCAGAGATGAACTCCCCTTCAAAACTCTTTCTGCATGATGTCATATGGTATGGAATATCCCTTTAGCCAGTGTAAGTCACCTGTCCTAATTCTGTTCCCTCCCAGCTCCTTGGGCCCTTCACTGAGAATGGCATTGGCTCTGTACAGCACTGCTTAACAGGGACCATAAACATCAGTGTGTTACTGACATCGCTTTTCTCCTAGAACCAAAAGATAGCATCACACCAGACATTCTGAAGAAAACAATTCCATCTCAGCTGAAACCTGAGGACACCACTGAGGAGGTTGTTCCATTGCCCAGCTGCCCTCAGATGAAGAACCATTTCCTGATACTCAACCTGACCCTCTCCTGATGAAGCTCCATGCTGTTACCTCAGACTCTATCACTGGTCACTAGGCCAGAAAGAGCTGCAGGCCATGAGGGGGCTGTATACCATGAGGGGGCTGCAGGCCACCATGAGGACTCCCCTCAGTCTCCTCTTCTTTGGGCTGAACAAACCAGTGGAATTCAGCTGCTCCTCACACATCTTCCTCCCTAAAACCTTTCCCATCTTTCTAGCCCTCCTTTAGACACTCTCCAATAGTTTTATGTCCTTTTTGGACTGTGGTGCCCCAAACTGCACACAGTATTCGAGGTGAAGCCACACCACTGCAGTGTGGAGGGGGTCAATCACTTTACTTAACCAGCTAGTGATGCTGCTCTTGATGCATTCTAGGATATGGTTTCATCATACCCTATAAAGATAATAAAAATTGCTCAGATAGGACATGCTCTAGAAGTGCCTGTTCTCCCCACTGACTGCAAAGACAGTGACTGGCGTACACTGGACAGCTGTATCTTTTGCTCGATGTTTTCACCTGTGCCTTTCACAGGAAACATCTGGGTTTCCATTGCAGAAGTACACAACCAGTGTAAGGCCTGCGTCTAATATCATTAAATTTAATTGATTAGAGTGCTCTAATATATGCTTATGGAAAATAGCACTGTAAGGTTTATTACCAACAGTTATAATGGCTGATCTTTATTAACGTCTTTCATGTTAGGATGTTCCCTCTTTCCACAAACTAACTGCAGTTCTTAATAGACGTGACAGCAGTTTGTGCTACTGCATTTGCACCTTTTCCTTTTTATCAAAAAGGTATAACCAAAACAACAACTTTTAAATTATGCTGAGGTGTCAGAGAACCTCTGATAGAGCCTGAGCTAATCACAGAGGAGAAAGGACAGTTAGCAACCCTGCCTGCGGCAGGGAGTTGGAACTAGATCCTTAAGGTCCCGTCCAACCCAAGCCATTTTGTGATTCGATGAAAGGGTCTCGAAGATGAACATCACTAAGTCAACTTTTATACAGGGGATGCCTAGGTCTTTCACCAGCTGTAAGATTTTTAGCTGTCTGAGTTCAGCAAGCTCTACAAAAGTCTCCTATGTGCAGAGCTTTCCAGTCTGTTGGAAGTCTTTCTGCCTTACACTTTTAATACCTGAGTATTAAAAAAGTGCCTGCTTCCTGCTGTGATGTTCCCTAGTCCACTGTTCCCTAGTTATGCTGCAGGCCCTGTATTCAGATTTCTCTCTTGCGTCTCTCACATCCACTCTGGAAGTTACTTCATCATGTTCCTATCCTGTTTAATTGTTGTCAGATAAGGACCAGTCTTCTCTTCAGAAGACTTCACCCCATCCATATTGAAGCAGGCGGGACAAAGCTTTCCCATGTCCTCCCCCCTCTCCTGCAGAGCTGAAGAGAACTAATAGAAACCTATTGTTAATCTGAGCATGGCAATGTATCAGGTTTTCCATAGACATTTCCACATTTCATCAGTTCTAAATTTTTGACAATACATTATAGTTACTTGCAGACTGTAGCCTCTAGAAATCGAACACAAAAGTGAGCATTGCAAGCAAACTTTACAAATAAAACCTTCAGGCTATTCACACTGTGAGATCTTTCAGTGAAAGATCTTAAATGAAACATCACCTTCTGTTTTTTCTTCATCATATTCTGTGATTATTTTTAGAATTCAAAGTGGATATCCCACGCTGTAGTTCCCTTCAGTAGGGACTTACCACTTAATAAGATTATTTGATTTCCATTGAAGGAAGCAAGAGGCCTCAGTATCGGTGTAAGACATTAACCACACAACACTCTGAATAAATAGCAAGGCAACAGTATTTAATCTTAGGGAGAGAGATGATTAGCTTCAATTGTGACCAGAGATCCTGGAGTTAAATTTTGTAAGTCCTTGTTGCTTTGTTCTTGATCGCGTTTCCTGTAAAGCTGGAGACATACATAGATCACCTAATTTTTCATTTCCTACTGTGAATTAGGGAAAACTCAAGGTTTTTTTCTCCTGGCTTTTGACAAAATACAGATCATTTGTTCAGAAAATCAAGTGATGTATGATTCAATTCCCTCTACTGAGATGCTTTGGTAGGAGATACATACTTCACAGAGCAAAAGACTTTCTCTAGACTTTCCATAAAATTCATTTGTGTCCCAGATATTTTCTGATCTAAAGCCTCTCTTTGTGATTAAGGACAAAACTCTTAATATTTGAATGTTTTGAAGGTTTTTCTCCGTTTTGGTGATAGAAATAGCTTTGTTTCTGTGGACTGAACACAGCAAAAAAAAAAATTAGATAAGTACCAGGCCCAGAAAATATATTTGTTGCCAAATTATGTTTTTTAATGCATAGATTTAGGAAATGGACTTAACATGCACAGAGTTACTAGAATAATTTGTCTCGGGAATGAGTGTGATAGGATATGGCAAGTCTTCAGCTAAATAAATAGTCAACATGCAACAAAATGGGTTTTCTCAATGCTGAAACGCTCACAGAACACAAAGCTAAAACACACTTGTGTCCTGTTAATAATGAAAGATGTTCAGTATTTTTTACTGTTTGATGTTAGTTTTTACACTAATCTTAAAGAACATTCCTGATGGGATTTGCAGCTTGCAAATGCTGTTCTCAGCTATGCTGTTAATATTTATAGGACATTCCAAGAGGAGTCTTTGTGCCCTTGGATCCTTAATGAACAGACTGACAATGAATGTGTAGCCTCATACCCCTGAGTAAAATCGGACCTCTCAGGAATGCTGGCATGAGACAAGAAGAAATGCCGGAATACTAATTCTCTGGTGCAAAGCTCCTCATCCCGACATTTCTGCTAAGATGTGGCTGAGCAATGGACATTGGAGATGGTAAGGACATTTTCCATTTAAAAAGTTACCTTTATTCTATTGAAAGTTGGATGATGTGTCAACTTAAATGGAATATGATGAGAGTTTTCTTTGTTCCTGGTGTAGTTTATCTAGTCTGGGTAATTGATCGTGGTTTATCTGGATAAGACATTCTTCAGGGATTTTAGCTATTATTCCAGATGAGCAGTGCTAGAAAGGATGGATCAGAAAAGAAGTTGGAAAAGATTTCTTGGGAAAACCCAGTGATAAGCCCAACAAATGAAAAGGCTAATTAATCTGGTTATATGAAGGGCATCTTGGCCCAGTTGTTGGTTTGACATTGGCAAAGACAAGACATCCTCAGGTTAAGTGAGTTAACCTTTGTGTCTGTTTCTCTTGAGAAAATTCTTGTATCTTGGGCTAGCTGTATCTTGGGCTGAGATGATTTTGTTATCTTCTAATCCTACTCCTTTGTTTGATGACTGATTTATGCAATGCTTGATACCACTGCTATTTAACCTTAGAGCAGGGAAAAGGTAAATGCCTTCTATTTGGGAAGTTTCAACAGTAGATTTTAAAACCAGGAATGTCTGTACTTCCCTCTAATAGTATTGAAGGAGCTACCCATGCAGTAAAATTAAGTCAGTCTTACAAAGAAAAGGGAAGGTGGAGGGCAAAATCATCTAGAAATTAGATACAATGAAGATACAGAACTTAGTTTTGAAGAGGAACAGCTCTTGAATACACATCAAATTTCTGTGGTTACTGAAATTCCTCTTATCTCCCCAGCAAATGTCACAGCGAACTGTATCTGGGCAGTGGGTGCTGTTTGAGGAGACATTCAGAATGCCATTTTCATCAGATGACAAAGCAGGCGAACAGCTCCAGTTACAAAGCAGGTGAGTGGACATGCTCTGATGACAGCATAAGAGGAAGGAAAAGGCAAAAAAAATTGGGGAATGGAATGAAAGAAGGAATGGTGATAGGTGTGTTTCTCTACTGAAAGTTCACCTGTGGGAGATGATAAGTTACGCTATGGAGGTAGATTTGTACAGATTTTTCGTAACTAATATTTTTTGCTAGAAGTGGTTATATATCTAAAAGCCTGTCCTGCTTTATTTATTAAAAAAATAAATAAAATGACAGGCTTTTGAACATAAAAAAGTCATAGTAATAAATTATAAAAGGCATGAAACAACGTACAGTATTGATATCATGTGAGATGTTTGGAGACTAGTCCATGGCAGAATACCTCTCACAGACAACAGATTTTACTGGCATTCATGTAAAATTAGCCTAACTTAAATTAGCCTAATCAGCTAAATTTCAGTTTCGAATTCACTTGGTCACTGCTTTGCCAAGCAGCACAGGTGTATAACATCTCCATGCCAAATCAATGTCTTCAGCTCCCTGGCAAGCTTTCCAGTTGACCAGTATCATTTGTGAGCAGGATGCCTCATTGGGCCTAAAAGCAGAGCCATCTCATGACTCTGCACGACTGTTTGCCTCTCATATTTGCTAAGCCTGCATTTTACCCCTTAGTGCCTCATTTCCAAACCTTCCATGTACACTGAATTGTATTTCTTCAAGCAGCACTGTGCTGACCTCCGGGAGCTGCTGGTATGAGAAGGTGGTGGTGTCTACTCTGCTGGAGCTGTAAGAGCACTGTCATAAAACCCTAACAGGAAGGCTCAGGTACTGTGTGTTTTCCTCTTCAAGCTCCTATCAGGATATCACAGTGTGATCTGTTCAATGTGGCTTTAGTGACATTGTCTGAAGGGAAATATTTACTGTGATTTTCTCTGCTGTAACTAGAACATGCATTGAGACCATACAGAACAGCAGCTCTATGTGAGCTATCATCTACACCTATTGTAAACTTTCCCCTGAGAGATCTTTCTTTAGACCAGGGACCAATGTTTTTCTCAGGACCTTTGCACTAATACTGACCAAGTGACAATTTCACTCTAAAAATAGTGTCTCAGTGCAAATCAACTCCTGACCTTCACACATGGCAGATAACCAGAAAACAGTATCTTAAGTATCTTAGGAGAGGTACAGGAAAGAAGGGAACAGACTTTTTAGCAGGGTCTGTGGTGACAGAACAAGGGGAAATGGCTTTAAGCTCAGGGAGAGCAGATACAAGGAAAAAATCTTTTACCATGAGGATAGTGAGGCACAGGAACAGATTACCTAGTGTTGTGGTTGATGCCTCGTTCCTGAAGACTTTCAAGGCGAGGCTGGACCAGGCCCTGGGCAGCCTGATCTAGCTGTGGTGTCCCTGTTCAATGTGGGGGAGTTGGCCCTTAGAGGTCTCTTCCTGCTCTAAGGATTCTATGATTCAAATAGGATAATTTTCAAGTAAGATGGATCACATAATTAAGGTATTAAGGTAAATACTAATATGATTTTATTTTCTTAAAAATACAACATAAAGCTAGCAATTTTCACATTCACATAATTACCAGTCCAACTCGGTGAAATGCAAATTGTTTCCTTCTATAGAAACACTGTAGGTTTAGAACAATAACATCCAAACACCAATGCAAACCAAATAAATTGTTAGGAAAAAATTCAAAAATATCAAAATACCCTTTTTTCATAGCTGTAACACAGTGCCAATATGTGATTTGTTCCAGTCCTCACTTCCTTTCTTTTTCAGTTTGACAACTAAAAACTATGCATTTCTCTGTCATATCTTCCCAAAAGTGCTTTGTTCCTCTTCATTAAATTTCTTTCTTGATTTGAAGACAATTTCTCCATTTTACAACAGCTTCTCATTATTCTCATCCCCTTTTTTTCCTGCCACAGTGTTTAGATGTTTCTCTCCCACAAGCTTTCAAACCCTTCACAAAGTTTATAGGCCATCCTAGGTAAACACAATAGGTAATCGTGATAATTGGTCTGTAGCAAAAATGGAAGCATATGTCCATGATACTATGTGGTTCCGTAGTGTGGCACAGAACTCCACTGCTTTAAAACCCAACAGAAATGACAGGGCAGGATGCCAAAATGCTCTGTATTTTCCTTGTGGATTTTATTCTAGAGACTTCAGTCCCTGGAGGCAAAGTCCCTACCAGTCTCATGTTAGTACAGACTATTTACATCTCAGTAAAGATATCATAAAGGAAACATCACATTCTGGTCCAGAGGCACACAGACTCCTCCTTGGAGAGGGGATCCACACAAAGAAAGGCATGAAGCAGAACTCACATAAAGAAGGCAAGTAACCATGCTTTTTGGCATTCCAAAGTTCTCTCCACTTGCAGCTGCAGCTAGCTCATCCCCATAGGATCAGAACAAAATTAGAAATAAAGACTTCACACCTTTCAACAAGAGGAAGGAGGTATCTTTAAGAACACTGCAGCAAGAAGGGGGGCTCTTCTACACCTGCAGTCATGGCAGCAAAAAAAAATCACAGGCTGGACCTTCTGCACTTTGGCAGGCACAGCATCTCTATGAATGTTGTTACCCAGCTGCTGAATCACCTGAGGACGGCGTGAACCGCCATGGTCTAATTAGCACAAACTGCATGCATAATCTTTGGGCATGTCTTCAGTAATACTTAGTGCTAAAGAGGAATTTAATCTTGTAGCAAATCTCTCAGTTCCAGATATTTGCTTCCATGATAGAGTGTAACATGGACACCTTTGTTGTGCTCCCACCTTAAACTGACATTAACGTCCTGGAACCCCCACGTATTCCTGAAAACCATCTAGCGTATGTGTCAGCTCAGCCTTCAGTGAGAGCTGGTTGCTGGCTGGTAGCACACACGGCACCCAAAGGACAGTGCACCTCAGCGGGCTCCGTTCTGCCACCTGCTGGCAACTTGTGCCCGGAGCACAAATAGAGCAGGGCTGCCGGTGTGAGCTCCCTGTGACTGACAGGAGCTGCTGGAGCCCGAGGCTGAGGAGAAAGCTCGTGGGGACTGTGTGCTCCAGAACAGGCCAGGGAGGTAAGGGGATAGGCGCAGCCACTCTCCCAGCTGATGTCTCTGGGCCTTGACTTCCTCTACCTGATTGCCTGTGGGGACTGAACTTTCTGCAAGCATCTGAAGCTGGGAGTAAGCTCTGCCTCTGACTTCATCCTCAACCACTGAGGCTGCAAGGAGAGGCAGCTGTGCACTCTGAGGGCAACAGCTCATCTTTTTCATCTGTTGATACCCGGGAGAGGTGATCACCTCCACCACACGCACTCCAAGCTGAACACCGACAGTTCCTGTGCAGCTGCCATGCTCCTGGTGGCACAGCACATCCCAGCAGAGCAGGGCAAGCACCCAGGCACTGCGCTCACACACTGCCATTCCACCGGCTGCAGAGGGGCCTCTCCAGCCTGCTTCTGACTGTTAACATTGCAGCTGAGAAAGGAGCTGTGCCGGACGGAGCAAGACTTTCAGGGATAAGAATAGCACCTGCCATCTTAGGACACAGCGCAGTTGTCCAGCTCCTGCACGGCAACACGTTGCAGTGAGATATAGAAGGCAAGCTACCCGCTGAGGAATGTCTTCGAGTGCTATTCGTGGAGGCGTATCATCTACAGCAGCAGGCCCGGCCCCACGCAGGAGCCTTGCAAGAGGGGTTATTTTGAGCCTTGGGCACTGAGGATGAAGGGAGACAAATGACAGTGATCCTCCTCCTGGCACAGGCAACCTCCAGAGCTCTGTGCACAACTGCCACAGCCTGTCACTGCTTCAGGGGATGACTCTTGTGAAGCAGTTGGGCGATGTGGTGGGACCTGAGAGCCCAGGAGATGAGGGCCAGGAGGGAGCTGAGAATTCGCTGGGGACACGGGGGCAGGCCTCAGGCCCACCTGTCCTGCAGCTCAGGCACTCCACTGCCTGCTTTGTTTTTGACCACATCCCTAAAGCATCGACACGTAACTTTGTGCAGGTGAACACCGTGATCAGAGGAGACACAGTTAGACTTATGACTTGATAGCTGCTTCATCTTCAGAGAATTACCTGCCCTTTCATATCAGTGCTTGTTGTAGTATTTTCCTTTGTATAAAGTATTTGTCAATTTCTCCCTTTGCCTACAACCCCCAGACCCCACAGTGTTGTCAGCTCAGCCTCTGTGCAGGCCAAAAGGGAAGTCCAGCTATCTGAGGGAGTAAAATACCCATCAGCTTTCTTCTTTTCCCTTGCTTGAGGCTGTGCCACACACAGCCTGTTGTGCAAGAGCTGACAAGGCTGACATTTGAGGTGATGTGTTGAGGCGGTGCGTTCTTCTATGCAGCATGTGGAAAATGAGCCCTGAGGGGACTTTCTTCCAGCAGGTGGCCCCAGGCAGGGCTCAGCCTTTTGTCACATTGGAGGGAGACCACAAATAGGTGGCATCAGCTCAGAGAATCTAAAGTAAGAGAAAATGCACAGTTTAGAGGCACCATCAAAGTGTCAGAACAGTGCACTAATTTTGGTGTCTGCAGGAAATCGTTTCTGCTGACGAACTGTCTGTCCTTCCTGGTGTGATACGCTGCGTCATCTGATAGCTTAGTTAGAGACCCGTGTTCAGGATCTGTGATTGCCAGGATCACAACCCACAGCAGTGAAGGGAAAAGGGGAGAAGATTGCTCTCTCTTGCCACTCACCTGGCACATAAGCTAGGAGAAGCATTAAGAGTATGTGAGGGCAAGAGTAGTGCAAGGAGATTGAAAACAATATATGTAGCTGCGCCAGTAATATCTCAAGCTTATTCAAAAGAAAAAGAAAAAGAAAACAGAGAAGAATAAGGAAATTAGAAGAAAAAAGAAAAAAGAAAGAAAACCATATAAAAGTAAAAAGAAAAAAGGTAAAGGAAAAGGAAAAGGAAAATCAGAGAAAAAGGAAAAGAAGAAAAAGAAAACATCAGCAACAAGGAAGCCACTGCTGGTAGTGCTTATGCATATTAATCTATGGCTTTTATTCTCTAGACATTGACATGATTACAAAGACATTGCAGAAGAAAGCAACAGAGGGTTCACATTTTGTGCACTCCTCAGGCTGCTTTGCTGCCTCATGACTTCCTCACTCTTCCTCTTCTATCTTCTTACTGTGAAACTCCCGGCTCTTCACTCGGAGCTTGTTGACCTGTGACTCTGCAATGTCAGCCCGCTCCTCAGCTTCCTCCAGCTCATGCTGGATCTTGCGGAACTTGGAGAGGTTGACATTGGACAGCTCCTCCTGTGCAAGGACAAGGAGTTGGTGGTGAGGACCCAAGACAAGGGTTTCAGTCCTGTGCGCAGGCTTTCTGGGGCTGTGGTGGCTCCCCAGCACAAAGCACAGACTTCCTGTCTCCCATTGCTGACCCAGAACCCTCCCAAAGACCTTTTCATCATCATTTATTTAAATTATCCCATCTGAACTAAGGAAAACAGTTTTTACATTTTTATCTCACTTTGCCTTCTAGATTGTGTCTGGAAGGAGGATAGCTCAATAGTCTAACTGTAGTAATGTTGGCAGTCTGTTTAGTCTTATACTCAAAAGTTTGGGCTAAGGGAGAGCAATAGCTCTCTCATGGAAGAACGCTTGTTCCCCACAAGTGGGTTTATGAGTGATCCTTAGGGAACTGCCTTCTAAGTTTCACGTTACTTCTCCACATCTGCTGTGACAGCACTGATATGTAACTGCATAGTATATCCTTCCATAGCCATACAAACCTCTTGCAATCCACACTCCCAGTCTCTGTGGGAAGTAACTGTTTACTCATTCCATTTTTAAGGAAGTTGGTTGCTTTGCAGAGGAAATGGAAACTTATTTCCAGTTCAACAGATGAACTAAGAATTTCTATCTCCTGTTCTGGTTCAGTGTCCTACTTCTGTAATCCCCCATATAAGGTGAGGAACTTGGAAGAGGTAAATCAGTTAAGATGTCCTAAATCTCCCTCTCTCAAATCAACCACTCATCCTAGTTCAGCAAAATTTCTCTGTACTTGGCTGTGTGGAGGAAGGAATCTGACCTCAAAAATTTATCAGCTAAGAGAATGGTCGTGAGCCCTGTTTGCCAGTCTGTCCTCCAGTATGAAAGAGACTGCAGCACATCTCTCAGTTTACCCCTGAAAACAGCATGGCCCAAAGAAAGCAAGGCCAGTTATATTAACAGGAATATGTTACTACAGCCATTAAACTTCTCTAGGGAAACCATCCCTCACACGCTTCATAAGGAGTTTCTTGAAGGTAAACACAAAACAATATCCAGTTGAAGTCCATCATTGTTCACCAGTTTCTATCCTTTGCAAGTCCCTTATATATTTTCTGTTCAACCTCAGAAAGTTACATTTGTAAATTCTACAAGAAATACTTACAGCCTCCTCAGCTTGCCTCTTGTAGGATTTCACCTTCATCTGCAGTTTGTCCACCAGATCCTGGAGTCTAAGAATGTTCTTGCGATCTTCCTCAGACTAAAGCAGTTGGTAAGCAGGAAAGACATAGAAATTATTTTCCCCATACCACAAAATGACATTTCCTCTTGGACTTCATAGAAAAATACCTTGACTTTCTGTCAGATGGGTGTGTCAACGCAAAGATGCCATCAGCCTTACCTGGTAGGTCAGCTCCTTCACCCTCCTCTCGTACTTGCGCACACCCTTCACGGCTTCAGCGCTGCGCTTCTGCTCAGCATCAACCTCCCCTTCCAGCTCCCGCACCTGCAATGAGAAACCCATATTTGAAGCTTCCCTGCTATCTCTGACCTGGGATTGCACACGCTTGCACAAATACCAGCCCTACGCACCCTGGCCTCCAGCTTCTGAATTTGCTTCTTGCCTCCCTTCAGGGCCAGCTGCTCTGCCTCATCCAGGCGGTGCTGCAGGTCCTTCACCGTCTGGTCCAGGTTCTTCTTCATCCTCTCCAGGTGGGCACTGGTGTCCTGCTCCTTCTTCAGCTCTTCTGCCATCATGGCTGCCTGGAGGGGCAAAGCAGCAAAGCCAGGTTGGAGTCAGAGACCTTTGGGGGGGAATGCATCAGCCATCAGCAGTGACAGAGCCCCAACTCACATCGGTGATGGCCTTCTTGGCCTTCTCTTCAGCATTGCGGGCTTCCTGGATGGTATCCTCCATTTCACTCTGAATTTGGGCAATGTCCGTTTCTAGTTTCTTCTTGGTGTTGATCAAGCTGGTGTTCTGTACAAACAGAGATTTCAAGACTTGTACTCTGAGACCTGAAATACACCAGCTGCAGTCTAAACCAACTCTTTTCAACCTTTACATTCAAAATCTGAAATTCCTTGTTAAATGGCTGTCTACACAATTTCAGTGGTGGGCTAAGGTGATGGAGTGTGACCATTTTTCCACTGTTGGCACCACTACTCCCTGCCACTATAACAGTGCCTACACAACTAGTTTGAGCATCAAGGCCTCACCTGGGTATGGAGGAGCTGCACACGCTCACTTGCATCCATCAGTTCCTGCTCAGCCACTTTTCTCGAGCGCTCTGTCTGCTCCAGGGCTGCCCGTAGCTCCTCAATCTCAGCCTGCAACAGGTTTGCTCTGCGCTCCACCATGGCCACCTGCTCCTTCAGGTCCTCCTGTGTCCTGAGAGCGTCGTCCAAATGTATCTGGGTATCCTGCAGAACAGGCAAGAGAAATGACAAGGGGCACCTAAAAAAGCAAACCCGGGTACCTAAAATGTCAGGGAAGACATTCCCTCATGTGTATTTTGCTGAACAGACCTTCAACACTGCCTGTGTGTTTCTCAGGTTCTTTTGTGCCTCTGCAGCAACACGGTTAGCGTGGCTCAGCTGGATCTCCATTTCATTCAGGTCTCCCTCCATCTTCTTCTTCAGCCTCAGGGCCTCATTCCTGCTCCTGATCTCAGCATCCAGGCTGCTCTGCAAGGACTCCACAATTCTGAGGTGATTTCTCTTCAGCTGGTCAATTTCCTCATCTTTCTCTGCTATCTTCCTGTCAATCTCAGACTTGACCTGGTTGAGCTCCAGTTGGAGGCGCAGGATCTTCCCCTCTTCATGCTCCAGGGAGGCCTGGACAAATAATTGTGATCATTTATTATGTAAGTAAATTGACTGCTTACTTTCTAGCTAATTACAGCATATCTCAGGAAATCGGAGGTATGTACACTCTGTAGCCAGAACAGAGGGCAACCATGCCTTTCTTGGCCAGATTTCCTCATTGCTGATACTTTTAGCGTGGCTACCAGTTATTATGAGCACGTTCCTCAGCTTCCTCCAGTGATGAGCACGTACCTCAGCTTCCTCCAGTGCTGCCTGGATTTCAGACTTCTCCTGCTCAATCTGCTTCTTGACTTTCTCCAACTCATGAATCGCCTTTCCTCCCTCTGCAATCTGCTCTGTGAGGTCAGAAATCTCCTCTGCAGGGAAGAGTGAAAAATCGCATGGTCAGATACAGAGCATACAGGGAAAGGCCCTGTGACAACAGCATAACAAGTCTCCTCCCATCACTGAAGGCACAGACCCGGGTGGAGAGGTGGGCCGGAAAGCTTCTGAGAAAGCCCTGCCAGCAGGAAAGACTGAGCGACTTACGCTGCAAGTTCTTGTTCTCACGCTTCAGCGTTTCCAGGTGGTCCAGGGACTCCTCATAGGCATTCTTCATCTTAAACAGCTCTGTGCTGAGGGAGCGAGACTCCTTCTGGGAGGCCTCCAGCTCAGCCTGCGTTTCCTCGTACTTCTGCTTCCACTCTGCCAGGATCTGAGGAGCAACAGGGCGTGAGCACAGATGTGGCAATCACGTTCTGCTCAGGAAACACAGGGCTGGAGCCCAGAATACCTTGTCAAAGTTCTTCTGCTTCTTGTCCAGAGCTGCACAGGCAGCATTTGCTCGCTCCACGTCAATCATCAGGTCCTCCACCTCATTCTGCAGCCTCTGCTTTGTCTTTTCCAGGGAAGCGCATTTGGCATTCACAGCTTCAACATGTTCCTCGGCATCCTGCAGGCGCTGTGCCAGCTTCTTCCTGGGAGGTTGTAAGCACAGCTCAGTCTTTGGGAGCAAAGTGGGGATTTTTCTCTAGCTTTCACCACCATACTTAGGCACTCCACAGTATTCTGCCCAGATGCAACTTGTGCAGAGCGTTTCCCAAACTTTATTCCCTTTTCCTTTCCTCAAGTCTAGAAATCCCTCACCTCGCTGCATACATCATACATTGCCTTTCTCTTGCATTCTCTGTCATGTGGACTATTTGTCCTTTTGAAACCATTGTCTCAACAGCACAAATTTCCCCTTCATAGCACTCCTCTCCAAACTACTATTTGGCTTTTGCCCTTCAGTATCTCAATGATTTCTTCAAATTTCCACTACTTTCTGCCAGCCTTCCCCACTTTCCCCACATACTTGGCCTCCTCCAGCTCCTCTGTGCGCTGAATAGCATCCGTCTCATATTTGGTTCTCCACTGGGCCACTTCGCTGTTGGCCTTGGACAGGGCACGCTGCAGCTCACCCTTGGCTTCCTGCTCCTCCTCATATTGTTCCCGGAGCAAATCACAGTCATGGCGGGCTGACTGCAAGGCGTGGGCCAGGGCGTTCTTGGCCTGTGGAGTAAATTGAATTAAGGCAATGAACAGCCTGTGTAACAGTAGGATGGTAAGAAAGGGAAAACCGCTTAAAAGAATTTTAATCTGAAATCTGCAGTCAGCTCAAAGTGAAAAAGTGCATACATATATTCTCAAAAAGTTCTTAATCGTTCATTCATCACAGTATGGAATGTTTGTTCAGGAGATATGATGGGTAAATTCTAAACAAGAAACATAAATCTTGGAAATTTGAATTCTTTGAAATTTTTTCTGAATGTTATATTGCATTGAGGTAAAATAGAAACTCAGTTTATATAGATATTTCTCAGCCTTTTTTTACACCGTTTATCAATGGCGCATAAACAGTATACACAATCACTGAACCAACTGAAAATCTAAGGATGTCCTTTCTTGTTTTTATATCCACTTTGGAGGTGATGCCTTCATTTACTTTTTTCCCCGAATAGATAGGGTGGTTTCCAAAGCTGTCCACCAGTTTTGAAATGTACAAAATGAAAATTCTGATTCTATATTGAATCAGGAATTATTTAAGAAGAAATCAGTTGGATCCCAAGCCTACCCTGCTACAGGAGGTACCTTTATTTCTTCCTCTAGATGTCTCTTTAATTCCTCAATCTGTTGAGTAAATGCCTGTTTGCCTCTTGATAACTGAGATATCAAAGCATCTTTTTCTTCCACCTGCCGTGAATATTCACCTGAAAAATTTTACAGATAGATGGTAGTTTTAAGAAAAATACTAAAACAAGATGCACTTTCAACACTGTATGCCAACTTAAGAATTACTAGCAAATTCTCCCATTCTAGGGGACTGTATGGATACCTCACCTGCTTCTGTCTGCAGACGAGCTCTTTGAGTATTAAGGTCATTGATCATGCGCTGATGCTCTTCCTCCTTTGTCTTAATCTCACTCAGCTGATCTTCCAGTGTGCGGCACATCTTCTCCAGGTTTGCCTAGGTATGAAAAACATTTAAGGAAAAGAAGAATATCATAACACTCTGACATGTTGTTCTTGTGATGAAAAGTAACACTACTGGGTACAATTGTATATTGTAATTCAAAAGCTCAGAATTGTGTATTTGGTCATAGGATAATAAGCCTAAAGTAATCCTATACCTTAGCTTTGGAGACAGACTCCATGTTGCTGGCCAAGTCATCAATCTCCATCTTCAGCTCACTCTTCTCCTTCTCCAGCTTCTGCTTGACTCGTTGCAGGTTGTCGATCTGCTCCCCAAGCTCTGCTGTGCTGTCCGCATGCTTCTTCCGCAGGGCAGCAGCCGTGGCTTCGTGCTGCAGCGTGGCCTCTTCGAGGTCACGGCGCATCTTCTGAAATTCTGCCTCACGCTTCTTGTTCATATCAATCTGAGCTGCTGTAGCCCCTCCTGCTTCCTCCAGGCGCTCACTGATCTCCTCCAGCTCCCTGGAGAGGTCAGCTCGGTGCTTCTCTGCTTTTGCCCGAGAGGTTCGCTCTGCTTCGATTTCCTCCTCCAGTTCCTCAATACGGGCCTGGGGAACATCAGGCACCCTTCACACCCATGTCCTTCCCCTTCAGATGTTTTCTGAAGGGAAGAAGGGAAGGACCAGAGACTTGCCTGCAGCTCCTTGATCTTCTTCTGTAACTGCATGCCCAGGGCTTGCTCATCCTCAATTTTGCTCTGGATCTGGCTGATTTCAAAGTCTTTCCTTTGCACAAAGCAAATGGTGTTAGTGCCTGAACAAAACATCTAAGTGTACTCATCCAGCACTCAGATGTCCCACAACCACACTTACTTCTTCAGTTTCTCATCCAGCTGCTGTTTATCATTTTCCAAGTCCATTATGCTATCATGGGCCAACTTCAGGTCTCCTTCAAGTTTCCTCTTAGCTCTCTCGAGGTCCATGCGCAGCTTCTTCTCTTGCTCCAGAGACCCTTCCAGCTAAACCAAAGGAGATCATTAGTGCTCTGCCAGCCATGTTTATCTCCACAACTGTCCTGTAATGGCTGTATGCATTTTGCTTACATCGTCTACTTGCTGCTCCAGCTTGGTTTTAGCTTTGGTCAGCGTATTGACTTTGTCCTCTTCAGCCTGCAGGTCATCCAGTGTCTGCTGATGGGCCTCTTGGAGGGCTTTCTTCTCTTTTGTCAGCTTCACAATCGTCTCATCCAGGGCTGCCATCTCCTCTGTGAGGTTTTTCACCTTTGACAATGGAAAGTAAATGTAGATAAAAAATGTTGTTTACAGTTTAATACTGTGTAACAAAGAAGAATTCTTTCCAGAGTGTGAGCGACAACTTCTCCCTCATACCTTGTTTTCTGTGGCATGCTTTTCCTTCTCAACTTTGGCCAATGTTAACTCCAGGTCATCTATGTCTTTCTTCAGCTCTGAACATTCATCCTCCAGTTTTCTCTTCTTGGCTGTCAGTTCAGCATTAATTTCCTCCTCATCCTCAGCCCGTTCTGTCACCTCCTTAATTTTGGCTTCCAGCTGGATTTTGGTTTTGATGAGCTGGTCACACCTTTCCTCAGCATCAGCCAAGCTGTCTGCTTCCTATGAGGAGACACATATTTTCTTCATTTATGTTCTGAAGTTTTCTAAGTATGTCTTAAAAGCAGGGCTGAAATTGACTATTACTCACACAACTCACTTATTTTGCCTAATTTTGGGGGTTTTTTTTTGTTTGTTTCTGAGAAGAGTATACAGCCTTTCTCTGGAAACTATATTGATTCTGATTTTTTTTTTCTCTCCTAAATACATCTAATGGATGGGGTAAGTGTGAGAAATTATCACTTACATGGAAAATAAAGATGTTAAAGATATTTTCCCCTTCAAAAATGACGTATTGAATATATTTTCTTTTGTGATTTAATTCCATAGAAAACACTATTTTGTGGGGAGTAATAGTTTTGGTAACCTAAAGAATAATTTAATGGAAGAAGATGACTCTCTCTATAAATTTATTAAGAATGTTCCTTCATTAACTGGGGTATAACTTGTGCACATCTTCTATCTATATGTCAATATCCCAAAGTTTGTCTGGAGTTTCCTATGCAGATTTCAACTGAACACCACATCCTCTTACTCTGGTGAGATTTCTGATATTATGAATTTGCTTTTTTCCAAATACTTTTGAGAGGTAAATATTTTACAAGGAAAATTAATGGGATATTTATTTTTCTTTAAATACCAGAGAAAATAGATAACAAAGTTTTCCTATTTTTCTATGGGAATGTTCAAATAACTGAATAATTAAGTACCGTGTACTGGTTTTAGCTGTTAATTTATCTAATATAAGCTGATTTTTATGGTGATTCTTGAATGCTAAATATGTTTGTGCTTATTTTTAAACAGTGTTTTATTTTGTGAAGCACTGTGTCTCTACAGGGTTCTTAGAGCACTGTTTTCAATAAGCTACCATACAGTGCATACCCAAAAATAAAAACCAAGTTAGAGATGCAAATAATTTCAGTGTTGAAAAAAAAACTTTAAAATTATTTCTTCATTATAAATTGAATTTCTGACCTTGATTCATACTAGTTATGTCTAAAACACATAGAGCTCTATTTTGCAATTAATAGTGGAGGAAAGAAAAAGACCCACAGATGGTGTGACTATTTCTCAGAACCATGAACTCTGTGTCTGTATTTTCTTAAACTAAGTGGAAATTAGAAGATGTATTTCCTAATTTCTGAGTGAATGATTAGTCTATAAAGAAAAGGGTGGATGGCTTCCTGTGCAACTAGTTTCAACTCTGGCTTACTAGTTTCAACTTTTGGCTCTGGCTTAAAATGAATTTACTGTTCTACATCCTGGTGCTATAAAGACAGCCTCTGCAGAAATCACCTGCTCAGAGGATGTCTAGGGTTTAGGTAGAACTCTACTCTGAGTATTTCATGTTCACTAGCTGTAGATAACTTCTTTAACTGAAAGCAAAAACACTGACTCCAGCTTCATGTTCACTTATTCTTTGTATGGACTTTTAAGAGGGCTTATCATGAGGAGACGTGTTTCCTAAACAACGCATACATACAACTGATATATCACCAAATTTCTGACTTGTGGTCTTCTGTAATCTGATTTGATAAAGAAAAATCTGAAGATACAAACTTATTTTCTCTGTGATAAGTGAATGATAAACTCACAGCCTGCACTTGGAGCTGCAGGTCATTTTTCTCCTGCACCAGCTTCACCATTTTCTCCTCCAGCTCTTTCCTCTTTGCCTCAGACTTTGCAAGCTCTTCCTTGGTCTTCTCAAATTCTTCCTTCATGTTGGCCATCTCCTTCTCAGACTCTGCGCTCTTCAGCAGCGGCTTGATCTTAAAGAACAGCTTCATCCAGGGCCAGTGCTTGACATTCATGAATGAACGAACGTTGTACTGGATGCAGAAGATGGATTCCCTGAAGCATAATTAAATAATCAAACGTACATTTGATTATTTTGTGTTATATGATCCTCAGCACTTCCCCCAAAATACAGTGCCCTTAACTGAAGATGGGGAACACCTACCTCCTCTCCACCATTCTCTGGTACTCCACTCTCATCAGGAAGCCTCTGCACCTGGCCTGTGTGCGAGTGATGAGCTGTGCCAGCTTCTCATCTCTCATCTCCTCCAGAAGTCCCAGCAACCCAGCTTTGAAGAATACCTTGAGAAAGGCAATGTTGTAGCAAATAATTTTCTGGTACTGCAAAGTACAGATACATAGCACTTCAGTCAAGTAGTATTTGTACCTTGGTGTGACCAAATTTGTACTGGGTGTGGTCCACATCAATAGATGAAAGGAGTTTCTCAGAAGCTTTCTTGCTATCAATGAACTGTCCCTCGGGGATGGCACTGGCATTAAGAACCTTGTATCTGCAGTCAAAAACAGATTAGGATGTATTCAACAAACCATTGCTTGTATTGAATGCCTTGATATTTCATGGGAGAAATGATAGTTTTTTAAGAACTGTTTTCATGCTAATGAATTCTGTCATTCGTATGAAACATATATGTGTAGAATCTCAGTACTACTGAAGCTGATATTTATGGAGATGAGTCCATAGCATTAGTCTCTTTGTTGAAAAGAATAAAGAAAACTTGCAGTGCATAGAGTAGGAAATAGAGTGGGTTTAATCAGTCATACAAGGTCTCAGCATAGCTAAAATCAGTAAGGAGAGAAAGCCTTTTACCTCTGTTTAAAGTCTGCATAGAGGACTCTGCTGGGGAAGCCTTTCCTGCAAATCCTGATCCCTTCCAGCACACCATTACAGCGCAGCTGGTGCAGTACAAGTTCATGCTCCATGGCACCTAAAAATTCATTGCATAAATGAATACCAGTTTTCTACAAAGAAGGAATGGTTGTATAAGAGGAAAATCTCTTTTTGCTTAAGCTTCTTACCGGGTGTTTTTGTTTCATTTGGAATGATGCAGCGGACAAAATGGGGGTGAGTGCTCCGTAGATTGGTCATCAGCTTGTTTAAGTTCTCCTAGAGGGATCAGTAAGTAATGTCAGTTTTGTATGTCTGGTGTCTGATACATCAAGCCTACGGGAATGACTTTTGAGACTCGTCAGAATTAGCTAGGCTTCAGAACACTCCAGTAAAGCCACAAAACCCAAACATTTATTCAATTTGCAGATAGTTAATATCATTATTGAAGACTGATATACTGCTATATTGCTGTTAATCCAGTGGAAACTATTATATAGTTTCTCAATTCCACACAAAGTAACTAAGTTTTTTGTTTTCTACCTACTAAAGTTAAATGTTTGAGTGAAAATCAGTTTTATTCTGTTTTTAGATAAGTTAAATAACTTCTTGGAAAACGTTTCTAAGGAGACTCTGAATTCACCACAATACAAGCCTCATAGAAATGCAGGTGTGCTAAAATTACAGCTGAAGTCTGACCCAAAGATTTAGAAAACTAGTAGAATCTTCTCAAAACAAACAAAAAATATGATTCAATTTTCTTAATCATTGAAGCCTAAATGCTTGATTTTAAACAATACATATTAGCAATATTAAAATTAATCTTGAAAAACCAGTCATGAGATTTCAAAATAATTTTATCAACTTCACAGTAATACAAAAGTAGCACCTTAATATTTAACATCACTTTTACCCTTTCTCCATGTTACAAGAGATAAGGAATACAGTACTGTACCCGGAAAAGAGCAGAAACTGTTTGGAAAGAAGAACCCTTCTTCTTGCCACCCTTTTTGCCTCCACCACCAGCCTCTGCAAATGACAAAAATGAAGAAGAGTATTAAAAATCGATTCTGCATATTGAAGAGTGTAGAACACCAAATAACATTAAACATTTAGTGTTCCCTGCTCTAATTAACTTTGAATGTTTATGAAAGGATAGAATTTGCAGAACTGACCTGCATCTGCTCCACCATAGGTGGCAAACAGTAAGGCCAGTGTCTTCACAGATGATTTCTGGTACAGCCCAATGACAGTTTCGTTCAGGGGGTCCTTGTTCTTCTCAAGCCAGCCAGTGATATTGTAGTCCACTGTGCCAGCATAGTGCACCAGGGAGAAGTGGGCCTCAGCCTTGCCTTTGGCAGGCTTGGGCTTCTGAAAGTTGCTGGACTTGCCCAGATGCTGGTCATAGAGCTTGTTCTTAAAAGAGGTGTCAGTCGCCTTGGGAAACATGCACTCCTCTTCCAGGATGGAGAAGATGCCCATGGGCTGGAAGATATTTCAACAGATAGGACAGAGAAACAGATAAAAAATAAGACATCGTTTGATTAAAAAGAAGGTAGAGTCAAAAGAGAAGTTGTTTCTGTGTATTTCACGATCATTTGACAGAGAAAATTAACTGAGGCTCATCTTTTTTGCTGATGGAAATATACCTTTTCAATGAGCTCAATGCAGGCAGCCAGGTCCATCCCAAAGTCAATGAATGTCCATTCAATGCCTTCCTTCTTGTACTCCTCTTGCTCTAGCACAAACATGTGGTGGTTGAAGAACTGTTGCAATTTCTCATTGGTGAAGTTGATGCACAGCTGCTCAAAGCTGTTGAACTGCCGAAAGTAAAAAGAGATGCAAAAAATGTTTGCAAGGTTTAGGAATAATAGCAAAATTTTTTGCTGTGTAATCCCAGTTCTTCATGGATTATAGTTTAAGGCCTCTTCCTTTTTTTTTTTTTTTTTTTTTTTCTTCTTTTTTTTTCTGTGGTTAAGGAAAAGGCAATTCCAAGAGTCAAGCAAAAAGTGCAGGAGTATTATATCTTCTCTTGAATATGTCTCAGAATACCCTTTATTCTCAACTGCCATTTTGAGAAACTGCTAGGAAAATTGCGCTACTTACATCAAAGATCTCAAAGCCAGCAATGTCCAGGACACCAATGAAGTACTGCCTGGGCTGCTTGGTATCCAGCTGCTGGTTGATGCGAACAACCATCCACAAGAACATCTTCTCATAGACAGCCTTTGCCAGAGCGCCTACAGCATTGTGCACCTGATGCATGGAGAGATGTTTGTAGTATAGAGCAGAGGAGAATCATAGAGTTCTTAATTCAAAGCATGGTTTCAGGTTACTGTGTTTCTTACCTGCTGCACAGTTTGACCTTTGGTCACATACTCATTCCCAACCTTGACTCGAGGGTAACACAAGGCTTTGAGCAGGTCTGCTGAGTTCAGACCCATCAGGTAGGCAGCCTTGTCTGCAACTAAGCACCAAGAAAGAGTGAGAAGAGAAATAAATGTTGGACAGTGCCTTAAGTTTGGTCCTTAGAGACTGTCTCAAAAGTAACAGCAGTGTTCGCTGTTAAAGATTTGCAGAGAAAGTATTCGAGTCAAATCAACAGAACTAATGTCTCTGTTCTCCATAGGACACAAAATCCTTTCTAAGCTTTGGTTTCTACAAATGTTATTAATGAGAACTCACTGCTTTTCTCCTCTTTCATACATGACTACGATACTTCACACTTTCTAGTTTTGCAGCAAGTGAGTTTTGATTCAGAGAACTGGAGGTGAGGACTTTAGGTCCTTCTGTACTGGAGAGGAATCAAATATGCATCTCACATATGTGTTCCTTCCCAACAGATGAGGGTGAATAGGTGTTAGAGATGTTAGAGCTAGAGCACTTCATTACCCCTCAATATAAATCTATTCTAACAAATGTAAGACCAATAACATTACGGCAGTAGGCACCGACGGCGCCTGAATTACTGCCGCTGTACTCCAGATCTTTTATTTAATAAGTAGTCGTAGAAATAAAACGGAAATATGATACAGGAGGTAGGTGTATCAAAAATTACATAACCATTGAATTCTATTTTTTTTTATCTTAATTTTGCATACTAAAATCCTGAAATCTTCCTGAGGCTCTCTTTTAGTGACAAATACTGTATCTATTGCAAAGTTTGTTGAGTTAGCTGATACCTTCTGTGCCATCAGGCTCTGCCTGCTCCTCTCGCTGTTTCTGCTTGAACTTCAAATTCCCATAGTGCATGACAGCCCCTGTCAGCTTGTAGATGGCAGTCTTTTCATCAGCAGTGAAGCCCAGGATGTCAATGGCACTCTGGTAACAGACTCAGTAAAATAAATGCATTTGTACCAGAGCCCCTGTCCATAAAATTACCTGTTTTGTATGTTACTCACATCTGTAGCCATAAGCTCCTCTTGGTCATCAATGCTGGGAACAGTAATCTCGCCTTGACTCACAAAATGGTAATCATATGGGTTGGTGGTAATAAGGAGCATGTCTGAAAGCAGGGAAAGGAAAGACATAGGCTTAATTTTTCAGCTGGGCAGTAGAGGAAACAGTTGCTCGGTGATCATCTCCAAAAAGATTAAATGATCCTTCCTACCAATTAGCTCTGGCTTCTTGTTGGACATGATCTGATAAAAGATGTGGTAGCTTCTTTCAGCCTTGAGCTGGAAAGTGACCCTGGACTTCTCCAGCAGATCTGACAAGGAAGGAAGAAAGAGTTAGGTACAAGGCAGGATGTGAAAGTGAGAGTTTGAGAAGAAAGGTGAGCAGGCCAGGAGCATCTCTTACAAGTTTCAATGTCAGCAGAAGCCAGTTTGCCTGTGGCCCCAAAGTGGATTCTGATGAATTTACCCTGTTGAGGGGAAAAAGAACAATTTCAGCCTGGATGTATTTCACTGCCCCTGTATAAAACAGGGAGAATAAAGAACTGAAACATCATTTCTGTGGAGAAAGGCTGGGAGAACTGGTCCTGTTTAGTCTATAACAGAGAAGTGTCAGGGGCATCTTATCAATGTCTAGAAATGCCTCAAGGGAGAGTGCACACAGGTCAGAGTCAGGCTCTTTCCAATGTTGCCTACTGACAGGGCAAAACACAGTAGGAGAAAAAAACCAAACACACTTGGAACACAAGAGGTTCCATCTTTGCTCTGCTGATGGCTGAGCACTGGCACAGACTGCACAGAGAGTCTGCAGAATCTCCTTCCTTAGACATCTTCAAAAACCGCCAGGATGTGCTGCAGGACAGCCTGCTCTGGGTGTGCTCTCTTGAGTAGGGAAGTTGGAGCAGATCATCTCCAAACATACCTTCCCACCTCAACCATGCTGTGACTCTGTGAAAGCTTTTGTCCAAAGCTGCAACTTACAAAGCGTGAGGAGTTGTCATTCCTCACAGTCTTGGCATTTCCAAAGGCCTCCAGCAGGGGGTTGGCACTGATGATTTGATCCTCAAGTGTTCCCTACAGGATAACAATTATTCCTGGTTATTATTTCCAAAAATAGGGAACAGAAAAACACAATGTTTTAAGCCAGTCTCTCTTAATGTACCTGCATTTTGCCAGACTGCTCCTCCTTCTTCTTCTCCCCACTAGCTGCAATTGTTGCAAAGTACTGGATGACACGTTTCGTGTTCACAGTCTTCCCTGCACCGGATTCTCCGCTGTCGAACCAAACAGAGAAGCAGAGAGCGTGAGGTCAGGGAGAAGGTCCCCTGGCACAGGGCAGCCCCGCAGGGACCTGATCAGGGAGCGTACTTACGTGATCAGGATCGACTGATTCTCACGGTCTGTGAAAAGATAGAGATAAGAAGGGTTTTCCTACTGCTCATGAATAACTACAAACGTAGGATCTAGGAGAAAAATATGAACTGAAATCTGCAGGGGTTGCAGGGATAGAAGGCAATGAAAATCCCTGAATATTTCAGTTAATGTGTAGCAGTGCTTTGTAGCCTCACTACATGCATTCTCAACGTGTTCAGTAAAAATACCACTTCAGAGTAACTTTTATGTTCTTTTACAGATATATGCCTTCCATATGCCTTTAAAGGTATTCTTTTTTTCATCTGATTTGTATAATATTTGCTAAGTATACATGACACAATTATTGAGATTGGGGATTGATCTCACTTAAATTCTCCTGGAGATAAAATATAGCTGAGAAAATCTGGAGAGCTCACGAACAATAACGTCTAACCAATCTTTCTCATCATTTTTCACTTATTTCATTTTTCATCCTACATATACAGAAATTATATATTTCTGAGATCATAAAAAGACAGGTTTTATTCTATTCTTTATTTACTTTCCATCATGTAACAAAACAGGAAAAGAAGATATAAACTCTGTACACCATTGATTTCAGTTCACTCATTGGAAAGAGAAAATAATAAGAAGGAAAAGATAAAGTCTAAAGGAAATAAATTCATGAAAGTCAATCAGGTTGAATATTAAAAGCTTTTTATTTTCCCTTTAAAACATTTTTTCTAAAAGCATTGGATTTTATGCTCATTCTCAATAGATCAGTGTAGTCTAGACCAGACACTAAGTGTCTTCTTGCCTTGTAGACTATATTCATTAAACAGTCCAGGTCTTTATTGATTGTAATGGGAATACAATCAGCATATACAGATCCTTACAGCTGAGTGCATTAATTTTCCATTAATCTCAAACACTGTATTTTGATTGTTGCACTGTATTTCCAAAACAGACTCCTATATTTCTATCTACAAAGAGCTCATTACAATAGCAATTTGAAGAAGATAAAACACTCATCAGTTAGCATATATGCTGACAGCATATCATTTTTCCTAACACAAGATCTGTGGTTCTATACTTCCTTTGTAGAAATATAGATGCCAAAAAGCCTATTTAAATAAGCAGTGATTAATGCTATAACTGAAATAAAGCATAGATAATATGTCATCAGGAAAATTCTCTAGTTGTTTTTAAAATACCTTTTTAGTAGAATGTATTTGGGAAGAACTCACCAGTCAGCATGAACTGATAGGCGTTGTCAGAGATGGAGAAGATGTGTGGAGGGGCCTCCTGGCGCTTTTTGCCTCGGTAGGCCAACACCACCTCCGGGTTGTACACCGGCAGCCACTTGTAGGGGTTGACAGTGACACAGAAGAGGCCCGAGTAGGTCTGTGAAGAAGGGACACAGCATGCTGGCTTCCACTCAGCCTGGCACAGCAGTCCTCCCCAGCTACGCTGCCCAAGCAAGAGAGCTGCTGGTACTTACGTAGATCATCCAGGCTGCATAACGCTCTTTGAGGTTGTACAGCACAGCGGGTTCGTGGAGGTGGGTCATCATGGCCATGTCCTCAATTTTATCGTACTTGGGAGGGTTCATGGAGAAGACCTGATCTTCCTTCACAGTCAGAGTCTGTCAAGGCAATGAAAGATCTGTCTATGTCAGCTAAAAGCTCAGAGTGGTGATTAAATGCTGATCTGAAGCTTGCTTTTATCTCACCTCTCCACCTT
Organism: Gallus gallus; assembly: GCF_016699485.2. Taxonomy (NCBI): domain Eukaryota; kingdom Metazoa; phylum Chordata; class Aves; order Galliformes; family Phasianidae; genus Gallus; species Gallus gallus. The sequence continues at coordinate 1,245,538 of NC_052549.1, forward strand.
CAGTCTTGACAGTGACCTTCCCTGTTTCCCTGCTCTGGATTGTCCCTTTCACAAAGGATTCCTTTGGATGGGCCACAAAGACTGATGACTTGGCATCAAAAGGCTTGTTCTGGGCCTCGATTCTTTCCTTCTCTGACTTTCGGAGGTAGGGAGCAGCCTCCCCAAAGGCGGCCATCTCAGCATCTGAAGAAGCCATGTCGGCACTGTACTGAAGGCACGTCAACAGAGTAGTCTGGTGGTGAAAAAATGTTGTGGATCACTGATAAAAGTTCTTACACTTAAGCTAATAAATTTCTAGCTAATCTTCCAGAAAACCTCTTAGCAACAACCACTTAACATTCATTTTGACTTGAACTTAAGAGTACTAAGTCCTACTGAAGAGAGAAACTTGGACTTCTAAAAAATCTCAACAAGAAATAATAGATTATCATCTCAATGCTGACTACAATTTGGCATCTCACTTTGATGAATTCTCATCAGTTTTGAGACCTTCACATAAAAGAACCTACAGCTGGAGGAAACCACTCTCTGTTTGGTCCTTAATTATGAATGATGATTCTTTAAGACAGTACTTTCTTTTTAAAAGAATTATCAGGTGGACTATAAATTAAGTTATTTCACTTTTTAGATCTTTCCTGTTTTCAACAGTCTAGTCTAAGCAAGAGTCTGTAGCGATACAAAGCTGTTACAATGAAAAATCATGCAGCTGTAAATGATCCTGCCTTAGTCTGTACTGTAGAAGCACATTATTCAGTATATTACCCTTTAAGAATGACTTGTATAGGGGAAACCGGTCAGTCCTGTGAAACAGGAATGGCAGTTGTTTCTTGATGCAGCAAAGAGATTTAGAGAAAATTCCTAGATTGCAGTTACAGACATGCACTGAAATTATATAAACAGTTTTGTTCACATGGACAGTCCATAATGGAAATGGTCCACAGAATCAGGATAAATTGACTCTAGTGTCCTCTTTTTTCAAGCTCACAAAATGCATGCTCTTACCTTGAAGCCTTCTGTGGAGACAGGCCAGCCTTGTCCCTGGGAGATTTTATAGTGTCTCGCCTGCAGGAGCTGTAGATGCTCCCCCTTTCTTCGGTCAAAACATTTCTGGCAAAATTTCTTTGGCAAAGCATTGTCTGGCAAACTACAGACATAATTGTCATTTGATTTGAATGATATAATTAGAATGTTTTTATATCTTACTGACTATGTGAATATATCTATAAATAATTTATCAAGTGTGTTAAGGAGAAAATCTAGACTACTCAAGGCACTTAGAGAACTTGGATGCTGGAACTTATGGTTTCTATTGCTGGCTTTCTCAGTGATTTGCTGTTTGACCCATGGCAGTTTGCTTGGTATGTTTATACCACAGTTTTTCAGTCATACAATGGGAATGATAGCATGTCTATGATGCTTTAGGAACAGACACACTGACAGCAACAGAAAAGGTAGGTCAAAAAACAACAAATTGTTTTTAAGAACCACTTTGCATTAGTATGTTCTAAAAATCAGGAAGTCAGAATGTATTACAGCTGCAGTTTCTATATAAGACAGTCACAATAGTTGAGATAGTTTGAAATACATTGAGTTGAAGTTCAGGAGGCTCTTCCAAGTAACAGGAGACTCTAGTTTGAAATGGAACTCTAAACAGATTCCCGAGCTGACTTTTGAGATATCAAATTAAAATATATATTTATGTATGCATACATAATATATGCTTTTATGCATGTCATTAAAAAAGGACTCCCCAAGAACTTCTGCTTTCTCTCTGTTCACTCTCTTACACATTTCACGTGCATTTGATGTATATGTCATCTACATAAATAACTAATCCCCTCTTGTCAAACCAGAGTTACAGAGGCCCCCAATCCCTTCCCTACCTACAACTGCCCAGGACAGTATCCCTCACCCAGTCATGTTTGTAGATACAATCACACATATTACCTCAGTGTATCGTTGTAGGTACTGTGCATTCTATTACATCCTCTATCCAACACTGTCGTCCCATTGAGATGTGTATGTATACACGTTCACAATCCAAGAAAAGGTCTAACACCACAGTACTATCTATACAAGAGCTACAGAGGCAACAGACTGTCTTGTGTAACACTGATAGTATGAGAAAAGGAGATCTTCAGCCAGTCATTCATGGATTCTTGGAGAAAAATGAGGCATTCAATTATTAGGAAAGCATACTGTCAATGGCATTTGGTGCTGTCTTTCTTTTCAGTTGTATACCAGATTCATATCAAATAGGAAATTGTGAAGGCACATGCCATGTTGAGCATTGAAAACCTGTTTTAGCATTTCTCCATGCTTACATTGTTCAGGGAATTCAGGAGTAGGTTACCTCAAGTTTCCAGCTTCAAGCCCTTCACCAAGTCTCTCCTCATTTCCCATCAACCATCCTCTCAGAACGTCAACACTACTTGCAGTTCAGAGAGGAGTACCACACTGCTAGAGCAAGGAACGCAACAGCAATAGGCACTAGAACTACTCAATGTAGAATGGGCAAGTGCTAACTTTATGTTGTAGTGGCAAAACTGTATTTGTGAACACTGTCAGTGAGTGTTTCATGAAAATATTAGCTAGGGATTAGTCTGAAGGAAAAGCAGTCTTGAGCTACTTCATTCAAATGCATCTGTGGACGTAGTTCAAAATTAAAAATTGCTATGTGGTAATAATTGTAGTATGACTATAGGCAACATCCTTGGAGGAGTGAAAATAGCCAAAAAGAAGCAGATGTTCTTGGGATGGCAGTAGAGGGTGAACCTTCCCACCAATATTCTATCACGTTTTCTTGCCTTATGACAGATGGCAGTAAAGGGGCATTCTGACATGAAAGCGCATGTGAACCAAAGGTGTGTCACTGAACTCCTCCATGCAAATAAAAGGCATCCATCGACTTTCATCAATGCTTGCTAAACATTTGTGGAGACTGTGGATGTGAACACAGTGAGGTGGCGGGTGGCGCATTTCAGCAATAATACTGTGATAGCAGCTGTGAAATAGTGGGTCACCTCCACTGGTGTGGACTTCTATGAGTACGGCACACAGGCTCCTGTTCATTGCTGCCAAAAATGCATACCTAATGGTGGTGACTGCTGAAAAATGGTGTTTTGTAGCTGAGAATTTGCTCTTTCAAACAGTGTTCCTGTGCTCTTTTTATCTGTTGTAGTTTTCATGGAAATAAATAGGAGGCATTACTTTCAGACTGACCTACATATTTAACAGTAGATTATTCCTGCCTCCAGAACTTAGCATTGCCCCTCTATCATTTACATTAGGATATTGTCAGTAGCACCATCTGAGAAATCTAGCATTTTTTGTCCAGTACTGTTGCTCTCTCAGGAGATGACCTCATGGCTGAAATCCTCCCTAAGGAAGTGATTTCTGCTAGTTTGTAAACGTCTTTCCCAGATTTGCTTTAAACAGGTGGTCTATAGCAGACCACCATCAAAATCTGCCTCATTTTCATCTCATCTCAGTACCCATCTACAATTTCAAACAGCAGCACTACATAATCAAGGAGTACCTTAACATAAAGCATAAATCCCCCTCCTCATCTTCCCTGTCTATTCTTCCTAAGCAGCCTGTACACTCCTATGCCCATGCTCCAATAGTGTACAATATACCACCATGATTCTGACCATATTCTTCTCCCTTTCAAAATGTTATATTTGCAGCTATTCTTCTGCTAACTATGGACTTAACTTCTGATGATGAAGCCAAATTCATACTCTTGTCTGCAGGTTAGCACTTTCACTGCAAAAACTTTATTTCTTATTTCTCAGATACAGATGTCCAAAGATTTAGACGTATACAAAGATGAAGTTAAATTTCCAAACTTGGTATGGAAGCTCCTCCCTGGAAATTCAAGTGACTAATGGAAATCTATGGTATTAAAAGGGCTTACAGGGAAATCAAGAGAACTATAGTGCAATAAGTCTGACGTCTGTATTGAACAAATCTGAGGCACTATAATAGACCAGAAATAATGGACACAGGAAAAAACTGACAGCCCTTCATTTGTATTTGTAAAAGGAAGTCATACTTCTCAAACCTGCTGGGCTTTTTGATCAGATAAAAGTAAGATAATGTAGGTAAGGAGATTTATCTATTAAGACTGTATCTTCAGTGCTAAATAAATCTACTCCTGAGTGCAGTCTCTGGTATCGGATAGTGCTGCATCCAGTGCTAAGCGCTTGTGATCACCAGAATTGCCTGGCTGCATTGGCACTGTCTAAACACTTGGCTTCAGTCTCCTTTTTAGAAAATGCCTACTTTCCATTCCACACCAACTAAATAGAGTCTAAAATCATCATTCTTGCCCTGAAGCTTTAATAGGTGATATTAAACAATGATGTGGAAGGAAAATTGTGAACTGCAGCATTGACATTTGTGTGCGTATTGTTCACAAGAAATGGTGCATAACTTGTCAGAGCAGATTCCAAAGGGCAAACTCCTTATCCTTTGTACAAGACCTGAAGGGAATAGACACTGATAAGGTTGTTGGAAGAAAATAGATAGAAAAAGACTGAGAGGTCAATGTGGGCAGTTCAGAAGAACTTTCAGGAGAAAACGAGACCAGAATTGCTGTGTTTTATCTTCTCTCCCCTCCCCCCCACCCCCCCTCCGTTTTTAACATATTCTCTAGTTGTTATTTTGGAAGATGCAGAATATATTAAATCATACTTGCAGGCAAACTATATTGAAGAATTTTCACCCACAAGATTTAAAAATCTTGGGCATAGGGACGCTCAGACAGATATCCCTTAAAAAACTCTTGTCTACAGGTCCCGTGCTTCAGATTTATTTTAATTTATAGAGATTATCAGTCTTACACATGCGATACATTCCTATGATCCACTGTGCATTCCAGATTCATGCATAAGAGTACTCGGTAATTACTGGATCCAGAAGCCAGGTGGGTTAAACCCCAGAAAACTCTGACTCACTTCCTCTGTCCAAGCGTGGGGCAGCCAAGTCAGCACCTGTCCTTGACAAGGGAGGGGTCTGCAGGAGGAGGCAGCAATGTCCTGATGCAGAACAAAGAGGGAAGAGGATCCTGACAGGCACTGATGTTATGCCATTCCTGTTTTCATTGCTGCAGAGCCTGGAGTCCAGTGGTACTAGAAGGAAACCACAGCACAGCTGGAAGAGGCAGAATGTGAGAAATCCATGGATACAGGCAGTCCTGCACAGCAGTACAGTGTGAGCATGGTGTTGACATTCCCCACAGTGAAGAGGGCATCCAGACATGCCATCCAGACATGAAAACAGATTACACTCCATTTTCTGAAAGTTCCTATAAAATATTCTGAGTTGGAAAGACTACACAAGAATGATCAAGTCCAACTCCTGTCTGCACATAGGACTACCTAAAAATTAAACCATAATTCTGAGAGTGTTTAAATGCCCATCTAGTATGGCAGCAGCAGAGGTCTAACCATGGCCACGTAAGGTGTCTGACTGGCTCCAGAGCCTCTCGTTTGTTCGCATGCTATTTTCACAAGACAAAAAATTCCTGATGCTGCAATGGACTTATGCCATGAAGGACTGGATCTTTCCTCCAGAAGGCATTCACTGTGGCCCTGAGTCTTTCACTACTGCATCACAGTTCTCGGAATACACAGTACTTTGCCTTGACATCTCCAATTTCTTGAAAAGCAAAGGAAAATTCACACAGCAGAGGGGGAAAAAAAGCAAAAAACAAAACAAAAAAACATAAACAAATTTTGTTCTACTTTCCCTTGAAATTATGTTGTTCAATCCCTTTTTCATGCTGAAACATCTATAACTCTAATTATTTCTCAGCACCAAAATAACTCATGTCTGACAGACACTCAGAGGCCTTACGAAACACAAACATGCTGCCCTACAAACACCAACTCTTGGCTATCATAGAATCACAGAATTTCTATGTTATGATATTGACTTTCCTTGTCTTGTGTTCAGAGAGCATGAATAGAGGAGATAGAGGCACTCATGAGAACTGTTGAAGTGTGACAGTGGAGCACGATCAAGAACTCTTGAGTTTGTGGCTCAGTACAAACTACACTCTCATCTCTGCATCTTGGAGCAACAACAACATCAACCTTGTAGCCTGTTTAGTTAGAAAGAAATTCCACATCCAATATCTCCATGTAATTACCATGGAACCATCTGCAGACCTTCTGTTTAAATCCTCTGCTCCTTCTACCCTGGGCTGCTCTGAACATGACCTCCTGGACAGTTGCACTGACATAAGAAGTTGCCACTGACCTGGCCTCCATTTCAAATGGATTGATCTTTTCTACCTAGAGAGGATCAAATAAAGTCAGTCCTGGCAGACCGTAGGAGAATCACCTAGGAAAGTTTAAGAATGGATCTTCTTGGGAGTCAGTATGCGTGATGGAAGATTTAACCTTGGCAGCTGGTGAATTCCAGTACCAAAAAGTACCTGATAATGAGTTGTCATCTCTCTGAAGAAGCACAGCATAACTATCACTATCACACAGTTCATGCTCTCATGAGAGCATTGGGTACCTTTGTTATTGTCTCTAGATTCTGTTAGTTAAACACTCATCCTAGAGCAGCTGCACAATGGACTTCATAGACATTTAGAGGAGGTGTGCTCAAATCAGATGGGTATCCAGTAAATGGATGCCAAAAAACAGGACACTCTGATACATGAATCTTCTTCACCAAATGGAGGATGCTTTTAAAAAGATATTTAGTTGTTTCCTTTGTACTGGGATCCACAGGCTCTCCCACGCTCTGTCATGAAGCTTTTTGTGATCCTGATCAGCACCAGCTCCTTTTACTTGACTGCAAATTTGAAGAGAACACATTCACATGAAAGATTAGCAGAAGATCTCAAGATGGCACCAATCTCACCCTGCCCGTTCAATGTCATGCCACCAGCAGTTTCACCTGGAAAGATGCTTGGTTAATTCTGCTCATATCAAAAAGGAGCTCAGTGTAGGAGAAGCAGGAAAGCCAAGAGTGCCTACGGATAGCAGCCTGCAGCAGACCAGGTAAGGCAACCTGTACTCAAGTGCACAGAATGAAATTCTTGGTCTTCACACTTGCAAGTAACATGCAAGACTCCTAGGTGAGGCCTGTAATGCCTCTTTAAATACAGATCCCTTTGCATTCCCTGCTAGTCAGTCCTGCCATGATAAAGAAAGCTCTGGAATGTTTGGCTTCTGCTCCAGCAGGAAACATCCCATGGAAGTGCAGATGTCTGAACTGTGAACTGTGGCAGAGTGGCTGGGAATGGCTCCAGTTTGACTGTGGACTATGGGGTTATGCAGAATGGAGAAGGGAGTGCTTTGGACCTCATTGCAGCCTTTCAGTACTTAAAAGGGAGCTTATAAAAAAAGACGGAGACCAACTTTTCACATGGTCTGACAATGATAGGACAAGGGGGGGGGGGGGGAGGGGGGGCTAAACCAAAAGAGGGGAGATTTAGGTTAGATGTTAGGAGGAAATTCTTTACTGAGAGAGTGACGTTTCACTGGCACTGCTGCCCAGAGAAATGTGGGTGCCCCATCCCTGGAGATGAGCGTGGCCAGGCTGGGTAGGGCTTTGGGCAGCTTGAGCTGGTGGGGGGTGACCAGTTCATGGCAAGGGAGTTGGAACAAAAAGATATTTAGGGTCCCATTTAGTCAAAACTGTTCTATGATTCTATGACTTTATGACTCTCTGTGAGAGTAAAGACATGCAAACTTTGTATAGCAACAGTACAGTGAGCTTCCATCTTCTGCAGTGCTATACCCAAACCGTCACAGTTCCACACAGCGGGATAAATGCTTTCTCATCTCAGTATCTGCAATTTCAAGGGACAGCAGTCCACAAGCTCCCTCAGCAGCCTCTACTGGCTCCTATATTCTACCACAGGAACAAATCCAGGAAGGAAGGCTGAAGAGATCAACAGAATAAAAGCAACTATGCCATGGGCAAGATGCCACCCAACTGCCCTACAGTTCCTCACAGGGGATTGCATAGATGCCTTTCCATCCCTTAAACTGTCACTGCCCATAGCAATTTGCAGCCCCACTGCTGCCTTGCAATTGCAGTTTAGCTGTGGTAGACAGCTAAGTGCTATACAACTGCTTGCTCACTATCTCAATGGGAGAGAATTGAAAAAGTAAAAATGAGAATATTTGTGAGCTGAGGTGAAGATACCTTAACAGATAAAGAAAAAGCAAGCAAAACAAAATAAGGTATTCACAGAATCACCGAATTGCAGGGATTGGAAGGGACCTTGAGAGATACCAAGTCCAACCTCTCTGTTAAAGTAGGTTCCCTAAAACAGGTCACACAGGTCAGCATCCAGACAGTCTTGAATATCTCCATAGAAGGAGATTTCACAACATCTCTGGGCAACCTGTTACAGTGCTCTGTCACCCTTACTGTGAAGAAGTTCTTTTGCATATTTGTTTGGAACTTCCTATGTTCAAGTTTTGGGCCATTGCTCCTTGTCCACACACCACCAAGAAGATCCTGACCTCATCCATTTGCCTCCCTCCTCCATTTAGATATTTATAAACACTTATCAGATCTCCCCTCAGCCTCCATTTCTCCAGGCTGAACAGACCCAGGCTTCTCTCATATGGGAGATGCTCCAGGCCCTGTATCATCTTTGTGGCGCTCCACTGGACTCCTTCCAAAAGATCCCTGTCTTTTTTGAACTGGGAAGACCAGAACTGGACACGGTATTATAAATGTGGCATCACTAGGGCAGAGATCCCAACATTAACTGCCATCTGTCCAAGAGTCCCATTCACAGAGCATTTGCCCAGGAAGTGAGAGGTCTGTGTGCAGCGCTCTTCTCAGCTAAGGAGGGATGTGCATGCTCAGCATCCTTTACATGCCTCTGAGATCTTGGTCCCTTACCATCAGGTAAGGATGTATTCTGGTTGGATGCACTGTCCACAGCCCCACCTTGAAGCTTGTCCGCTGAGCAGGCAGGCACACTAGACCTACACCAGCACTGTTCCCAAGTTATGGCTCTAGTTCCCATAGAGACAAATGTACTTAGATCCCTCCAGTCTCATGTTCACCATTTTCCTGGGTAGCTAGCTCTAGCCGTAGGTGGCTTTATGCTTACTTTTATCACGAGACAACTTCTGGAGGTGTTTCCTAACCTGAATGACTGTAGGAGGCGAAATCTTTCAGAGGTGAAAAATCTTTGAGAACAGTGTGGAGGTCTCTTGTGCTCTTACCTGTATTGAAGAGAATAGGCATCTACATCTTGAGTGCAGTACTACCTAGCAGGAGGTGCTAAGAACACACTCTGCACCTCTTCTCTTCTGGCCTTCCTGCCACCCTCTGTGCCCATGTCCCACTGGATGGCAAAGGCATTATTTGAATTTAGCAAGAAGCTTAGATGAGGAGAGCAATCCTTTGCAGCCTAGCCCTGAAGTTTCTGCATTACTGTTCTATGCTGTGTAGAGGTTGCTGTGTATGCAGTGGGCTGTGTGGGTAAAGCACATATAGGTCAATCTTGTGGTTCATCTTTGAGGATTGAGTGAGAGGAGAAAGGAGAAATTGTCAGGCTCTACATGCTTGATGCATCTCTGATCATTCTCATTAGCTGCTCCTTTCCCAGGAGCTCCTTGAGCTACGTACCACTTCCTCCACCAATCTCTCCAGGCCTTCTTTCCTTACCTCTGCAGCCCCCACCTGCTGACGCCCTGCTGGCAGCCCTCACTGGCTGCTCCAGCTAATGCCTTCAGCGCTGATGACTGAGTCACTTCCTCAAGGAGGAATCTGGCTATAGCAGGACCCATGGAACAACCAGAGAGCAAGAAGTCTGTGCTCCTGAATGGGTGAAGTTCCCTGACTTCCTCACTACTATAAAAAAAATAAATAAATCTTTTCAAGATTTCCAGCATGCAACCACTGCTGTTGGCCATGCTGCTGTTATTGTAGGGTCTGTCTAGACATCAGTTTGCTCTGTAGCTCCTGCTTGCCACTGACAGAGAATGCCCCACCTCTGCGGTAGCAACATTTCTGCTGCTCTCAGCGTAATAGGAGAGCTCACAGGAATGTAAGCATTGGACAAGTAGAAATGTCAGAATGCTACTCTGTGACAAAACCTTTCATCCCTACGCTTCTGATAGGATGTGACTAGACCCTGGAGATGGTAAGAAAACATTTTCCATATCAAAAGGGCATTTATCAGTTCAGTTTAGATGTGCTAAGGTGCATGCTCTCAGTGTTCCCTGCAGAATGTGTTTACTCCATGTTTTTGATGCATCATCTAGTTGGGAAATTTGCCATTAAACTAACACTACCAGTAAGTGTGCCTGAAGAATGAGGTGAGAGAACTGCTAGAAGCAATAACTGCTTTCCCAGGAAGAATTACTTAGGATCGTAATGAATGAGACTTAAAACCCACTGGTTGAAAATCATTGTGAGTCACACATTCTTTGCTATGGTGAATGCAATCAAAACTTCCTTGGTTTATCTGTGAGCACTTGTGAAGACAAGCTCAAGTCACAGGCTGGTTATGAAAGAATTGTGATGGTCTTGCTACGCCTTGTCCCTTGTGCTCCATTCAGAAACTAATTTCTACAGCTCGGAATGCAGTTATGATTTACCTTCACTGAATGTCCTAGGAGGAGTACTGGTGACAGATGTGCTGTGAAGTAGCTTCCTACCGAGTGGTACCCTTGGAAGTTCCTAGAATGAGTTAACTGAACACGAGAGGCAAACAAACCCCATAATCTATGATCACAAAATGGGCAGATTTCAGATGCACACCACAGGTGCACCATTACTGAGACTCCTGTCTGCAGCGCTAACAGCAGTGGAAGAGATCTGGGCAGCATGTTCAGGCCAACAAGATGACATTCAAGATGCCCTTTCCATAATTCAGCAAAGCAGCTGAGGGGCTCCTGTTACAGAGCAGGTGAGTGGGGTGTGCAGGCTGGGAGACCACTGGATCAAAAAAGTAATGGAAATAGCAAGTAGCAGGAATCAGGGAGGAGGAAGGAAGGGGAAGGAAAGGAAAGGAGAGAGGGAGCGTGATATTACTCCCTGCAGGCAACATAGAATGAGCTGCACTTTTGATATCAAAGGTCCCCATGGCACAACTTTCTGTCTTTGAAAGTGATGCTCAGGAAGGAGAGACAGGTTGCCTAAGGCAATGTAGAGTGACATTTCATCAAAACTCACCCAGTTGCTGGCAATATGTATTTATGGAACCCCTGAGCAGGACACGATGTCTGGGTATTCAGTAGCTCATGATGAATTTCAACAGATTAATTGGTCCAAATATTTTATGGCATATTGCTGTGATGCACTACTGAAGATAACTCAGAGAAAAGCAGACAAGCAAATGTAGTTTTCTTCACTTTGTTACTATCTCTGACTGAATGCTACAAATAAATATATTCTATATTCTTCACACTTCTAATTTTCATACAAAGTCACACATTTGAGGAAGCAAAAATACTTATTAAACTACAGAGAATATCTACAAGATGTCTCAACAGAGTGTTCTACAGTTAATTTACATTCATAGTAAGCCTACAGTTTGCCTCTTAGTAACCTGATGTATTTTATCCACAGTCCTGTCTTGAAACTTAGAAGTACAGTTTTATATTTGAGGGAAATCAGAGAAAGAAAGGACCTCTTTTTGTACACACTTTTCTTGGTTGCATGCCAGATCAATCAGTAAATGCAAGGAGAATTCAGCTGTTGAATTAATTTTTTTTTCCTCATGTTGTCAAGAAGTTTATTCCCCTAATACGGAACAGCGCGTACTTGCTCAGGAAGTACACGTCCCTCTAGTCCAGGAGTTCACGGATCACAGGTCCTCTGCTGTTGGGCAGCGGTTCTGTTGGAACATATGCACTGTATCTATTTTAAACTTTCTTGCAGAGATGGTCCTTTATGGCCATTTAGGAGCAGTGTTTTCTCCCTGGTCAGTTAGTGCTTGTCAGCTGGCAGGCAGCACAACTCCATAAATAGTGTGTCAATGCAAAAGGCTATTATTCTGCAGTGATGGCAGTAGGAACAAGGAAGGAATCCTTGGTGTCCCTCTCCTTGGTATGCTACTTGGGCTCTGATAATTTGTCATCATTTATGGCCTCCCCAGCTGAACTGTACTGTTAGTTCAGCAGAAAACAAACTGTGAGAATGCCTGGTTTTGTTTTCTTTTCAGTATATGATGTATCTAGTTTAGACTAGTACTCTGATATATAGCACTGTTAGGGATGTTTTTACAATTTGAATAGTTCTGAAAAAATAGTTTCCTAATAGGTCCATAAAAATAATTGGAGTTCTCATTTTCAACAGGTGCTTACAGTCTCTCTTAAATTAAAGGCAATAAATTATCTGTTTTGAAAGTTGATGTTTTTATATACCTTAGAATGCAGTCCCCAAACAAACCTTGCTGTTCAGGTACGCAAATGAACAACCCAAAAATGGGAAGTCTCTTTGACTGGAAAAAGAAGCTTTTTATAGATAAAATATATAACATATATAACACTTCTGTGGAATTTTGCTGGGTATTACAAGGCAAAATCAGACATATACACCTTCTCAGAAATTGCAGCAGCTTTTCCACACAGGATTAGTAACTATGAAATATAAATGTAAAAATAGGCATGATGATCATCACTGTTTCAGTTGTAGGAAAGCTACTGATTTACTTACTATTATATTATTATATTATTATATGAACTTTTGTAAGTTCATATAACTTTTGTAAGTTCAGATAACTTTCAGTACCATTCACTATCTAGGCAGCCCTTGACAGATGCTTATCTAACCATTCAAAGCATAGGCCAAAGGAGATTATGCTAGACTACAGATACTTTGTGCTAGTATGCAGTATTTCTCATTCAAATATTTCATAAATCTTTACTCCACATCACATTTAATGCAAATTAAACAATTATAGTTTTGATCATAGAACCACCTACAGCCTTTAATAAAAATATTTTCCATTTTAGAAAATTATTTCTGTACTCCCATATGCAGTCTTTATTTCTCTTATATCTTGATTTGACAACAAACATCAGTATATAACCCTTCATAAATCATACTCTTTATACTTGTAATTCTATCTCCTCTGCTCCCTACAGTACTGAATTTTTTTTTCTCTCAAAAAACATTTTTCAAAAGTGTTCTATGCAATCACCAAAAGACCCACTCCTAAGGAAAGCAAACATTCACTCTGTTTGGCACCCTTTCCCTCCTGTGTG